>NC_060905.1:13128839-13440089 GCF_014805685.1 Silurus meridionalis | reverse complement strand
TGCGATTAACTTATCTTCTAAGAAAACAAAAGATTGAAAGAAATCCAAAAGGCCACACTGTTGTATCTAATTACATCTTACAATAAACAAACTTGATAAACAACACTCTCTGCCTACAAGTCGTTACGTGTTGCTTAAACCATGAGATTATGCCAGTAAGGAAGTTTTTTCCCCTTAAAACTTATTCCATGGAAAGCCTGCATATAAACAAACCAGTCTGATCAAGTCCAGAACAGTTACAATCTAGAACAGAGTTCCTGCTTTCTTAATAGTGTCAAATCTCAAAACTCCAAACTCAACATGTATTCACTACTTCGATCAGCCGAAACGAAAGACTTCACTTTATAGTTCATAGAAACCCACATTACAGAACACACACATGGACCAGGTAATGACCGCTTTAATTAAATCCCATCCTCTGTTACCCCAGCAACACTGGCTCCGAAATGCATCGCAGTCTCTATGGCAACTGATGGTAAAATGGGAAGAGAAGCTTCGCTTTTGAAAATAATGCTTCGAGATGAAAATCATACACAGGCTACAGTTTGAGAGTTTGAACCTTACAAGCAGCATGGAAACTAAGCATTACTACTGAAATTCATTTTTTTTCCTTCGACATAAAAAAAAAAAACCAACAACAAAAAAAAGTCCCTTCTGTGAAGACTCCCATCTGTAGGCTAGGAAAGAAGAGTTGCTGACTCAAAAGACAGACACAGGCATGTCCCTGATATGTAGGTCACCAGCCCACTACTGAGATTGACAAATCCCTTAAATGCCACAATGTCATGCACAGTAAACATATACTCTCCAAATGACACATCTTCTAACTGGGCTTCCCACACAGGTCTTGGCATCTTCTGCTCTCTCTATGACCTTTCAATCACCTCCTACACTTTATAGAAAAGCCAAAGAAGCAGGAAAACTCACCATGACAACATTTAGCAAACAAATCGGGCTTCAAAAGTTTCAATACAGTGATCAAATCCTTAAATCCTCAACTGCTAACGGTGAAGAAAAGCTGACCAGGATCAATGAGATAACATCTCATTGATGATGAATGATGATCATTTGATCCTGTTATGCTCACTTACACTCTTACTCTTCCATTTGACATTCTATTCAACTTATTCCTAAAATAAAATGTCTAATCCAGCTTTATATATATTTACTTCTAAAACTACCTACTTCTATATCTGATTGGGTCAGAACACGAGGTTTTACCAACTGTTTATTAGAACTTTGTCTCTTACCCGCAGTCTGGAGCCGGACACCAGCGGCAGTCGGGGTCTGAGGCGAGGCAGCGCCTTAGCAGAAACTCCTCATACTTCTCCAGCAGAGCAGCGTCGTCCAGGATGAGTGCCACCTGCCTGGGCACCAACCTCTCCGCACACTCTGGACAGCTGAGCTGCACTCGGCTCTCTGTGATCTCGATGCGCAGGTACTGGCGCAGGCAGCAAAGGCAAGAGCGATGACTGCAGCCCTGAAGCTCTGCTAGCTGATCCTGTGGCTGGCGCACCAGACATAGTGGGCACTCGTGGAGCTCCTGTCCTCCCAGAGAGTCCTGGCTGGAGGATAAAGGCTCAGCCGGCTCGGCAGTCAGAGGGTCCGGGGAGACAGCAGTAGGAGTTGGAGGCTGAATGAGCTGCTGGGTGTGCAGCTGCTGGGTGTGCTGTTGGGTGTGCTGCTGGGTGTGCTGCTGGGTGTGCTGCTGGGTGTGCTGCTGGGTGTGCTGCTGGGCTAAAGGTGTTCCCGAAGTAGCTTTGCTCTTTCTGGAACCACGTTTGCTATGAAAGAAGCTGGAGAAAGAGATCCTGCCCTGCTTCTTTCCCGGACCACGACATTTAGGATTGGGAATGCCACTGACAGACGAATGGGGGGATTCCGAGTCTTTTTCTGATCCCATTTCCCAGGAACGGTGTGATTTCCTTTTGACTGGGATTCACTCCTGATAAGGTAAGTTCTACTGACTTAATAAGCACAGTCTATTGTATCAGGCTTCTTTTTGACACTGGATAAGGAATTCAGATGACAAAAAAAAAAAGTTGTACTGTCCCAAATTAGATTTTCAGATATCCAGTTACCGGCACTATTGAAAGTTTCCCGTCATACAGTCACACCTTTGTTCTTTACTTCTCATGAAACAATAGAAACAGAAATTACCCTCAGTGAACAAGGGTGACACAACGGAAAAAGAAACTAAAAAAAAAGAAAAAGAAGAAGAAAAACCCTTGATGCCCCGTGGGATTGTTTTAACACTTAAGCAGGCTGATTAGCAAACAATCAAGTAAACATGCATCATTTCCAATACTACAGATCCAGTTGTAGTGAAATTAGGGCTTTTTTAAAGGTTCTTTTGTATATATTTTTAAAAGGTAGATGTCAGCTTCTAAAACAATATAAAATATAAAATACACAGTATGTCCTCTGGTTTAGACACGTCCTCAGCTTAATGTCCTCTGATGCTCTGGTTGAATCGCACGGCTCTGCTGAGCTGCTCGTCCGCTTCTGCTTTCTCAATGAGCCTGAATATAAGGAAGAGAAATAGCACAGGAAGTTAGCATGAAGAGCTGTGTGCCTGCAAAAAGAAGCATGCTCTGTACCCCCTCCTCCACACACACACACACACACACACACACACACACACACACACACACACACACACCTCTTTTATCAGACTGCCTGTTTCGATTTCACTGTTAACTCTTCCCTCTCGGTAGGAAACAAAGCACCATAAGTGGGACTGTGTTAATGACGAGCGATACTGACATGGGAACTGAGTCATGTATTCATAAATACACCAGCAAACAGTAACATGGAAAACAAGAATATATACATACTCTTAAAAAAAACCCATGCTGAACTGTAACAAGCCTCTATTTATTTAACTATCAAACATTTGACATCTATTTATGTACAGGTTTATGATAAAAAATGTTTTATGGATGTTTAGAATACATTTGGAGAGAATGTGAATAACATTTTGGAACTGTACAAAATCTGGTAACAATTAGAGAGGTTTGTGTTGTTCAATCAATGTTTCATTCAAGCAATTTTCTGTATCATGTCTTATTAATTAAAGGTTAGATTTAATGAGATGGGGGAGGGGGGGTTTGCCAAAAATATCGGTTGCCCCGATATATATCGGGGTCGGCCGGAGAAAAACCCATATCGGACGACCTCTAATTATATTTTCCCTTCACTTGAACATTGTTCCAGCATGACATTCCCCCTGTGCACAAAGCCATCACCATTAAGATATGCTTTGAACCCCAGGTCTCCTCACCTCACCTACATCAGTACCTGACTTTACTAACACCCTTGTGGCTGAATGAGCACAAATCTCCACTAATACACTAGTGGAACATCTTCCCAGAAGAGTGGAGGAAAAAATACACAGAGCTTGTTAGAGAGAAAACAGCGATGTGATGTGATAATGTCATTTTACCAACCAGCTCAAGTGCCCACACTACCCCTCCACCCCCCCTCAATAAACACACACATGAGACACACACACCACTGCATGATTTATTTGTCCAAATGAAATCTTTCCGTTCACTCCTTTATTCATTTGTCTCTCTGTTCTTTTCCTTATCTCACTCTCACTGACACCTTCTGGTTTTAGCTTAAATGCACACACTCTTCAGTGCTTTCGCTCTCTCTCTCTCTCTCTCTCTCTCTCTCTCTCTCTCTCGCTCTCTCTCTCTCCACTTCACACTGAGCTACGAGGGTGGTTGCCATGGCGATCCTCACTACCAGCTCCACAAACACGGACCCTCGCAGTGACTGTGCCACTTATATATGCACACACAAACACACACGAATATATGGGTGATATTTTTCTGTGTATGCAGAATGTATTATAGGGTCACCAGATTTTTTTTCTTTGTGTGAAATACAGGACCCAAATCTACCATCTACGTACACACACAGGCACACACACGGACATACACATACGCAGGTGCAAACAGGGGCAAACTAAAGGACAACGCAGACATACACACAAGAACAGAGACATACATGCACAGAAAGATGCACAGAGAGACAGAGACACGCACACAGAGACACACAGAGAGACACACAGAGAGACACACACAGAGACACACAAACAGAGAGACACACAAACAGAGAGACACACACACACACACACACACACACACACACACACACAGACACAAACACATAAATAAAGACATACAAACAGCGAGACACACAGAGACACAGAGAGAAACACAAACAGAGACACACAAGGCATGTTTAATGTTCAGATTTCCTCTGTTAACCCCTGGCCAGCTGCCCTCACAGTGCAAATTTGTTTTACCGGGACAGAAGTAGTAAAGGGAGGAGGAGGAGGAGGAAAAGAAGGAACACCATATTTAGAGCTCTAATCTAAACTCCTATCTTTCACCTTGATCAAAGCCCAACGTGTAAGGACATGCGCCGGACACACATCAAGACTCTTTATTTCCACCAGGTATGAAACTAATCGACAGATGAGTACGAGATGAAGCCAAAAAAGAATATAATACTGTTTCCCGATGCCTGTAATCTCAGAGGAAAAGGAGAGTTATGACCGGAGTCAGTGTGACCCAATTCAGCGTTAATGGCAACAGGAATTATTGTGAACGAAAATCTTGACCCGTACTGGCAATCATACACAATGGCCTGTGCCCCAGAACCTAATAATAATTATTTAGTTTAATATAGCACACAACTAACCCTGACCTAGGTCATTTACACACACACACACACACACACACACACACACACACACACACACACAATTAACTCATTTCCTAAGTCAGAAAGGTCTGTACACAAAAGAATTTCCCATTTGTATATATATATATATATATGCGCTAGTGATGCACTAGGGACCATGACCTCCTTTTCCACTTAACTCTCTCTTCAGAGGAAGCAGCAAGGCTCTTTTAATGCACTTGATTACAAATAATAACCATCTGTCTGAGGTTTGGTGCATGTTGAGCGTGTGGGTGGACAAGTAAGAGTTTGCTAGAAACATTTGTCACCTTTCAACACAACAGAACTGACGTTTGTATGCCGTTAACGTTTGTTCGACCACAGAGCAGCAACAATTGCTTCATTCTACCGTAACAGTTCAAAGCTGCATCTAATATTTACAATAATATACTACAGAGAGACCTTGAGCCAGAAAAATTTCAAGGTTTTTAGTGGTTTATTTCCCACCCCATCTCTGTGTCCCAAATATCAAGCAAGTTTTGGGATGATATTGGTCACTGGCTGGCGATTCGATCTGCTGCGGACGTACATGCAGACACCATGCAAATCAACCTCCTGCGTTCAAACCCTTATCCGTCAGGCCGAATCAGCCACTCCTTTCGTGTGAACTGAAATATGAGTCTCAGCCCAGTTTCACATGCAATGAAGTGGAAAGCTATTGAAATTCGGATCGATCGGATCTATGCGCTGTATTTAGTAGTACCGCATTCCATCGGAAATGCTGATCGGAACGGGAACTCGGAAAAAAATTGTGTGCCAGGACTAATCAAGATACAAAAGAAGTGACAAGATATTTCAAACATTGTGGATGGACCTGTGAAAAACCTCAAACGTGGGAAAGTGGTTAAGATGTTGGTTTTCTGATTGGAAGACCCCTGCTGGGCCCTTGAGCAAAATAAGTGTCCTATTTGCTCAGAGTGTGTGATTCTTGACAAAACTGGCAACAATCTTCAGTGCAAAGCCATGAATATTATTTGTAGCCATGAACTAATTATTAAATGTTTGCCACTGCTGTTTACTTTCAGTTATGTTGACTTTTCTACTTGCCAGTGATACGATCCTCACAGTCATCTGCTTATTGTTGTGCTGTTCCTTTTTTCTTCATTTTTTCCATCCACATGCATTTTCTTCTAGTGGATTACTATATATTAAAGCAATAATCCACTGTGGATATATCGAAGCCAAAAACACAAGGCAACATCAACAGAAAGCTAGAATAAAACAAATGAGAATTTTGACCCTGTGTGTCTCCAAACTAGATAAGAAGAAGCCACAATGACATCTTAACAAGATATATGTCATGGACAATAGACAAAGATTTGACAAGCAATCTGGCAATTGCATTAAAACTAACTGAGACCGTCCAAAAGATCTTTAAACAAATAAAAAAGGTTGGTGGCAGGCATGCTAGAAAAGAAGAAATTATATCACATTCACAAAAGAGAGATACTGGGACTAAATGCTGGCAACTTTCACAGCTTTTTTGGCACCAGTGGTTCAGATAACCCGGGTTTTTCATATCAGTTTGACAGCAGCTAAGTTTAGCAATACACTCATTATGAAGTTCTAAAGAAACGAAAAAAAAAGCAGCTTGAACCAATCAGGTTTTAAAACTCCCACTGCACTGATGAGCAACAGGAAGCTAATGAAATGCAACCCAATGTTAAGAACACATTACACACTGAATTATATGCATCACCACACAAACATATAGATAACGTGTCATCGTTTTGAATATGCATTAGTTCCAGAGAAATTAAAGAGTCTGGTGATGGAGGTTTCTGGGTTTTCAACCATCCTAGACCTAAAACCAGACACCAGAATGCAGTATCTCTACTTCTCTCTAATGACTCCAGTCCCCTTATTCCCACCACTTGTTTCTTCTAGAAGTATAAGAATCTCTTGCTATCAATATCTAAAGTTCTATATTGTATTATTGTTTTATTATTGTATTGGCAAAACAATAGGTTTGACAGCAACAGGAAAGAATAGAAGGGAGAACTAAAAAATGTAAAAAGAGAACAATACAATGGGAAGGAAAAAAGCAGCTAAATATACAAACATTTTTGCATTATGAAATGATCATATGAAGGAACATGTCGTTTCCTCATCCATTTCTTGGCCTACGTTTATTTTGAACACTTTGCCCTCAGCAATAAATCCCAAGCTGCCATTTTTCGACATCACAGACACTTTCGTGACGATGCAAATATCCACACACTTTTACGTCTGCGTCCTCTATCGTAAACCAACCTCCATCGCTCTTTCGGAAGCTAAGAGTGAGCAAAACTGCCTTGTTCTTCGAGTCTCAGCAGTTCCAGTTCCTTGTCGACACTGAAAGAGCGTCTCAGCATTTTAGCCTCATCAGCTCGGACCCTGCCGCAGTGCCACGCTATCCATCATCAGCTCACTAACAGGGCTCTGTCTCAGGACCTTTCTGTCTCTTTCAGCCCCACACACGCAGGCACACGCACGCACACACACACACACACACACACACACACACGCACACACGCACACACGCACACACACAGGTTACATGATCAGCTTTGTGTGAGGTGAGCCTTTGAATCAGCTCTGTTGCATAATACCTCGAGTCACATTTGCAGCTAAGTAGGTACGTGTGCTTAGTACCTTTTACATACACACACACACACGCGCACACACGCGCACACACACACGCGTTTGGACCTGCTCTCAGAACCTCCTTCATGATTACAAATACAAGAAAATACTTGTTAGGACTGGATTAGTGTCTTACTCCCTCCAATATATAAATGCATTCCTCTGAGAGCGTTTGTTTAAACAATTATAAGTATGCTCATGGAAAACTTGAGCTAAGTATCGCACACACACACACACACACACACATGCTGTGTGCTGTGTGGCATAAAGTCCAGGGGATGATGGTGTATTACACTTCAGATTAGCTGGACAAAATCAGGTTTATCTCTGAAGCCTAAATGAAACTGGAAGCATCAGCAACAGACGGCCTGATGAAATAATTTGATCAGATCTGCGCGCTGAAGGGAGACTAAGTGACTGTGTCAATGTGCATGCATGTGTGCATGTGCATGAGTGTGCATGCACAGTCGATCTTTTTCACATTTCGTTTGAACAAAACCACCAAACCGACCTGCAGTACAATTCGAGAAACGGAACTTCTTCAAAAAGTACGAGACCACCGCTCACTTACACACTGAGCCTGATAACGTGGCCTTCATTACAAAAAAAAAATCCCAACCAGCCACTTATTAATAGGAATCAAAAAAGAGCAGAGTACAAGCTGTACTCTTGAATTTCACACAAATGCAGAAGCGTCCAACCCAGCACTCGAGGTTTATTAGCCTTTTTTTTTTTTATTATTATTATTATTATCTCCTACTCCTATAATAACCTGGAAAACACACAGAACACGATTCTAAAGAAGACTTGCTTAAACAGTGGAAGCAGCGCGTGTATATTTTGGACTTTGGAACCTGAGCCCATAATAAACTGAGACAAAGCCAGGTCAGGCTGCTTTGTCTGTGTTTACATGACCCTGCTGTCAGTCTTTTTATAGACACAACACCCCAACAGTCCTTCACCCCACCCCCATCTTAATCTGTCCAGAAAGGAAAACATGACACAATCCAGTAAACTGCCAGATACTTTTACTCTAATGGGAAGACAAACAACAAAAAAAACAGAAAGAAACATAATACAACTAGAATAAACAACTTTAGTCATATTCCAAGATGGAGTTTTTGGTAGAAATCTGCAAAATGTACTTTTATTCCCATGATAAACAGCCAAACATGTCACCCAAAAGTGATGCAACAATCAAACTCTTTGACTGAACTCCTGTGGATTTTAGAGGCTTGGCTTTGTGTACATGAGCTGAATGATTAATTTGTTCAAGTGTTCAGTGATGTTGTACTTCACCTTCTTACTTCCCAAGTATTGTTGCTGTAATCATGCCAGAACACTGTCCTATGATCATACACACCGAGCAACAATCAACCACTTTTATAAAGATTTATTACCACACTATTCACTGGGTTGCCGCATTCATGCCGGCTGCCTGTGTAAAGTTCTTCCTCGTGTTTTCTCAGGGAGTTTTTCCTTTCCATTGTTACCTCAAACTTGCTCATCAAGGAACTAAGTCTACCTCAGGATTTGTATAAACCTGCTTCGTGAAACAATAGCCAAATACATAATAGAAGATAAACGAACGAAGCATTTTTTAAATACACAGCAGGGTATTTAATTTATTAAATAAAATGATATGACCATCATGCAGAACACAACGAATAAAAAAAATAAGGATAATATTAATAGTAGGAAGTAGGAGCTCAGTGGTTAAAGTGTTGGGCTTTGGGATCGAAAGTTTATGAGTCCAAGTTTAGTGCCATAATCAGTATGTTATGAAATAATTGCAAGTCAATTTGACAAAGGGCTTCTGCCAAATGAGGTAAATGTAATAATAATGCTACTCTACCACTTATAATAAATACCAAGATTGGTAAAATAGGCAATAATAATATAAAGAGTTACATTTAATACGAAAACAAAACTCCTATTTCTCTATTCAATGTTCCCTTTATGTTGATGAGTAAAACTTTTCGCTAGAATTTTTTCCCCTTACATCAACATTTTGTGTAAAGAAGTGTAAAGAAATCGATCGGTATTCAGATCATTTGCCCACTCAACACCCCTCAGCAGAGGTAGTTTGACAATGTCTGAACTGAGTGATCTTCAAGATATATTGAGTTATACATCACATAACGAATAAATGAGCGCTTTCGTTTTAAATAGCAGTTTAAATAACCTTTACAGAAGTCGGCTACGTGCTGAGATACAGAAATACATCAATAGTGTACATATCATTGAGTTCTGCAATGATTAAATGCGTCAGACGGTATTTTAGAATCAGGGAATTTACAATAGTATGTAGTCATGACAAAAAACCTGCATTTCAGCCACAACCTACTGTAAGCTGCTTTACTTTACTATTTAAGAGGATATAAACTATATATAAGACTGTAGATAAACTCGGAGTTCTCGAGATATGATATAAAAGTTAGTGCTCTGGTGTTGGAGTCACCTGAGAGAAAATGAAAAAAAAAAATGAGTAAAAGGTCAAGCAACGTCTCATGTCTATAACCTCAATCTACAGCTTTCTGAACAAACAGACTTAATACAGCTCTGTGTCCTTGTGTAATACTGATCACGAGGACTTCTGTGGCCATGATATGCCAGACTCAGCACACTGACACCAGGGTTATTTTACATTTTACATTTACATAAAGTACAACTGGGGAAAAAATATATAACCAATAAAAAGCCCCTGTAGCAATATTGTCACTGGAAAAGTGTTTGGAGTCAAGTGGGAAAAACACTTCCCTCATTGTACTCCTAACAGGTGGAGTCAAGGCCCACCATATTTACTTCAAGCAGAATCAGAGTGGCCAATCCTGCCATCCCTTAAAACCCCTGAAGATAAAGTGGAAAGGAGAGGAACTTCCTAACATTTGGTCCTTTGAGCCAGATAGGAAAAACTTCCTAACATTTGGTGAACACAAAGCATTGTGTTTTATTGTTCTGACTTCTCTGCTAGACTTCCCATGTTCAGCTGTAAGCGAAAGTGAAGACCTGCAGACACAGATCACTAATCCCAACATTCAACTGTGCAGCAAGAAGCAAAATAATCCCAGATATGATTCGCAAGTGTCCTGTTCTTTCTCATCAGGCCACGACGTGATATACTGTTTACTTTCATGACATAAACAATTGCCTATATTAGGACTGACTTCTGTCCAGTCTAAAGTGTCACTTATTCACACTCTTTCAATCCGCACCTGAATGTTACTGAAACTCTAAACTAAAGGGGGAAAAAACATGGTAGTGGATCCTGGGAACACCAGGGATACACTCTGGGTGTGATGCAATTACATTTAAGGACACCACAAAAAACTCCTGATAAACAAATATAATCATATTATAAATAGATGGACAAATAGCAAACTATTATCTTGCAACAAATTATTTGTTGGAAATTAGCCAAGAATTAAACAAATTAAAAATGTAATTCAATATGATATAGCTGTCCTATTTGATTACTTTAAATGCCTTGTGGTGAAAATTCTCTGCAGCTTTTTACTAAAAGAAGAGTCAATGCTATTCTGTTCAACACTGATGAGTCGTTCCAATACTTATGAACCCAGACGTGTTAAACTTTACACGAAACATTATAATCACTATCATGATTTTATCTTTGTGTACAAGAAGGCTATATAACTATAAGATTTTCTCCAAAAAAATCAGTTCACAGGACAGTCCCAATAGTGCATTTGTTCAATTCTTGCTCATTTTCTTACTGATGATTAATTGTTAGAACCAATAAAGTATTTAGCCATTTTGTTTTTGTATTTCTGCCCACCTACCCGCTTTTTCCTGCCTTATAAAGCATTCTAATTTGCCAATAAGTGTGAACTAAGGTGTGAATATTTGTTTGTGTGTATGTGCAATAGTCTCGCATCCCATTCCGGGTGTATTCATGCCCTGCACCGAGGGATCCTGGGATAGGATCTGGATCCACTCTGATACTCACCAAGACATAACGAGTAGTGACGATGACTTAACGAATAAACAAAACAGTAAGGACGATAAGGAAGGTCTCAAACATGTACAGCTTAATTTAGACATTAATCATCTTCAGCTAGGGACTCTCTGCCATGTTTGCCAAGTTCAGGATGTGATTGTGAAGCTGGTATCTACTCAGATCTACTCCGTGTCTGATTGGAATAAATGTGATCAAACAAACTCCATTTCCAGTACGTGAAAACAAGAACACAACGGATTTCAAGGAAACAGAAAGTGGATTTTGGTGATCTGCCACTGCATGCTCAGCAGCTGGATATGTCAGTATGTCATAATCTAGTACAGAACAACCGACTTTCCACTGAATCTAATGTGAAACGGGACCCAAGCCAAGCTGTGTTTCACTCTCAGTGGTAGGAAGGTGCAGTAACAACTCCACAAGCAGGAAAAACAGCTACAGGCCTAGAATTACATTCGAAATAAAACCGGATTGTAAAGGGAGTGTGAACATGAAGGAAGGGGTTTAAAGAATCTGCTTGCTCTTATGTGAAGTGTGTAGGACCTAAAGCAGATCTACACATGAGACCTCAATTATATATCTTCATTTTATAACCAAGCCCTTTTTTTTTTTTTTTTTTTTTTTTAAATACTTATCAGCTGATGATGATCAACCTGTTGTTGGAATGGATGTAAAAATTAGGTCAGGTAGGGGGTTTAATAACATATTAAACCATATACAAGTAGTTAGGGGGTTTAATAACATAAATACCTGTCTGGGGTGATTTACCCTAATTAAGAGAATACACCGGTTCAGTTGTGCTTGTAGAGACAGTATGTAAATGTAAAAATGTCTATGGTGATGATATTATGAAGCCCTAAACCATCCGTGGTACACAGCGATCACAAAGGCACGTACCTTAAACCGGATCAGTGCTGAAGGGAACAGGGCGTTACACCGACAGCTGCCGTGTACGCTGCTTATTCTACCAACTCTTCCCCGTAGAAAGCCTTGTCTTCAGCCCAGACGTTACCACACGGAAAGGAGGAGCAGTATGGTTCCGTGATCTGGCCCTTGACGCTCTTGTATCTACACCATACACTCAGCGACGCAGACGAAACCCGCAGCCCGTTTCTCTTTTCCACTGACGTCATCGAGGAAAGCCCCTGCTGCTGGAAACCCCGCCCAGTGACATCACCCCTCCCAGCCTAACACGCGATTGGTCAGATTCAAAGATACCGGAAACGCTTTGAACACTCAGGCCGAAACAGAAATCTAACGGGCAGTTCTGCGTTTACGACATCGCCACCATTTCCATGTAAAAATCCAAGACGCGTGATAATGAAAGAACCGACTGATTTACTCATTTCAGCACAAAAGTTTCCCCTTAGAAAGAAAAAAGTACACACACATTGGATCAAGACTCTATTTCTATTAATAGTGTATGTAAGGAATAACACACTGACACAGCCTGCTGTTGGAGGAAACCAGTAAACCACACATGGCCTCGTGACCAGTGGACAGTTTTGACCCATCGAGCGTCAACATCATTAACTTCTTCAGTAATCTAAGCTACAGGAGCTCATCTGTTGGATCGGACCACACGGACCAGCCTTTGCTCCGCTCCTTATGGTAGATACTGACCACTGAAGACGAGAACATCCCACAAGAGCTCCAGTTTTGGAGATGCTCTGACCCAGTCGTCTGAACGTCACAATTTGGCCCTTGTCAAACTCTCGCACATCTTCACGCTTGCCCATTTTTCCTGCTTCTAACACATCAACTTTGAAGAGACTTAGTTTGTCATAATAGTATAATGTCAGAATCTTATGCCTGAATGGTATATAGTGGGTATATATATACACACACCCACACACACACCCACACAGTACACAGTCAAAAGTTTCGACACACATTCTTCTTCAGTGTTTTTTTATTATTATTATTGTTTTGTTTTTTACATTGTACATTAATACTGGACATCCACACTATGAAAGACCGTGTATGGAATGATGCAGTGAACAAAACATTCTTGGCATTCTCTCATTCAGTATCATGAGAAAGTCACCTGGTAGTCATCTTGAGGCGTTCCCTCAGGTGTTGAGTCCTTGTTGACTGCATTTCCTGCACTCTCTGGTACAACTCATCCCAAACCATCTCAACTGGATTTAGAATCTGACAATCATCAACAGTGTCACCAGCAAAGCATCCCCACACCATTACACCCCCTACTATTCTATGGTTTACAGTGGGAACCACACATTCAGGAACCTCCCGTTCACATTCTATACATCTAACAAAAACACAACACTTAGAACCAAAAATCTCACATTTGAACTTATTAGACTGAAAAACAGTTTTTCACTAAGCTATCCCTGATGAGCAGCCTGGAGTGACTGTGGCAAGGAAAAACTCCCTTAGATTTTATGAGAAAGAAACCTTGAGAGGAATCAGACTCAAAAGGGGAACCATCCTCATTTGAGTGATATCAAAAGTGTGATTATAGTCTTTAAACAATACAAAAAACCAGAGAGTGAGAACTAACATAAACACTGGAATGTAAAATTACAAGTAATGTCCTTTCTACAGTCTTATACAGTCATTTGATATCATCATAGATCCAACACCAGCTTCTCCATGCCAGAGCCTTTAAACGCTCAAAGAAGTCCAATGTTCAAACTCTACATGAAGTGGAATCCAGCTGGCGCTGGTACGTCTCTAAATGGTTTGAGATGTTTGCAGGGTCTACTTCTTCAAAGGTCCACAATCTTCACAAGGTGGGACATGACTGGGGCTGGCGCAACCTCAGGATGCTTCGGGATGGGGAAAGAAAAAGAAGCAGTGGAGAGGAATTAGCGTAGCTGCTGTTCATGATATTAATGAGTTCTTACTAAATTTAGAAAATATGACCACATCACCCCTGTTTTAATTAGTCTACATCGGCTCCCAAATAAATCTCACATTGATTATAAAATACTTCTACTAATGTATAAAGTATTTAACGGTCTCGCACTACAGTATCTGAGTTAGCTTCTGTACCATTCTGTACCCCACGCCTACTTAGATCAAAAGGTGCAGGCTATTTGTTGGTACCTCAAATAATGAAGACTACAGCAGGTGGCAGATCTTTCTTTCAGAAAACAACACAGTTATAGAGCAGCCTTCCAATCAGTGTTCGGGACTCAGACACAGTCTCAGTGTTTAAATCAAAGCTGAAATCATATTTAATCGAACCTTTTATCGGTAGGTTTTTCCTAAAAGGAGCAGATCTGGAGGGATCATGGATATAGAGTGTTTGGTGAACTGTGATATTTGTATGTTGTCGTCCCCTCACTCTCACATGTTCACTTATGTTTGTTGACAGTGGTGTGGTGGGTCGTCTCTTATCCCAGAGATCCGTCATGTCTGTGTTACCTTCTGGCTCTACCTTTTAGTTATGCTGCCATAGCGAGTCTTGTCGGAGTCCCCAAATGCACAATGTCCTAAATGGTCATCTATATCCTTCTCTCTTTCTCGCTCTCTATCTCAGTTAAGTTAAACATGCTCCTGAGGTTCCAGTGACCGCTGTTCCTGCCCGCTTCGTCCCCGCCTGCCTCTTAGAGGCCACACTGTGCAGCTGAGGGTGGTTTCTTATTTACGGCCTGGGGATCTATGAAATTATGGGAGTAAGAACAGGAGCTTTGAGGCTTTGGATTTGGATTGTAGTTAATATCAGCAGTCTGCTACACTGACACAAGACTACAGCATCTAATTACCATCACTGCACACCTAAACATCGCTTATCTGTAATTAATGGACATTTAGTGCCACCCAGATGAGGATGGGTTCCCTCTTAAATCTGGTTCCTTTCAAGGTTTCTTCCTTATGCCATCTCGGATAGTTTTTCCTTGCCACAGTCCCCACCGAGACCAGCTTATTAAACCATCTTATTCATTCTTTATCACCACATTATTTGTGTAAAGCTGCTTTGAGAAATTGTTCATTGTTAAAAGCGCTATACAAATCAAAATGAATTGAATTTATTGTGTTTTTCGGCCCAAGAAAATCTCTTCTGCTTGTTGTTTTTTTTTTAAGGAAGTAATGGTTTCTTTGCCACAATTTAACCATAAGAGTGACTCATACAGTCTTCTCTGAACAGTGGATGTTGAAATATGTCTGACACTTGACTCAAGCAATTATGTAAATCAGTGGTTTCCAAAGCTGCTAATTCTAATAAAACTATCCTCTACAGCAGAAGTAGCTCTTGGTCTTTTTTTTTTCTCCTGGGACTGTCCTCATTAGAATCTGTTTAATTATAGAGTTTGACGGTTTCGGTGACTGCACTTGGAGATGCATTTAAAAGATCCTAAAATTGTTTCGATTGACGATCTTCATTTCTTAATGTAACGATTTTGTGTCTTTCCTGCCATAACATGGAGGTGTACAGTCGATGTAGAAGCACTAATAGGGCTATTGATTCTGTACTCACCTTTCAGTTTCTAAAAGACAGCTGCTCTAAAGCACATTAAGAAGGCAAGAAATGTCAAGTTCACACTTGACAAGGCACACGTGATTTGAAAACCATTCCAGGTGAATACTTCATAAATCTCACACTTAAAATATCTGTTTAATTAAACATTTGGAACTCTGGTAACATACTGCTTTAGTCATTTAAAATAAACTTTTTCTTCCAGCTGAAAAGAAAAACTACATCATACTTAAAGACTGTAGAAATTTGTATTCTTTTATTTCAATTGAAACATCGAGTGCCATCTTCAAGTAATACACCGGTCTGTTTCAACGTTGGTAAGCAATACAAAATACAGTGTACTGTCATAACCAAAAATAAACTTATGTTATAGACACCCCCTTTGTCTCATCTGGCTCAGACTGGATGGAGGAAGCAGGTTTCAGACAGCTGTAGAGGAAAAAAAAAAACGACTCAAGTAAATTAAATAGTCTGTACAGCACATGGGCGCAAAAAAAAGGGAAAGCAAGTAAATCAAATCATTTTTTCCACTGCAGGATGCAGCAAACAAACAAACAAACAAACAAACAAAGTGTATAAGCGTGCCACCTGGCGGACATGAGCAGAACTACAAGAACAGCACAACGACAAAAGCACACGCTGTGTTTTTTTTTATATAAAGTGCAATTAAGTTTGAAAATGATTCGCTTACAAACGATTAAAATAATTGTACAATTATGAAGAGGGACAAAAGATCCACTTGAGTGAGTAACTGTCAAGCAGCTCTGACAATCAGACTGATTAGTTATAAGTTAGAAAGGAAAAGCTGTTGACGGATGAGTCATGCTGACTTACTGAGTGAGATTTTTAAATAAAAAGACTATTTTTGTCTAGATCCATTGCTGGTTGCTTAGACACAAATGTAGAGATCTTCAGAAACTGACGCTCACTTTGTTTCCAATTCAAGATATACAGCATGAGTGAACACACCACAATCACTATTGCTATTACACAGAGAGAAATTCTATATGTGCCATGATGTGTCATTTATTTAATAAAAATAAGTATTTATAGCTTAGTCGAGGCAACAACATGCACCCAGACAATCTTAAGTTGGCAAACACACACACTCAAGTGCAGCATTTTTCTTAAAGCCCAAACCTTTCCGTGATCGAGACAGAAACTAAGAACACTAAGGGGAAAATCATGAGATGGAGAGAATGTTTAGATGAATAACACAAGGTCTTTACAGGTGGCAGCTGAGAAGGCAGCAAGGATGGACGCAAATACGACGTCGGGCGACTGAGCAGCGTTGATGGCGCGGTGTATACCGCGTGCGCTATAGTACTGCACCAGGGGGACTGTCTGTCTGTGATAAGCCTCCAGCCTCGAGCGCAGGGTCAACTCATTATCATCACTACGACGAATCAGAGGCTCTCCAGTCACCTAAAGACACAAACAGAGAGGAAAATATTCAAACCAGTATATGAGGAACAGAACAGAGGCCCGTTACTGAACTCATTTTGTCGAGGACCTAATGTGCCTTAATGAAGAACTAGATTCTAGACCCCGCCCATGTCATGAGGTAATAGAAACACACTGGAAATTTGTGGTTTAAAGGAGTTTCGATGTTCTAATCATTTACAGGTAGTCCCAAATTAGATTAGTACATTATAACATTATGAGCAGTGAAATGAATTACAATGATTATCTCTTCATCATGGCACCTGTTAGTGGATGGGATATTATTAGGCAGCAAGTGAACATTGATGTGTTAGAAGCAGGAAAAATGGGCGAGCGTAAGGATGTGAGCGAGTTTGACGAGGGCCAAATTATGACGTCTAGACGACTGGGTCAGAGCATCTCCAAAACTGCAGCTCTTGTAAGTTCCTGGTCTGCAGTAGTTAGTATCTATCGAAAGTGCTCCAAGGAAGGAAGGAACAGTGGTGAGCCGGTGAAGACCGGTGATCCAACAGAGGTGCCCCTGTAGCTCAAATTGCTGAGGAAGATAATGATGTTGATGCTCAATGGGTCAGAACTGATTTGGCAGCAAAAGGGGGACCAAGACAATATTAGGCAGGTTAATAATGTTACGCCTGATCGGTGCGTATACTGTAATGTTTATACAAATGACAGTATACAATCCTGTATTGATCAGCATTCTTTAAGACCCCTCTGTAAGCTAATCCATGTCTCTTACGATATTTTCGAATCACGACGGGGTCATCAGAACACATCTCCATTGACAATTTGTCAGCGATTTCGATTTATAACAAGAACAATACTGTACATTTGAATTAGGTTCTAATTATTCCTTTAACACACATGGGATAGCAGCTATAATCAGTTCCCTCACGAACCTCTTAAGTTAATTCATCGTTACAAAGCACCGGCGATTCAAAACTCCTTACATGAGCGGTACAGAAACATTTTCTCACAGTAATAGATCTGTAATTGAGTGTAATTCCAGGTTTCGTAACCTTTCCAGCACCAAAGCAGGTCACCTCGAATACACAGGACACACAGTATGTAGAGCCAGGAAAAGAAGTGCACCTGCTGCATTCCGAAATCTATACTGGTAGTACAAAAAAAAAAAGACAAAAACACCACATACAATGGTGTCACTGAACGAGGACGGGGGTCGAGGGCAGCCGAATTTGGACCAGCTGTAATTACAACACAGCTCAATAAAAAGCGACATGTACAAACACTGCGCACGCTCTTTATTCTGGTTATCTTGAATCTACAAACGCGTTGCTGTGCAACTACAAGTTGCACAATTCCACCTTCTTTGTCGAAGTTATTAAATAATAATATAGTGACAAAGGTTCAGACCACATTAAAAGCTGAAGCGTGAGATTTAAATGCATCTCTGTGGAATTTCAGCTTTACTAAGCAACACGAGGCAAAACACTCACAACGAATGGAAAGAGATTCAAGTCTGAACTGGTCTGTAGCCAGTCATTCGATAATTTCCCCAACATGCCCAGTGCAACACCACAATTGGAAGTGTTCAAAAAAACAAGCGCACATTGAACATACATTAGGAAATCGACATATCCAGGATATAAAAACAGTGTTATGAGCATGCATAAGATTCCAGAATAGCTATTACACAATACCAAACACTGACTACATTCTGGATCTGAGGCTGATTATGACTGTCATTTTTAATTTTTTTTTTTTTTTATTATTCAATCTTTACTATTGAAATAAATGGTCCTGGTAAAAAAAAAAAAAAGTACTGAACTTATTACTAAATGTCACAATATTTACACTACAGGCAAATTTTGCAAAACCAAACAAAATCTGGACAAACGGAAAACGACAGTAGCCAGTAAACGTCCACTGATACACCGATCAGGCATAACATTATGACCACCTGCCTAACTGCATTAACATTATTAACCTCTTCAGCAGTTTGAGCTACAGGAGCTCGTCTGTTTGATCGGACCACACGCACCAGCCCTCACTCCCCATGTTCATCAATGAGCCTCGACCGCCCATGACCCTGTCGCCAGTTGACCACTGTTCCTTCCTTGGACCACTTTTGATAGACACTGACCACTGCAGCCTGGGAACATCCCACAGGAGCTGCTCTGACCCAGACGTCTAGACATCACAATTTGGACCTCGTCAAAGTCACGCAAATCCTTACACTTGCTCATTTTTCCTGCTTCTAACACATCAACTTTGAGGGAAAAAAAATGGTCCCTTGCTGCCTAATAATATCCCACACACTAACAGGTGCCATGATGAAGGGATAATCAGTGTAATTTACATCACTGAATGTTATAATGTCCATGTTATGCCTGATCGGTGTATCACATTTGCTGTGTAGACGGTTATTAAAGCAGGGTAAGCTGGCAATGTAATGCAGCTGATGTTCTGAAAGATTCCTGGCTCATTAAACCTCAAGCTTCCGCTTTCTTGTAGCTGTTTTGGCAATTATTTAACACGTTATACAAGGTAGGTTGTAACCTGCGCTTCTAAACCAATTACTTACATCATCCTTCATAGGTTCTTTGGGTGGATTAAACTCCTCATGGTACGAGCGGCCACTGGGTTGATGAATAAGTCTGAAAATGCAACAAAGCAGAAAAAAAGAAAATCAAACATTTTAAAATATGCTGCCAAAAAGCCATGTCCTGAAGGGAAACAAAACTGTGCAGAATGGTAACTGCCTGAACACGTCTAAATCGACTCAGGAGGAGGTGGAATGATTTAAAGCCAAAGCAATAATATCAGACTGAAATACAAATTCATGTGCAGTCTTGTGCTCACATGCACATCTGGTGCAGAAACGAACAGTTAACGCCATTAACGTTCCTACAATGGTGCAATAACTTGTATGTTTCTTAGAATACTTTTATAAATACAAAAAGAAATCGAAATGAACATACACACGGTGGTATTAAAACGTCAGACTAGCTCTGTTTACAAGAAAGTACTTTATTTATCTACGTTAACACCCAGTCCCCCTTGCCCTGAATATTCTGATAATCCCACCTAAAAATTAGGACTGCTTGATGAATTAGTGCAGGCAACAATTATTCAAAAAAAAACTGCAGCTGTACATTGTAAAGCTCTGGTTTAATGCGCGCGCACACACACACAGACACAGACACAGACACACACACACACCTTACCTGCCACAGATCCTGCGCACAAGGAGAGAGTCATCTACAGAGAACTCAATTACAGAGTCCAGCTTCTCTGTGCGTTTCTCCAGCAGATCGTCCAACTACACGGGAGAACAGGAACATTCGGTATTACAACAACGAGTGTTCTGGAAGTAGTAGAAACTGCTCAATAAACACTCATTAAACTCGGTTACCATTTCTGCTTGTTTGACTGTACGAGGAAAACCATCCAACAGAAACCCTTGCTTACAGGCGGGAGTGTCCAGGTTCTTCTCAATGAGCTCGACGACCATTTCATCACTCACCTAACAACACAAGACGGACAAAGATCTTCTTAAAAAAAGAAAAGAAAAAGAATGCACCATTTCAAAATTGCTAGGCAGAATAATAAGAAGTCAAATCAGCAGACTAAACGAGGACATTTGTTCACATTACCAGTTTGCCGGCATCCATCGTCTCTTTTAATCTTTTGCCCAATTCCGTGCCAGAGGCCACCATCGCTCTCAGCATGTCTCCAGTGGCCAGATGACACACACAGAACTTCTCTGCTAACCTGGGGGCCTGTAAAGGGACAAATGTATTACACCAGATATCTTCTCCAGGTATTAAATAGCTTAGTTTACATTCAGGAAACAGGTTTTCATTTCGACTGCTCAGAGATTTACATTTTAAAAGTCATTCACAAATAAAGGCAAAACATTTGTGATCACCCAGAAATGTGTAACTTATCTTTCATATATATAGAAAAAAAATTAGCATTATGGTGTACGTTACTGAAGATGACTGGGTGAAGATGAATAATAACTGGAAAACAGTGGAGAACAGAAGATCTTGCACTGGTTTTTTTCCTTCAGTGAACCGTGAAACCAGACTTTTTACAATTCACTATACAGGAATGTGTTTCATGGTAGATTTTTAATTCTGAAATATAATAACCCTCTTTGATGCTTTGATGATCCACTATAAAATGATCCAGACAGTTGAGTCACTATATTCCACATGGACTTTAATAACGCATTGAGTCAAAGGTTACAAAGACACAGTGCAATGAAGCAATCTATTCAATAGCAATCTATTTAGGAAAGAAATCCAAAGATCCAGGGAAGAGACTCGGGAATCCCAGGGATGGAAACCAGGGAAGAAAAACAGAGAATAATCTTAGGAAAAAAGAGACACAGGAAAGACACCAAGGAAAGTAAACCCAGGAAATTAAACTCCGGAAAGAGACAACAACGAGACACAAGGGGGAAAAAAAACCAGGAAGGAAACACAAGAAGGAAACACAAGAAGGAAACCGAATCCTAACCTAGAACCTCCATTTAACTTCAACTTCTATACAGAAGAAACGCAAAATGGAACCGACACTGAACCGACTCTTTGCCACAGGAACCGACACAGTGTCACGTTACTGAACCATGCAGTCCATTCAGTCGGATATTAGCTTTGCTAAGCTAGCTATCTAGCATATGGAGTCTGACCTGAGTTCCCTTTCCCGCGCCCGGTGGCCCCAGCAGGATTGCCCGAATCCCATTACGAACACCAGAGACGACATCTTCTGCCTGTGAGCTGGGCGCCATGGTAGACTTTAACACCGCGCTGTGGGAATCTCCGACCCTCCACTGCAGCTCCTCAGCCTGGGAAAGGAAGCGCTCTAGCACCGCCTTCCCGTCTGTATGGATAAGCCCCGCCCCCGCGCAACACAACACGCCCTCTGATTGGCTCTAGAGTAGTCTTTCAAAATAGGTCGACATTGTCAAATTAAACTCAGCACTTGTTTTTTTGCATGCAACAAATATACATTTAAAAATAAAAATAAATGTATCCTTTAATTTTGCTGCTAGTAAGACTTCAAAATCAGTCAAAAAGTCTATCGTTTACATCATAAAGGTTTTTAGTGATATGATCTGTGATCTGATATACTGTATATCTGTTTTGCATTGTTTATATATAGTAATGATTAATTTAATGATGCCTCAGGGGCCATTTAATATAAATACATATTGTAATATTAAAACCTGAGTGAACAAAAAAAGTTGTCCCATGTAATTCTGTGGTCTTCATGATATTTTATTTTTGTATTCTAACAAAGTCATGGGACTTCCATAAAACAGGGGTTACTTTAATTCCACACAGGAGGATTCAAGGAGGGACACTTTGTTACATACAGTGGATGCTCAGTAATTTGTAAAATAAATATGGAAGATATCAGTCTGGTTTGTTTGAACCACAGGGTCATTTTGTCCCCAATAATGCACATGTAAAATATTTGAATAATTACTTTAATGTACAGAATTATTGAGAATTATATATATTTACTGTCTCATTACTATAACCCAGGAAACCATAGGAAGGGCATCCAGCGTAAAACATGTGCCAAATCAAATATGCGGATCACGAAAGAGAAATTCATACCGGATCGGTTGAAGCCCGGGTTACCAACAACCGCCACAGGTATCATTAGCCAACAGGGTACCAGTGGAAATTGGGCTACTGTTGGCCGAAGGAGGAGAAGGAGAGGAGGAAGATGTCTACAGAGACGGCAGGAAAAGAAGAAGTGTAGGAGAGTGGAGGTTCGGGTTGGTACTTTAAATGTTGGTACTATGACTGTAAAGGGAGAGAGGTAGCTGATATGGTGGAGAGGGAAAGGTGGATGTGTTCAGAAAACCAAGTGGAAAGGGAGTAAGGCCAGGAACATTGGAGGTGGGTTTAAACTGTTCTTTTATGGTGTGGATAGAATGGTGTAGAGATGATTCTGAAGGAAGAGTACAGTAAGAGTGAGTACAGTGAGTTGTGAGATGGAGGAGAAGAAAAAATTCTGTAGTGAGTTAGATGAAGTGGTAGCTGGTGTATGTAGGAATGAATGATTAGTGATTGGGGTGGATTTCAATAGGCATGTAGGTGAAGGGAACAGAGGTGATGAGGAGGTGATGGGTAGGTATGGTTTTAAGGAGAGGAATGTGGAAGGGCAGATGGTGGGTAGATTTTGCTTAAAGTATGGAAATGGCAGTGGTAAATACTTATTTTAAGAAGAAGCAGGATTATAGAGTGACGTATAAGAGTGGAGAATGGTGCACACAGGTGGATTATGTTCTATGTAGGAGATGCAACCTGAAGGAGATTGGAGACAGTGTAGCTAGACAGCATTGGATGGTGGTCTGTAGGATGGTTTTGGAGGTGAAGAAGAAGAGGAGGAGAGTGAAGACTGAAAGAAGAATAAGATGGTGGAAACTGAAGGAGGAAATTGTGAAATTCAGGGAAGAGGTCAGACAGGGGCTCGGTGGTGGTGAAGAGGTGCTGGATGATTAGGCAACTACTGCAGAAGTGATGAGGGAGACAGCTAGGAAGGTACTTGGTGTGACATCTGGAAATAGAAAGGAATACAAAGAGACGTAGTTGTGGAATGAGGAAGTGCAGGAGAGCATAAGGAGAAAGAGGTTGGTGAAACAGAATTGGGATTGACAGAGTGATGAGAAAAGTAGACAGGAGTACAAGGAGATGTGGCAGCAGGTTAAGCTGCAAAAGCCAAGAAAAACGCATATGAGGAGCTGTATGAGAAGTTGGACACTAAGGGAGGAGAGAATGATTTATACAGATTGGCCATGCAGAGGATGGAGATGGGAAGGATGTGCTGCAAGTTAGAGCAATAAAGGATTAAGATGGAAATGTGTTGACTAGTGAGGAGAGTGTTTTGAGAAGATGGAGGGCGTATTTTGAGCAGCTGATGAACAAGGAAAATAAAAGAGAGGGAAGGTTGGATGGTGTGGAGATGGTGAAGCAGGAAGTGGATAGGATTAGTAAGGAGGAAGTGAGAGCAGCTATTAAGAGGATATTAAGAGGAAAGTCAGTTGGACCAGATGACATTAGGACAGAAGCATGGAGATGTTTAGGAGAGATGGCAGTGGAGCTTTTAACCAGATTGTTTAACAGGATTTTGGAAGGTGAGAGGATGCCTGAGGAATGGAAAAGGAGTTTGCTGGTACCGATCTTTAAGAATAAGGGGGATGTGCAGACCTGCAGTAACTACAGGGGAATTAAGTTGATCAGTCACACCATGAAGTTATGGGAAAGAGTAGTGGAAGCCAGACTGAGAGAAGAGGTGACCATCTGTGAGCAACAGTATGGTTTTATGCCGAGGAAGAGCACCACAGATGCATTATTTGCTTTGAGAATGTTGAAGGAGAAGTACAGAGAAGGTCAAAAGGAGTTGCATTGTGTGTTTGTGGATTTAGAGAAAGCGTAGGACAGGGTGCCGAGAGAGGAGTTGTGGTATTGTATGAGGAAGTCTGGTGTGTCAGAGAAGTATGTGAGGGTGGTGCAGGGCATGTATGAGGACAGTGTGACAGCAGTGAAGTGTGCAGTAGGAACGACAGACTGGTTCAAGGTGGAGGTTGGACTGCATCAAGGATCGGCTCTGAGCCCTTTCCTGTTTGCAGTGGTGATGGACAGGTTGACGGACGAGGTCAGACAGGAGTCTTCATGGCCTATGATGTTTGCAGATGATATTGTGATTTGTGGTGAGAGTAGTGAGCAGGTTGAGAAGAGACTGGAGAAGTGGAGGTATGCGCTGGAGAGAAGGGGAATGAAAGTCAGTAGGAGTAAGACAGAGTACATGTGTGTGAATGAGAGGGAGGGCAGTGGAGTGGTGCGGTTGCAGGGAGAAGAGGTGGAGAAGGTGAAGGAGTTCAGGTATCTGGGGTCAACAGTGCAAAGTAATGGAGAGTGTGTTAGGGAAGTAAAGGAAAGAGTGCAGGCAGGGTGGAAAGGGTGGAGAAGAATGGCAGGAGTGATTTGTGATAGAAGGGTATCTGCAAAAGGGAAAGTTTATAGGACTGTGGTGAGACCTGCGATGTTCTATGGTTTAGAGACAGTGGCAGTGAGTAAAAGACAGGAGGATGGAGCTGGAGGTAGCAGAGCTGAAGATGAAATTTTCATTGGGAGTGACGAGGATGGACAGGGTTAGAAATGAGTTTATTAGAGGGACAGCGCATGTAGGACGTTTTGGAGACAAGGTGAGGGAGGCGCGATTGAGATGGTTCGGACATGTGCAGAGGAGGGACATGGGGTATATCGGTAGGAGAATGCTGAGGATGGAGCCACCAGGTAGGAGGAAAAGAGCAAGACCAAGGAGGAGGTTTATGGATGTGGTGAGGGAAGACATGCAGATAGTTGGGTTGAAAGAGGCAGATGTAGAGGACAGGGGGGTATGGAGACGGGTGATCCGCTGTGGCGACCCCTAATGGGAGAAGCTGAAAGAAGAAGACGACTCTCTCATTACTATCCAATCATTACTGCTGCCAGAATTGTGGCTCTTGTATAAAGAGATGGATAAGTGCTTGTCACTTACTAGTAAGAACAAGGCGCTACTTCTTCAACAAAGTACTGAGTTACATTCTTAGAGTACATAAAACAATGAATGTAAAATCAGAGTGATATTCATACAAGGATTGGTTGAAGCATTGGCTTTTATTAGACGGTCAGCACTGTTATTCTTGGCACTACATTTGGAGTGTTTAAAACCAGGTGGAAACCAAAAAACAGAAGCCTTAGTGAACTTTTCTAATAGTCAAAGTGAATCTCAACATTGTCTTTTAAGTGGGCATCTAAGTATGTGCATTAAAGGCAAATAGAAAAAAAATGCTAGCATAAAGTGAAGAAAGAAAAAAAAACCCCAACAGTCTGCCATGTGTCAATAACAAAAACAAGAAAACACTTAACATACACTCAAAGTGAAGCTGGTGTAATGGAGATCTTTCATCTTAAAAGATCTACTGCAAGATAAAACATGAAACGCAGTTATTGATAATTGTGCATTTTAGTAGTAGTATTTTTTAACAGCATAGAATAGTTTTGCCACTCTGCATTATAAAGCATCCAAAATGTAACTGAATGCAAATAAAATTCTGTAAAATAGGAAAAAAAAAACAGTTCCGCTGTCCATTAGTCCTAATGACCAGTTTAATTAAACTGTTCATGCATGAAATGTTTATAAAGTACTTTAACATTGTTCAACCCACACAGAGTACATATAAAAAATATCCCTGAATAAAAGCAAACCCTCCTGATTATTTAAAAATGATGTGCTCTTAATATTTAGTAAAGATATAGTTTCACACATACACGCATAAAAAAAAAAAAAAAAAGACTAAAATATATTTAACGTAAGCAAGAAGCCTGAAATTATATTAAAATCCAAAATCTGTAGTTCCCAACATACTATCTGCAGCAAACACTTGAGCATTAATATTAAACACAGTACTGTGTGTGGTTATATAGAGGACCACAGAAAATAATACATTGAAAACACGTTAGTGTAGTTCAAGCTATTGTATACACCTTATTCTACTAGAAGCGGTTACCAATTCCATATTATATTACAGCATGTATATCAGCAGTTAAGCAAAATCCGATATAAATATAAAGACTGAAGCAGAAAATTTACATATCTGAATGCAAACCAACTGCGGTTTAATATGGTTAAATATATAGCCTAGAGCTTTAAACTGCACCAAGTATATAATCAAACTAAATCTTGCTTCCTGTACTGAAGTTAAAATCGACATAACACTAAACGACAAGAATGAATCCAGGAACCAACATATGGCTTTCTTTTCGATATTGGAAACAGTCATTTGTGATTTATAATTGAATACGCTGTAGATTTTTATTAGGTTAAGCTGTACAGTCATGTGCCCTTTACAAACAATAATAGGGGGATTATTCTCTTCTATGAAATACTGAAATGTTAAGCATTGCTTTATTGAAATTTAATCTCCCATGTCCACGGTAAAATATACAATTCCTTAACTTTGTATTCGGCTGTAAACGCATTGTAACTTTGATATCGTATTGCACTTCTAAGCAAACAGTAATAATTCGTGTAGAATTAGGACCTATGATCGTTGTCTCTATTTGGGTCACACCGGCCTGTAACATGAGTCTGGCTGCCACATGCGCAGGTCTACTAGGATTTGATTGAGCTTCCGCATCCACAGGTTTCTCTCGTCTTTAGTGTCAGCACTAAGCCAGTTCCTGTATAGTAAAAGATGAATGCATATATGAATGGCAGAAATCATTCTCACTTATCTTTGTGCATATTATTAGTGATTATTACTATTATGTTACTATCAATTCAGTTTTAAAGTTTACAGGTTTGTACTGAACATGTACTGAACAGGGTCTTACTTTGTAACACACATGGTGTTTTTGCACTGGCTGACCAGAGTTTCTCGGTCATTGTCTCTTTGCGGTCTCACTGTAATCAGCTCGAAGGTGTTGGGCCGGGCACAGAACTCACGATTAGCAGGCTCCACTTTACGACTTGTACAACTTGCCAAGTTGATACGACCAATAGGATTCTACACAAAAACATCCCACGTGTTTAATAATGTATACATTTAAAAAAAAAAAAAAAAAAAAGAAACATCCCACACTCTTTGAATCTACCTTGCGTTTTTCATCATCAGGGTAGGTCCAATAGGAGATGCAGTATCCTGAGAGGACACACCATCTCCTATGCCAGGCTCCAAATCCACTGACATCCTCAAACATGGTCTGGAAATTGTAACAGATATGTCAGTGCAAATGTGATAATCACGTCAAAGCAATAATATGCATTATAAAGAATTGCGATTTTTGATCTGTATGCAAGGACACTCACCAAAAAGCCCCTTTCCTGCACATGCGAGTCAACCTCGCAGTGCATCCTGAGGTAAATATGGCCTTCCAAAGGACAGAGAAATGGAACCTAGAAGTTTGAGGTGATATTTTATATTATATAATATATTATATTATATAATATTATATAATATTATATAATATAATATATATATATATATATATATATATATATATATATATATATATATATATATATATATATATATATATATATATATATATATATATATATATAAATAAATACATTAAAATTTTTGGCTTATAAATAAGCCAAAAAAAAAAAGATATACAGTATTTGTGAAAAAGAGAGAAGAGACTGCTCCAACCACCAACCAAGAAGATAAAGAAGTGAGGACACATGCAAGTGATTTGAGTTAGTAGAACATTGCAAAGCACAATAGCCAAGTTAAAGATTTTTTTAACAAAATAGCCAAGAAGCCGCCGACCCATGGAGCGAATATAAAAACCTTATTTTGAAACATGTCACTGAGAAGCCTGCTCTCACACCCTTCATATTTGATCTATAAAAAGAGAACGATCATGCATTACCGAGCTGCTCTCTACAGGTAGAACTGCATTACGTTAGTATTAGGAAGACCATAATGCTTGGGGAACATGCAAATTAAGTACACACAAGAATTTTGTGTCCTAAATAACCCATGAAAAAACAAACAAACAAAAGAAAAAAAACCCAGTTCCGAATGCAAAAACTATATATATATATAAATAAATAAAAAAATGCTATTTCATCTGCACAAGTTATACAAAAGCAGATCATGAAGTTTACCTTTTCCAGGGGAAATTTGTTTTTTCCAACGGTGCACAAGGTTAACTTGTGTGAGCCGACAAGAGAAAAGCTGCTTGTGCGTACAGCATTCGGACCCCCGGGGCTTGCCACTACTACAAACACAAACACAGGGTTATCCAAGCTGCACACAGAGGAAGTGGTCGATAAAATAAATTAAGTAATCTTTGCTTTTTTACTTAAGACTCACCAGGTGTTTGGAGATTGCTTTTCTGTTATTTAAACAGACAAGAAAAAAAAAAGAAGAAAGTTTGTCACTAATATCACAAAACAAAACACACAACAGCAACAGATGCCCAAAGCCCAAACTCTCTGCCTTTCTATAAAGTCTTCTTAGCACATTTATAATAATAATGAAAAATCTTAGTCAGGAACTTTCAGAACCTTTTGCTTCTTTGTGCCTCTTAGGGAGATCAGATTCAGTGTGAGCATGACACCAGGACATTGTGCATTTCATGGCACAGCAGAATCAGAATCAAAATCAGAATCAGGTTTATTGGCCAAGTGTGTTGACACACACAAGGAATTTGGTTCCAGCTGTTAGTGACTCTCAAAGTACAGACATAAATAAAAACTATACATTCAGCTTGGACTATACAAGACAAAACAAACAATGTGAGACAGTATAGACAGTATGAGTATTAAATAGGGGTACAGGTTATATGACAGATCAGTAAAGTACATAAAGTGTGAGTGCATGGTAGTGCAAATGACGGTAATGTGCGTCAGGTATGATAGAGTTTACTATAGAACTTTGTACAATATAAACTATTAAGAAACTGCAAAAGTTTACTTACAGTTAAACCAAGAAATCTTTTGGGAGTGATTGCCTAACAAAAAAAAAGAGACAAAAGTCATTTTGGTCAAATGGAACCAAAGTACTGAACTATACATTCACAAAAACATGTCTGAACCATAATATACAAACTCACATTATGTTTGTTATTTAAAACTACATTTCCATTTGTACTATGAAGCCACAAAAAGGAAAATCTTCTACCTTGGACTTGGCAGGCTTCTTTCTTTTTTCTGCAAAAAGCTCACGTTTCAGAACCTGAGAAAACAGAAGATCTATCACTGAAAATTCTCTCAATCATGCATGCTTAAAAACTGAGAAAGGAAAATGTACTTACAAGATAGTAGACCTCAATATCAATCTCAAAGTCACTGGACACATCGGGTCTGAAATTTGAAAAGAAGAAAATAAACGTGCTGTAAAGGTGAAGGTAATATCTACAGTGCAGAGCTGATGACTGAGTAATTTGGACTCACAGAGTGAACTTGGTGGAAAAGGTCAAGGCATCTCCATTGAGGGCACTGGTACTGGCCAGAGGAGTAGCAACCATGTTTTCAGCTCCGGCACGAATCATCACGAAGAAGTAATGGCTTCCAGATTCTTTATTTAAAAAAAGAAAAAAGATTATATACAAACTAAATGGTGCTGAACTACAAATTGAATTAGTAAGTTTCTAAAACTAAATACATAATCACCATTAAGACAGGAAATATATATTTACATTGAGGTGCAATATATCGTTGGACAAAAATATCATCTGATATAATCAAATGTGACAGTACAATTTTTTTTTTTTTTTTACATTTTAACAGCTTTTTTACTGTAATAACATTCAGTGTTACAAAAATACTACACCTACAAAACTCACAGAAAGACGCATTTGGGATTTGTTTATTACATAACCATAGTCTTCACATTAATTCTAAAAATTCTGTCATTCGTCACAGAATATTTACAGAACACTTTGAAAGAAATAAAATAACAGAAGCAGTACCAGGCCTATTTGCGGAAGAACAGACAAAGTCAGCCTTGAGAGGTAAGCGAAGATCATGCAGCGTGATGGAGCCCTTTGAGGGAGGAACGCCCATATCATCCTGGGCTTTGGATGAGCTTTTTTTCTGAACTGTCGGTCCCTCTGCTTTCAACTGATCCAGCTCAGCTTTTAGTGCCACCCTCTTCTCAGCTGGAGAAAGAAAAGGCCATTACATATAAGAAATAAGGCAGGAGTCTAGACTCCTGTGTGTCACTGGTCACTTACTGGCTATAAGCAGCAGCCTCTCAGCTTCAGCCTCGACCTGAGAGCCCTTCCCATGGTCCTCATCTGTGCAGCAGTTCAGTGCCTGACTGGCTTGATGAATCACTGTCTGCTGCAGGGACATCTCATTGGATAAAACCTGAAAGAACAAACGAGACATCTACTTGAAGCTAACTAGCCACACAAGTTTATATTTCTCCAGAGAAAAGCAATGTTCCTTCGAATCACCTGCATCTTTTGTTTAATGCTGATGTGACTGGAATTTTTGGGCACTTCTATTTTTTGCGACACGTCTTCCTTCCTTACGATCACCTGTTTCACTTGAGGTCTCTCAGTCTCTTTCACTCTTGTTGATCTATATGCATCAATGCTGAAAATACAGACATACCTGTTAAATGCACTGGATGGAGTTTGATGATATTTGGCTTCATATTTACATCATGACATTGTAAGATTACCTGTATGGAAGTTTGTGCTCTTCGTCGATAGTATCAATGCTGTCAGAAGATCCAGCACCAAGCATTCGTGTCCTTTGGAATTTTGTGGGCCTGGAAACAGCTTCAGGGGTCCCGTTTTTCTCAGTAAATGAGCTGGCCGGGGTTGATGTCTGTAACAACACAAGAACAACTTATTCAGAATGGAAATATAAAAGCACCTACTAACACTACAGATCCAATCATAGACAGCACACTGCTTGTCCAGTGTGAAACTCACCATGACTCTTCTTTCAGGGCTCTTGACCACTGAGGCCACAGTCTCTGCCAGTGGTGTGAGGAGAGACATGGAGGAGATGTTAAGAGCATCTTCCTCCTCGTCCTCTTCAGAAGCATCCTCATCTTTCTCTTCCAAAACATCTTCGAAAAGATTGTTAATCACCTCAGAATTGATGGAGCTATCAACATTCATCTCGATCTCGCGTATCTCCTCCTTTGTTTCTACAAAATCAAAAGGATCTCTTTAAGCACGCAAATACACAATTTCAGCGAACATGGCAATGACACAGGGAGCTTTTAATATTCTTGCCTTTATCACCTTGCTTATCTGTTTCTGCTTTTTCTGAAGAAACCTCAACCTTCTTCAATGGGCTTGAGAGGACTGGATTTATATTTGATGTTTCTGAGGAAGCAAATAATCTGATTAGAAGAAAACTCCTGCACAAATTATTGGGCTATGTTATCAAATAAGAAGGGTACTTTTGAACGACTGAATAAATGCATAGAACAATCAATACCATTTTTTATTAATTTATTTTCCAGAACGTCCAGGCGTGGTGCTGATGGCTCCTTGTTAAGTACTGGGACAGACTTTAAATTGGGGTCGTCCACCTCCTGTGGATGATAAAGAATTCTGCAATCACACTTGTGTTTCATTCACTTTGCATTGGAGTAGAATTTGAGATAAATTTAGGCTAGCATCATTTGTAAAGACTGAACAACAATCCTAAACAGATCCTCACTACTACAATTATTCATTAAAGCATTAGTAACCTTAGATTCTGCATTATTTGCATCCTCTGAAAGATCCTCTCTGCTTTTTGACACCTTGCTGTTCTGAAATCGGTTGCGAACCTGTGCCAATTCTGCCTCGCGTTCCTAACAACAAAAATAAAACCACTTTGTCAGAAGAAAATGGAACTCTAGCCACTTCACACAAGATGAAGAGATTAAAAAAAAAACACAACAACAACAAAAAAAATAAATAAATAACTTGCCATTTTCTGCTTCTGAGTGAGGAGGGCAGTAGTGGATGCCCCGTGTGTAACAGGTAGCCTCTCCAGAAGCAGTTTTGATTTGTGAGGTGATGACGGTGTAGCAGCAGGTGTATGAGCCACACCCACACCGTTAAGTGGAGATCCCTGATTGCGTTCTTGGCACCTTTCCCCAAAACGCTCCAAAAACGACTTAACACCTCCTAAAGAGTGCAATGATATGGGCAAATATGGATAAAAAAATGTACCTAGTACAGCTAATTAACAAAAGTTTAAAAAATAAAGATAAAAGATAAAAAATGTAAAAAAAAAAAAATTATATTTGCTTTAAAACCAGTTTAAAGAAGGAGTTACTCACCAGAAGGTCCAACAGGGCCAGATTTCTGTATGGGTGTTGAATTCTGGATCAGCCTCTCAGGAGCCTGAGAAAGCACTACACCTGAGGAAGGATGGGCTGCAGCGTTTGTTTTTGCAGGACTTGCATGAACAACTTTTCCTGGTCCTAATTCTTTACATGGGGCCTGAGTCTTCAAAGGGCTTTTGGAAGTCTGGGCAGCCTGAAGAGTAAATGGGACTCTTCCAGCTTTGACTGGCGAAGACTGCTGACTAGAGAAGCTCTTCAGGGGGCTGGATGCAGGGGAGAGATGTCTTTGTTTTGTCTCAGGTACATCGGTCTTCTGGGGGCTTGGAGGAATCACTCTGGATGATCTGACTGGAGAATAAACTGCTGGCTAGAACAAAGCAAAAATAATGTGTGATTAACATCTGGAAGAAGTAAAAGAACAAAAAGAAATGCACATTGTTGTTCATGCACCATGAGAATATGTTTAGTGGATCTAAACCTGTTGAGTGCTGTGCACAGGCTTGCAACCAACAGACTTAGTTTGTTGTGCAGCAGCAATGGTCTTGACACTGGTGCTCGTTCCCACACGTGCTGGAGGAGGAACACAGGCTGTGCCAGGCTGCCCTTGTGCATTGTCTCTGTAAGTGGGCGGATGCCCAAGATCATCTTCCCAGGAACTGATGGTCACAGCAAGGTTTGCCAGTCTGCCCTTTCTGCCCAACGGCTTCTCTGATGTGATGGCTGGAGCTGGATTAGGAGCAATCGCCATGCTTTGGGATTTAATAGGGGACAGGGCTACACTGTTGGGGGCTGGCTCAAGGCCACCTGTAAAATACAATTCAATATGAATTAACATTTTGTATAAATGAAAAACACCAACGTTATTTACTACAAAATTGCAGTTGCCACAGTGAAGCCATTTCATAAAAAATTTATTTAAACTGACATTTTAATTAATTCACCACAATACAATAGAATGCATTGATGAATAATCCCTTAATCAAATCATCATGTAATAAGCAACCACATTAGAAAGTAACAGACCCGATATGTAAGTAAATAAGGCAGCTATTCATCAAAGAAGTCACTGACTCACGCTTACCCTCTGAGTCCCAGCAGTGCCTCTGGTCAGCCAGTTTCTGCAGACGAGACCTCATGTTGCCGGCAGATGGAATGAGAGCAGGAGCGCCTCGGACAGCTTCGCTGCTTTCCGCCATTATAGAGTGCTTGATCACCTTATCTGTGCATCCTGTTGTAATCTGTGAAGAATACGCCTCCATTTTCTCAGTGTCTGGAGAATGGTGTGGAAGCCCTTTGACCAAGTCTGAGCTGGTCTGGACAGCCAGTCGCTCCACTGTGGCTGACTGATTACTGCTTGGTGCAATGGGGGGCTTCTTGTCTATTGCAGGCTCTGAAACGGTGACTTGAGGAGCGGCAGGTTCCTTGTTCTCTTCCCCAGCATTTTCCTCTGAGCACCGACGCTTAGAAGGAGAGGGTTTTAAGGAGGGAAGTGCTGTAATCCAAACGCAAATGATTTTATTAAGAGAAGTTTTAGAATCAAAAGTGGTCACAGTGGTCATTTTATCAATGAAACAACAATCCTTTTAACTTCATCAGAAATCAAACTAGGTGATATGATAAAATCAACATTGCAGTAGTTAATACTATGTTTCCCATTCAGAAAACATAACTGACTGAACTAATAGCATTAAATACAAAGCTCTCTATTCATATATCTTGACTGCTGGCAGTGGACATTTCCTGTGGATTGCTAATATAATTATTGCACAGATCAGGAAAACTTGTGCACCTTTCTCAGCTGGCGGCTGACCGAGGACACTGTTTGTCTCTGTAAGAGGCTCTCTTGACCTCTTGTTCATTTGTCGGTTGGCTGCTGTGGGCCTCTCCGCCATCTTCTTCTGAAGATTCTCCCTGCGAGCCCGTGTGCGCTCTAACAGTTTCTAAGTAAACAGTAAAAACACACAGTTGGGGTAACTCTGCAGGAGGTTGTTTCACATTGACAGACGATTTTGTGCTAAACAAGCTTGTTTCAAATGACAAAAGAGCCAAAACAAAGAAATGCTAAATACTACAATTTGTCTGAACAAAAGAAGGAATTTGCATGGGGACAAGTAACTGGTATGATTATTTACATTTTAATTCGCCTTTGATTAATTAATAAAGGATATCTATCCACATTTCTCTGTGACAGCTTATGACGATTTCCTGTTTATGTCATTTGTAAGCTAACTTGGATCACAATCACATAGTTATGCCTGTGGAATGATAAAGGAAGAATTGTTTCTTAAATTCATTTGAAGATGAGCTTTTCTTCACAACTGATGCAAAAAAAGCGGTTTAATTTTTATTTACTGTTTTTATATTCAAAATATCACAAACAATAGGTATTCTAATGCAATAACTTTGCTTTTAAAATAGATCGGAATCGATCATCATAAATAGGAGTAGATCAGAAGAGATTATCTGGTTTGGATTTCTTGAAATCCTTGGTTCCCATGGCATGCTAAGTTCCTAGGGCATGGTTTTTTGTTTTTTTTTGTTTTTTTATTGTTACAGTGTTGAAAAATAAATCATATCTTTTTTTCTGGTTGAATCCAATCCAATGCTTACCACCATAGCAGGTAGGCTGATGAACTAAACTTGCATTAACCTAATTTTAAATATATTTAAATTAATATTTCACTTTATAAACAAAAGAAAAAAGACTCAGGAATGAACACTGTGGGTCCAGTGCATAGGTGTAATATTACTTTGCACACTTAATCAAGGATACCGTTTGAAAAGTGGACTAATGAACATGCACTGATTGAGTTTTTAACATTTTTAACATAAAAATAGGTCCTTGGCTGCTAAAAGTCTGAAATGACAAAGATATTGTAATATATTTTGTGGACCCTTTAGTTTTTTCTGACAAACATGACAAATGTTGTTTCTCCCATTAACACACTCCACACCCCAGAAATATATCTGGCACAAATGCATGCATGCATCATGATGCATCATGCATATCTGCAATTCATTACAATGATCTCACACACAGACACACACACACAAGCCTCTGAGCAGTGACTGGAAATTTCAGTTAGGGACCGTCATGGCTCAAAAATGCCGTCACGTGACCACATTCAAACCATCTCATTGGTGGACAAGCAAAAGGCGATAAAATCCTACCCTGCTCCCTGTTTAACTCGTTTGGATGATTACTTATTATTATTATTTCTTCTACATAAATGTGTACATATATATATTTTTTCATACATAATGTGTAAAAGCCATACATTACGCCGAGCCTTAAGAATAATCTTTGTAAAAGTACCACGGCTTTTACACGATGAACTAGCCAAAGAGAGTTATGCTAGGTTGAATATATTAGAAATACTTGCAATAATACCTGCAATAATACCTGCACTGCAACTAAACTTTTCTCGTATTTTCCCTCATTTTCTGTGTGAAAATCATCTCCACAATTTTACAGCGAAAACCAAAACGAAAATACCGAGACTTTCAAAACAGTATTTTTTCAGTCATGCATTTACCTCAGTGAACGGATCCATTCCGAAGTAATTCAATCCTCAACTCGAGCTAAATAACACTGTATACAATGTGTAGCCTAAACGAGGACAAATCCTGCTATACACACTCCTACACACACTCTCTCACACACTCACACACACTGCAGCCGTTCGAATTTTGAATTTCCGCGCTGCGCCCTCACTAACGGTCACGCACACGTCAGCTCGGCTCGATCCCCATTCACATCCCCACTCTGTCGTCTTCCCTTCCTCCCTCCAGCAAGGGGCTCCGTCTGTCATAGAGTGCAAACCTCCCCCAGTGACGCCCGAATATCCAAATATAATGGACTATGAATTCATTTCCAGCCTATAAAAGCAGCTTCAAGTTTCAATCGTTTTATTTTTTCTAGTTGTAAGGGAATAGGGAGAGTGATCATGTATGTATTCGGATTACGGCCCATGTACAAGAAGAAGCCATATTGCCACATCTCAAAGGGAGGTTCTACAGGAGCTTGTTGATGGTTGAAAAAGTGATTGTGTAAACACTTCGTGAATAAGAAATACATGCCAAAGTCAGAAACTAGAGAGAAAACCCACAATATGGATAAAACTACATTTAATTTATACTTCAGTGAGCAGAAAATGTCCCAGACTTTACATAATGATGATGGTGACTGTATTCTTAAAATACCCATGTTGGATTCTCAATTTCTCCAGTGTGTAAAATGTGTAATACATTTAAGGTGTTTAGTAGACGCCCTTATCCAGACCGACTTACATTTATCTCATTCATAAACTGAGCAAGTATAGAGTTCAAGTCAAGTCAAGAGACTTTTATTGTCATTTCTACTATACACAGTGGTACACAGTAAAACGAGACAACGTTCCTCCAGAACCCTGGTGCTACACTAAACAACAACATAGAGCTACAACACAACACAAAGCTACATAAAGTGCATCGAGTGCAAACAGTGCAGACAACAGAACAGACAGTACAGACAGACAGACAACAGTACAGACAGACAGTACAGACAATACAGACAGACAACAGTACAGACAGTAAAGACAGACAACAGTACAGACAGACAACAGTACAAACAGACAGTAAAGACAGACAACAGTACAGACAGTACAAACAGACAGTACAGACAGACAGACAACACAAGACAATACACATAATACAAGATAGCGACCGATCAGTAAACCTACAGTATACTCTGAATATACAGTACTGTACAAAGAGAACTATAAAAACTATAACCAAGAGTATATGTAAACATACACAGTGCAGTGCAAAAACAGCAGTAGCAGTTGAGTGTGTCTGTGTGTGTGTGTGTGTGTGTGTGTGTGTGTGAGAGTTTCAGTTTAGTTCTGTTCAGTTTAGTGTTGAGGAGCCTGATGGCTTGAGGGAAGAAACTGTTACACAGTCTTAATGTGGCGGCCTGAATGCTTCAGAACCGCTTTTTGCTGATGGCAGGAAGGTGAAGTGTGTGTGTGTGTGTGTGTGTGTGACGGGTGTGTGGGGTCGTTCAATATGCTGTTGGTTTTGCGGATGCAGCGTATGGTGTAAATGTCCATGATGAAAGGCAGAGAGACTCCGATGATCTTCTCGGCTGTCCTCACTATCCTCTGTATGGTCTTGCGATCCGAGACGGTGCAGTTCCCAAACCAGGCAGTAATGCAGCTGCTCAGGATGCTCTCAATGGTCCCTCTCTAGAACATGGTCAGGATCAGGGAGGGAGATGAGCTTTCCTCAGCCTTCTCAGGAAGCAGAGACACTGCTGGGCTTTCTTGCTGATGGAGCTGGTGTTGAGTGACCTGGTGAGGTTATCTGCCAGATAAACACTAAGGAATTTGGTGCTCTTGACAATCTCCACTGAGGATCCATCGATGATCAGTTGCGAATCTGTGTTCTCCTGAAGTCCACAACCATCTCTTTGGTTTTGTCAACGTTCAGGGACAGGTTGTTGGCTCCACACCAGGCTGTTAAACGGTGCACCTCCTCTCTGTATGCTGACTCGTCGTTCTTGCTGATGAGACCCACCACAGTCGTGTCATCGGCAAACTTGACGATGTGATCCGAGCTGTGCATTGCTACACAGTCATGAGTCAGCAGAGTGAACAGCACTAGGGGCTAAGCACACAGCCCTGAAGGGGGCCCCAGTGCTCAGTGTGGTGGTGCTGGAGATGTTGTTCCCGATCCGGACTGACTGAGGTCTCTTCGTTAGGAAGTCCAGGATCCAGTTGCAGGGGGAAGTGTTCAGGCTCAGTAGGCTCAGTTTCTCAATCAGGTGCTGAAGGATGATTGTGTTGAATGCTAAGCTGAAGTCAATGAACAGCAATCGTACATATGTGTCCTTGTTGTTCAGGTGGGTGAGGGCCAAATGGAGGGGTTTGGATGATAGGCAAACTGCATGGGGTTCAGTGAAGGTGGAAATGATGGTCGTTGTATTAAGGCACTTAGGAACAACGATCCTGCTCAGGGAGATGTTGAAGATGTCTGTAAAGACATCCGCTTGCTGTTCTGCACATTCCCTGAGCACTCTGCCAGGAATGTTGTCTGGTCCAACAGACTTCTGTGGGCTAACTCTGCATAGAGTTTTCCTCACTTCAGCTGTGGTTAGACAGAGCACCTGGTCACAGGGAGGAGGGGTGGTCTTCCTCGTCTTAATGCTGTTCTGTACCTTAAACCTGGCGTAGAAGTCGTTCGGATGATTGGTATACAGTCACAAGCACTTGACTGTAGGTTAAGGGCATTGCTCAAAGGCTTCAAGAGTTGAACTCACAACCTTCAGATTCGAAGTCCAATGCCTTAGCCACTAAGCTACCACCTACATATATCTAATAGTTATAGTCGGATTATTATCCAAAATAACAAATTCAATAACAGTTAAAATGCTCAGGTACCCGGGGTCAATAGTCAATGGAGGGGTCAATGGAGAGCATGTTAAAGAAGTGATGAAAAGAGTGCAGGCAGGGTGGAGTAGGTGGAGAAGAGTGATAGCAGGAGTGATTTGTGATAGAAGGGTATCTAAAAGAGTGAAAGGGAAAATTTATAGGACTGTGGTGTGACCTGCGATGTTGTATGGTTTAGAGACAGTGGCATTGACTAAAAGACAGGAGGTGGAGCTGGAGGTAGAAGATGTTGAAATTTTCGTTGGGAGGGATGACAGGATTAGAAATGAGTTTATTAGAGGGACAGCGCATGTAGGATATTTTGGAGACAAGGTGAGGGAGGCGAGATTGGGATGGTTTGTACATGTGCAGAGGAGGGACGTGGGGTATATTGGTAGAAGAATGCTGAGGATGGAGCCACCAGGAAGAAGGAAAAAGCGGAAGACCAAGAAAGAGGTTTATGGATGTGGTGAGGGAAGACATGCAGGTAGTTGGGTTAAAAGAGGCAGATGTAGAGGACAGAGGGGTATGGAGACGGATGATCCACTGTGGCGACCCCTAATGGGAGCAGCCGAAAGAAGAAGAAGAAAAGTTTAAATGCTAAGCTAGAGTAACACACTAAGTTCAGGATCCAGGACTGTGGTGTCAAAGAAGATTTTATTCAGCAGAAAGAAACGCCAGCCAGTTTGATGAAATACACAATATTGCCTATCTTTGCTTGCCTCTTACTTTAACTGCCTCTTGACTCTAATTAGTTGCAAAATGTTCCACTATTTCTTTTTAGTAAAACTTTTCCAACCTACACCACCATCCCAACTTTTCCAGCAACAGCAGTAAGACCTTCCTGCTACCCTACTCAGAACTCTTAACTTGGAATCAATGACTTACATTAAAAAAATTTTTGTGTGCATTAATATGACAGCGACCCGCTTACTCTGAGGTCCCCGAGCTGGTGTCCAGTCACATGGGCATTTTCACGTCCTTTGATTGGATGGTCGGAGTGCACTAGTCGGAGCTCGCAGTCTGCATCTGTAGCAAACCGCACAAGTTTAAATAGATATTTGTGTGGATTTAATACCTGTTTTTTTTAGGAAAACAGTAATGCACAGAAAAATCTGGGGTCATTTTTTAAGGTTAATATTGATGCTTCTGCTAGAGATTATGTATGCAGGTGGTGCAGCTGTGGCTGCAGTGAAAGGAGACTTGTTGAATTGTGTTTTTTGCTTTAGTGACTGCATTCATTCTCACTGTATGAAATACATTTCCTATAACGCTTTCATCATAATGATTGTAGTTGAAGGTTGATTGTTTCAGGTACAACACCACTGAAGCCCTAGGTGTGAAATGCATGGCCTGCTGCTGCCTCAAATACAGGCTTAGACAAATATATTATTTGACAGTTTGTGTTTGGTAATAGGTTCTGCAGTACTGGCATCTGCATGACATATTAGGAGACACTTGTATAAGGGATCTCAGACCATCATCCATGCAGAGTGGATTCATCTTAAGATTTTGTAACAGCGCCAACCATGTCAATATAGTCATCCATAACGTTTTGACACCCTGCTTCTCATCTTCCTTTGGGATTCCCCCCCCCAGCAGGTTTTAATGAGAAACTGGTTGCTAGGAAGCTAGGGGAAAATATTATTTACAAAATACAGTTGTTTTTAAGTACTATATCAAGCTCCATCTTTTGAGTCCAATAGATGGCGCTACAGGCACGAGTACTTTAGCTTGCACCACTTGAGCGTTTACAACCAGTGAAACACCATTTACAAATTATGTTCCTTTTCTTCCACTCTACAATTTTAGTTAACTATATAACTGCACAGTTAGTGTGATCCATGGATGCCTTCCTTATCACCATTGCATGATCAACTGGACAGAGATCTCACACACTGTCCTAAGAGTATATAAACAAAAGACAAGAGAGTTCATATCAATTGTTTATTTGTTTTAAAAACAAGATGGAAATATTTTCAAAATGTGGGCAAAGATTTAAAAAAAAAAAAAAAAGGAAAAAAATAAAAATAAAATAAAGTTTTCCATCCGTCATTTCCTTGAGTGTGCCTATGGGCTGAACAATAGGGTCACAGCAAAAGTGTACGGACAGTCCGGCCTACAACAAAGCCTTTAACTGACCCACCACTAAGAGTAAGCAGACATGGCAATTGAAAAGTACCTAAATCAAGCCTTCTCCTCTGTTTGTGTGTGTCTTTGTGCACGCATTTAGAATAGTCCTAAAGAATGGTTGCGTTTCTAAACCGGACTGAATATTGCACTCCCCAGAGATTCAGAAAACTAAAATGAAAGAACATGGCTCCATAATAGGGGAAAAGTGTCCTGGCCCCAAGCATACTCCTGAAAAGACTTGATAATTATAGTGAATAAATACAGTTGACATTTAAAGCCCATCCTGACCCTAAATTAAAAGTGACTTCAGGAAATGGAGAAAAGAGCTCTTTTGGTCCTTTTCAGCAACTAAAAATGTTATTTTAATAAAACAAGTTATAGACTTTTTTATCGTGTATATCCTCTTGTCCAATTATAACAGCAATGCTCAATTTAATCAAAACCAACAGCATTACACATACACATCTTTTCATAAAGGTTAACATAATTAATTTTACAATAATGGAGAATAAAAAGCTATCCCATGATTGGACACTGGGAAGTCATGAGGAACTGCTGTGTTATAGCCGTGACTGGTACAGTGGTAACCAGGAGGCAGCCATATCTGTGTGCTTTGACCTCTCTCATTCATACAGCTGGTGAATCCACAGATCAGGTTCAATTTGTTACATCTCGTTAATTCGATTAGTCATGACTCAGAATATTAACCATCACAATAATTACCCACAGCTTGCATTAAGTAAATTTCCCAATAGTTTTGTACAACTGGCACTTTATTGGATGCAGCAGTTGTGACCGTTGGCATCCTTGAACCGCAGGCGCATCTTAGGTCTGTATTTTTCGAGGTAAAGAAGCTGTTTGGAGTTGAAGGCTCCACGTCTCTTCCTGAAATTGGAACAGGCAATAGATGAGAAATCAAGCCAAAAGATAAATAGTATTGATTTTGTGCATGTGAATTACGTACTGCCGAATAAACTGCACCGCATCCTCATACTTCATCCCACTCTCGATCAAGGCCAAGGCCACAAGTACGGGTGCTCTACAGGGGGAAAAACAAAAACAAATCAGAGGTTAAATATTTATTTAGCAATGTTTAACATTTTGTTACATTTAATCCTTCCTGGCAAATTATTTTATTTGAATGCAAACATTAAATACATTTATTCCCTGAAGACAGTTTATTTTATTGCTGTGAATGAAGTCTGCAACAACTAATGGCAGAAAGTTCAGGGTCAACCTGCAGCAGGAAAAACTATTCCATTTTTTGTCACTGTTGTGGTTTTCAGCTAACGCTTATGCATTTGTAAATAAAGAAAAATTTTTTCCAGCCACTATTAGCTTTATAAAATGTCAAAATTAAAGATAAACTAAATATGTGGCTTTTTTTTTTAAAAGTACACTTTTATACATAAATACCCTGAGTTAGAGTTATATATTGTTACAATACGCAAAACATTTAAACACATTTTTAAAAATCCTATTAATCGAATAAAGAATCGTCCGATTAATCGATGATCAAAATAGTCGTTAATTGCAGCCATACTGTCAACCTTATGAATTATATTTATAAAACAGATTTATTTAATTTATATAAATACTAATTCAGGTATGCATCATATCATTTACACATTTTCCCATTAACTCCTCAGACCGTTCAGTACAGATTAAATTCATTAACATTATTTGGACTGGTAAATAGTTTATTGGAGCAATTTACTGATTAATAAACATTAAGTCTGAGCTGACTTCGTGCTTGTACCGATAAATATAATAACTTTGTGATTGTCACTAAAACAATATAAACACCTCTTCCCTTAATGTTTTACTCACCGGCCCAATCCTGCAACACAGTGCACGGCAATGCAGCATCCTGGTTCATCACGGAACTTGGTCTTCAACAAATTTAGCCAATCATCAACAATCTGGGTGGGGGGTGGCGCTCCATCATCAAAGGGCCAGTCCTGAATTAAATAAATGCAAGCAAATTACGAACAAGTCATCTATATTTTATAGTGCATCTTTGTGAGAACACAATTCATTTCAATACAGGTGAAGTGTACATGTGTTCAGAGCTACAGAACAACTCAGTCGTCATTTTTGAGCTAGAAAGCATAGCAAGAGCATGGATGTCCTCACAGAGAGACCACAGAGAACTGCTGACCTTCTCCCAGTCAGGGTAATAAAGACATGCAACAAAAAGGAGAAATACTGTAGATATCGTTTGGAGGAGGTAGGCCTGAGATTAGCAGGCTGAGAGGACAAGATTAATAAGAAGGGATGGGAGGAGAAACAGAGACTGGTAGATAGGTTTGAAATAGAAACAAAAAAGAAGACTGGTTAAATGCCGAGGGAGGATGTATCGAGTTCACTGAAATGACGCACAAGTCTAATGTCAACTAGAGCGAGACGCTGGGTTTTTCTGCCAAATTAATCGTTGAAACACAGTAATCAGTTATTGCAACGTGGAGTGAGAGAATGAAAGAAAAGAGAATCGGAAGGTTAGTTACTATGTTCCCAGTGAACAGAAATTTCTGCTTACTACCGGCTAAAACAGGTTCCCTCTCCTTACTAAACACATGCCTTTTCCTAGCTTCTGCATGCTCTCAGTCACACACAGGAACACAGAAAAACAACTTGGCATATTAATATAATTAAAAACTTGTTTGTTTTAATCTTTTTGTACAAATACACATTTGACAAAACTAATATCTAGGCAGAGTGCAAAACATATGAACCGCTGCTAAAAACCAAGTTCAAAAGTTCTGCTCCAAAAGCTCTATGCTATTCCCTTTCCTTCTACACCGCATTGCTTTTCATTTTCATTCCTAAATTAGTTTAGCTGGGTCATGACCAAGGAATATTTCCCTAAAAACAAAACTAAATATCAGAAGTTTGCTGAGCCAGGTTAAACGGTTTCAGCATTAGAACAAGAAAGGTTCGAATTTCCACCTTAAAAAAAAAGTTGCTGCCTTCTTCCAATCTATAAATCTCTGTCAGACATATAGCCAAGTTGGAGCGATTTTGACCTTTAAATATTTAGACAGCTGTAGAAATTATATTCATGACATCCGTTCAAAACAGGAACAAAACACAGACTGCACTTTACACCCTGATAGTAGACAACAATTTACAATCTGGCGGAGGACAAAATAATAAGTAAAACAGGAGACCAGATATTTCAAATCTGTGCCAGTACATTATAAAGTGATCATGACAGGATAATTGTACAAGCTCATTAACCTCAAATCATCATGACTCTTCCAGGACCAGTATATACCTGTATAAATACTCCACCCAATGCAAAGGGGGAAAAAAAGAAAGAACATGAAGTAACTCTGCAGACTTAGTGATTATTTCCTAATGCCCTCTCTCTGTTCCTCACTCACAGATATTTTATTCATTTGAATGGAGGATATTCATTCAACAATACAATTTTTTTTTCTAACAGCAGCTGGCACAGACTGACATTTTAATAAAACTTGAGATCTTTCTTCCGAATCCTTCATAAGAATGCTGCAGCTGGTGTAGAGACACACTGATATTATAATGGTATGGTAAGAACACCAGTAAACATTGCTTTAACAAAAATGATTCTCAAAAAAGTTTTAATACCCTTTCCACTGGTGACTAAAACAATATAATCTGTCACTACTGAGCTAAAAATATCACTCCCCCCCCTTTTTTAATCACCTGCAGTGCCAGCATTCAGTGTTTTTTTGTTTCCTTATTATTTTATTATTATATAATTATTATTATAGCCATAGTCAGTATGTGTCTTTCTTCCCCTGTCTCACACTGCATAAATGTGTAGTGTAGGGAAGGATGTGGGATGCAGCAAAAAAAAAAAAAAAAAAAAAAAAAAAAAAAAAAAAGAATTAGCTTCCTGTAGTGGTTACTTTCACTTTGAACAGAGTTCATTGAGGTGAAAATTGACCTGTTCATTTTAAACAACAGTCCTGTGAGACAACAGAAGCCAAATAGGTGTGTTGTGTTGAATTGTTAAATTCAAGGTATAGAGGGGAAAAAAAGTATTCATCTGCTGTGAAATCCTGTCACACAAATGACATGGTGGTGAAAGAGAAGAAGCCTTTATTATATAGCGCAGTGCTGTACGACACATCCGCTACCCTCTGCACCCAATTTCCTTCAAATGGACACTTTAGAGCAGCTGTACGTCACTACGTTGTTGAGTTTATTGCCGTTTTTGTACAGACTTATGTTGTGGAAGAGGAAACGCTGACAGTGGTTTGTGAACACACACTGGCTGATACAATTAAGAGTTATATTTGACAGAACACTATACTTCTGTTTTACTGAGGTTCATACACAGGGGGCAGGATTTTCCCTGCTTTAGAGGTTTATGTAAGGCGGAGTTAGTCAGTGTGTGCCGAGTTAGAGTTTCTCAGTGTGTGTGTGTCTGTTCAAGAGTAGCAATTTGAGCTACTGAAAAACTGAACAATGGTACTTACCAGGACCTGGATGCCCTCCCTCTCTACCGGCGCCTTGTCGTAAGTGGCCTCGCAAACGCGCACGACTGTGTTAACCTCAAATTTCTTCAGTTCCTTCAGGGCAAAGTTAAAAGAGAACAGGTTACTTCCTTGTGCCTTACACCCATACACACCCACAAAGAAAAGAATCACAACACACACACACATCCATACCTCTGTGAACTTGTTGAGTGTAGAGTTGGTAGGGTTGTGCGTGATGAGGAATCTCATGCACTCGTAGGTAATTTCAACAGCGGCAGGGCGGTTCATGTTGGCAAGACGGCTTTAAAACAGTAATAAAAATGTTTGATTCCTGTTCCTTAAAAACACTTTGGCTCAGTTTCAGCAAGGACTTTTAGTAAAGTAAAATAAATACAAAAAAAAAAAAACGAGCGAAGGTGAGATGGAGGGCACGGGACTACAAAAATAAAAAAATAAATACAAAAATGGAGGATGGTTTCGTCCACAGTGCACAAAGGATGTACAAATCAGGATGAATGAAGGTAAAAAATAAAATAAAAATAAGGACTATCCTTCAGTCATCTAATGAGACAACTGTAGATTACCCCATTCAGGAGAGGTGATTCGGATTGACTGTAGAGACAGAAAGCGGCAAGGGAGGGAGACAGAACTTGTTAGCGCTCAGGCTGAGGACTACGCGTGATCCCAGGGGGATTCAGGAGAGACAGACAGGGCCCAGTACTAGCTGTCAGGGGGGTTTCTGGGTAGCGTAGTCCCGCGGGGGGCTGATGATTCACTTGTTCACAATGCTGAGGTGCTGAGCATGGCAGAAGTCTCCACTCACAAACGCCATAAATGTGCGGCCCGGATCTGCACAGAAACACTGTCAAGAGAAGAGAAACCAAGTCAAACCCTGACAGTGAAGTGAAACTTGCAATTAGATCTTTAAAATCAATTTGTTTGCAGAGATAAGCTTTTAAAATACATACTACATTATTTAAACAATAGATCTATTTAAATAGCTTTTAATTTAATCCATATATGAAGCATGGCACTATAATTAACCTTTATCCAATAAGAATGAATAGTGATTTCAAACTCTATTCCATTTCAGAAACCCTGCATATTCATTTCCTACATTGAATTTCTGACAAAAACAAAACCCCCAGTAAATAAAGTACCTTGCATTAGCAAACAAATGTAAACGAATTAGTATATGAAATCTAGTGGGAAGTCTTCCCAGAAGAATGGAAGATAGAAGATATTACAGCTAAAGAAAAAAAGACTGGCATTTTTTTGTATAGTAGTTAAACAAAATGTTGCTGTTAATGAAACATAACACTATTACACTACCCCACTTATACACAGATCTGAAAGATCGTGCGAGGGTCCAACATAACACTAGATAAAAAAAAAAAGGATGTTTGCAAACCACACTATCTAAAAATTATAATCTATATATAAAATATAGATATGTACATGTTAATTAGTGGATAAAAAGAGTGATAGATAACTGACGCTAAACAACTAAAATTTTCCCACTAAAGCCAATTTGATTACTGACTAACCAATGTCTGCATTTAGTAGACCACTGCATGGAGTGTCTGAAAGAAACATGGTGCAAGCAATGTTGTGCAACCATTCTTTTGCTTTTGCTTTTTTTTGCTTTTTAATTTTCCAAAACCTTCAGCCTTTTGCTCTGCAGCATCACATTTTGTGTCAATTAGGTAGAATTATATAGTTTTTTTCCATAGAAATTACTGGAATGATTGTAAGGACGAAACCAGACATTAGCAGAATTACAACAGGCATTCAGTAAAAACACTTCTAAAAAGGGAAAAAAATAAAGAAGCAAACCAGTGATCTACAGACAAACAGCACAAAACAGGCACTGTGGCAAGGCTATCCAGTCATACTTGGTCTTTTTGGACACAATTCACATACAATAAACATCTGTGAAAGGACTTCAGAGAACCTGGGTTAGACCTTATAATTCATAGGAGAAAGAGCATACTCAAAAAGTACTTCCAAAACAGGCCACTGAATGATGGGCCCACAGTCAAACAGATCAGTTTAAATAGAGACTAAGGTACAAGGTCGTGTGATTGTGTCAAAAAAGAAAAGGCAAACGAGACCTGGGCTACAAAAATCAAGAGAAGCATTCTCAAGCCTGCAACAAAGGGCCCAGTTAAAGAACGGGTTCAAAGAGGATAATTGAGTCTAAAAGGATCTCCCACGGGGCAAATGAGCCAGCAAAAGACACACTTTTACAACACACACACACACACACACACACACACACACACACACACACACACACACACACACACACACACACACACACACACACACACAACTGCACTTAAGCAAAATTAATAGGGTCATCAGGAACACTTTTACTTAGCATTAATTCAGCTTACAATCCCATAAACAGGGCTGCAGCTGTTTAGCTCGAAACTTTGAATTATTTTTAATACTTTGAATTTATTTTATTTATGACCTGCTGGGAACGCTTGCAAATCAAACGGTCACATTTGCAAGCCTTCCTGTAATTACAGATCTACACTGCACAGTTGAAGAGGCAAGTGACGTGTGTGTGTGTGTGTGTTGAGAAATGGCGTGAAAATGAAAGTCTTACACATTGCTGACAGGATAAAGTCAACATGAAAGTAACATGAAAAAGTGTAATGCAACACATGTGTATTCTTTGCCAAACATATAAAGCTCACAAAACAGTACAGTGTCAGGTTTTCAAGCTGACACAGAAAAGCGACGGTTTAAATTTTAAAGCATTTTCTGAACTGACAGTAAATGTGCATAGAGATGCTTTTTGCTCAACACAGTTGTAGAGTTAAACAAGCCTTGCTATTCTCTGAAACACTTTAATCAAGATGTTTTCTAAGCTTTCTAAACAGAAAAGTGTTTGCCTTGTCATCCGAAGCTCATGAGTTCAATTTCCGATGATGCTACAGCCATGCATGGCCAAGAACCCTCAAAGAGGGAGGGGGTGACCTACTCCCTACTTACAACAGTAAGCAGTTAGCTAATGCTTCCAGAAGATGAATAAATGCAATCAAGTAAAGGAAGCATGTGCTGGTCTTTGCACTTCCTGGTTGGTAGCTGTTGCGTGATAGGGGAGAGCTGCTTAATGGGTAGGAATGGGAATAAATATAACTTTAACTCGTGCAGCTGTACATTGTGTTTTGAGAGTTGAATAGTTCTGTTAGCCCAAAGCAACTTCTGGTGTTTTTTTCTTTCACACTAGCACCAAGGAAAAGTTGCCTGGTGTGTTACACTCGCCACGCAATACACCTCGCTAACCACACGCAGACGAGTGCACACACCAGCTGTATGCTGCGTATCAGACAACAAAAAAAAGGAACTTCTCAGAAATGGTTGCTCTGTGAAATACTGTTTCTCGTTAACTAGAAGAGTTCACAGAGTACGCATAGCAACAGTGCCACTCTTATTTTTATGTTGCACACTCTTCTCAGTGTCCTCATTATCTGTTCTTTACTCTCTTCATAGGCCGCACTGTACATCCTGGAAATAAAATTAATAAATAAATAATACAGCTTGGTTGTTGTCTCCTTGCATAGTGTGATAATGCATGACTTTATACAAATACAGAGAATGCAGTCCAAGTCCAAAAAGTTGATAGGAAAGATGACTTTGCACTTTTCCAACTAGAGTATTCTCTTTATTTATAACACATGGCTGCAATGTTATCATTAAAGCTAAAATGGTAGACTAACTGCACAAACCCTGCTTCCTGTGGAGTAGTAGTAAATGTACACCAACAGTAAAAAAAATAATAAATCAAAGCTGGAGAGTTAATAGAGAAATAATTAGACATAAATCTTTGACTGTCTTACAAAGGTACAACATAAGCTAGTTGTGTATCAAAGGTGGAATGAGAAACCTCTCCTCAATGCCTTGTTCCTCTTCTCCCTTGAAGAAAACATGAGGGATTAAGGGGCTTTGAAAGGGCTAACATGCCCTACTCCAGAGTTCTAATCCCCTACAGATCCCTTCAATTTAAGCTACAAATCCTTCCAAGGCACTTGAGATGTACTGTACTGTGTCTTTTGTTGAAACACATCCACAGGTTGTGCAGATACCCAAGGAGTCAGGGTGGGAAGTCACAACATTAGTGTGGCCTGTGAGGAGATGATTAGAAGGTTGGAGACAGAAAGATAAAGAGCTTCACTACAATCAACACCCTAAAATAAGCTAGTAATAAAAACAAGTAGAGAATGAGGCCCAACACCAAGCTGAGTTCCTCTTAACTGTTACCTAGAATTCCATTCACATCCACGTCCCTACAGTGACCACAGAAGTGAAAACGTATGAGAATCAACCCGTTTATATAAAAACACGGCACTGTGAAAATCGGTCCAATTCAACAAAAGTGTGATAGAATTCTTTCTCTCATGCACCCCATTGATACAGTACAATTAAAAATAAAAGACAAAATGAAGACAGTGTAAGGCACCCAAACAATAACGTGTAAACCTAAATGTCTGCTATTAGTTGATACAACGAGCTTGTTGTGCCTGAAAAACTAAAGTCGGTCATGTACCTCTCTCGATAGATATTTGTGTCATAATTTACTTCGTCACATCTTCCAGTCCAACATCTTTCAGCAAAACAACCATTGCGACTATTGGTAAAGTCACAAGTATGGTGGGAAAACCACACCATAGCCAACTGGACCCTGTCCAGATCCTATCATTGTATAACGCGGTGAAAAAAAAAAAGAACAAACTTTGGTAATATCTAAGTCAGCTGTATAGACTAGCTCCTTCCCAGGACAGTGCTGCAGCTGTAGAGTGAAAATTTATCTCAGACTGCCTAAGGATAGGTTGGGTGAGATTAGTGGCCTTGGGCTGGGGGACAGTAAGAACAGCAGCACGAGAGAGGGAGATAACCTACTGTAAGCTGACACTGCAATCTGCCAATAAGCGAATCACATCATGTATGCTGATGGAAACAGGTGTTGTGCCTTATACTTTTGTAAAAGAGAGACTGGGAAACTAGAGCATTTCTTTTACTTTGCTGATAAAGACATTCAGTGAACAGACATAACTGAAGCAATATGAAATATTAATCCACTGCAACAGTCAACAGGCTCAGAACTTGGCAAGACAATCATCAACACCCAGAAGTTAGCAGGTGATCAGTCCATTTCCTGGCAACCTCCTGTAGTATGAAAATATCAGAGTTTATACAGGATGATTCACTGTTGATCCTGTACACAGCTATGAAGTCTAGGTCACTGAATTCATGTTTTCGCAAAGTTAAAATTTTTGTTACCGCTTTTTAAAAACACTTAATGTGAGGTGAATATTACCTACCACTCCACACATTTACTTGACTTTCAGTTGTTACAGCACAGGGCTTAAACTATAACTCCTAGAACTAACATTATTCTACATGTGTTTAAGGACAACGTGAGGCATTTGTGTTTTGACAAATTGCAATCTGAACAATGACTGAACAGAGCGGATTTTCTCAAACACAAAATTTCAAATAGTTTTAACCAAAGCCTCGTTTTAATTTACCTGTATACTGGCTACATTAAAGATTTCAAGGTTTCATTAAAAGGTCCTATAAAAGGATAAACTTTAATTTACAGCGTACAAATTGAATTAAGGCTGCTCATAATTTCAGTCTCATTCATTGCCATTGTCTATGAGATCAAAGTCAAAATGTCAGTGTCGCAACAGCCCTAATTCAAAGTGTCTAATCATTTTAGTGGACATGCAGTCAGGGACAACTTCCTGACTCACTGATGTGTACTGTACACTAGTCGCACCTCGAGGTAACACATCCACCCACATACTCTTAAACACAAACCCCACCCTTCCCTGACTGCAAAAGGACAAACATTCTGAACCAGTACACACAAGATTGTGTTCTCAGGCCAAGGTGACAGTGTTCCCCTTGAGATAGGGCTGTCATTAATCGCTGATTCACCAAAGCTCACTAAAAGGGCAAAGCAACCAAATGATATGGCATGTGTGAAAGCACACTAAGGATCCAATAACTGGAAACTTTCCCTCATGTTTGTGTTTAAAGACTAAGCACAATTGTGATGTCCCGACAGGTGCAGGCATCAGCTCAGAGGGGATCTTTTCCCAAAAATAATGGGCAAGTTCATTCTGTAACAGCTCCAAATCATTGATAGACATTTTGGTTGTGCCAGTAATTGAAATACAAAACATTTGACTCGGCAAGGCACTCTCTTGAATTAAACACCGTATGTGGGCTCTATTTCTCATTACAGCAACATAAATACAAAGCTGTAGACATCTTTACACTGACCTGAACACATTTATAAGCATGCCCCATTTTTCAATTAGTGCGCTGACAACCTGGCACTGCTTCAGTTGAGATGTTACCAGGGCCATTGTTCTAGGCACTAGACCAGTTTCAGCTGCTTTACACCACCATACACTATCGAGACACAAAACCCATGCAGTTGCCCCAACACCAACCCACACAACTGGCCTAACATTCGAGAGGTTAAATTCCAAATGTCCTGATGAAAGAGAGCCGTGGCCGGTAACTAAACACAGACAGGACACTTTACTTCTTCCAAAGTGCACTGTTGCACATACACACTGGTTGCCTCAAATGCGTAAATTAAACGACAGAAAAAAGATTCAAGGTTAAGTGTTGCCAACAATCTTTCAGGAAATCATGGTAATAATACAAAAACCTGAGCATAACTTTTTCCCCCCATTTATGTGCAGTTAACATAATTGGAAACATTTGAAATCTCTTCATGAGTAAGATAAAGAAAAAAGAAAAAAACTTCATACAACAATACCAGCTGCTAAATTCTTAACCATATCCTGACAATAATTTCATCTGGGTGTTTTTGTGGTTAGGTTTATGTGCACTAAAGCAACAAGAGATTAATGACACTTGACTGCAGAAAGAGGAACTTGAATTGACGAGAACAGAAAAAATAAGAAAAAAACACCACACTTTGAATTCTGCATGTTCAACAAAACTTAGTGGACAATTTGTGTCGATTCGCAGAAATGCTTTTCTTAAGTGCGAGCTCACAAATGAAGGTTTAACACAGGATGAAAGATGGCTAGTGCCCATATTTAGTGTTTGGTAAATGCTTTACGCATAATTAACATTTCCTGAGAGAGCCTGCACCACTAATAACACAGCCATATACAGTATTTAATCGGGGCCGAAAATAAAACTGATGAATATAGGCTTAGGAGCTATAAATACACCTGAAGCCATGTGCTTAAGACCACACACATTCCAGTGGCCTGTCTGCCTACATTCCTCAAGTGTTTTCTAACCATGAAAGAAAGACTCAACCCTTAAAATCCACCCTGATATTTTAGCACTTATCTGGTTTACTTTCATTTAGGAGGACATGATAAACCTGCAATAGATAAAGATAAAAAAAAGGGGCTGAAACGCTAGTAATCCGAGAAAAAAAAAAAAAAAAACCATAACGGCAAATTATTTGCCTTGATGCTTCGTTTAATCCATTTAACTACAGACAGAGCATTGTGGAACACAGCGGACCATTATTACTGACGCACCACCGGCTAAAATCTGTAGCGCCCTGGACAGGTAAACACACGCTGTAGAATGGAGAAACGGGGAGAAAACAGCAAGAGGCAGGAGAAGATTCGTATGGAAGTCTCTTTCCGGCATATAAAAAAGTTTGCCTAATTTCGACTTTCTCTCGCAACTACTAGAATCGTTTTTAGTCATCCAGGCAGTCAACCCTCTCTCGTGCTGAAAAGATTTACACATTGAAAATTAAATAGGCTAAAATCAATAGAATCGCATGGTATCACACTAAGCCTCTGATCCCTGGAGAGAACTCTAACAATCAGCTCTGGAGGAGACAGAACAAGACAGATACAGCAGATGAGGCCTTGTTCCAAGCCAACAACATAGTGACAGGTGGATGCACCAGAAATGTTGGATGTTTAAGAAAAATAGTCACAATTGCGAGAAAAATAGTTTGAGGTGCAAGAAAACAAAAGGCCAGAATTGGGCAACCTTTGTTTATGCGGCGGAAACTGGCTTTTATAGATTCAGGTAAAACAAAACTACAGAAAGTTTCCAAAGTTTTTGATAATTTCAAACTAAATGAAAACACCGTACAGTGCATTTACTTTTTCGAAAAAAACATTAATTTGCTTTATTTGTGGTTTTTTTTTTTTTTTTTTATGTATACATTTGTATTTCGGTGTAATATAGCAAGTAAATGCACTAAATGGGTTTAGCTGTCACAGATATTCTTGTATGCAATTTCAGCAATAAAATGTATTTTTTCTTAAAAAGGAAACAAATTACTTGTTTAAGAGACCTGTCAAATTTTCTCTTGTATATTTAGTGTTTCTCTTTAATGAAATAAAGTACTTATTATCTGATTACTTGATTAATTGATGGAATAATCGATAGAATATCCAATTACTAAAATAATGAATAGCTACAGCCCTTGTTCAGACATGCTGGGAGGATTTAACTACAAAATAGTTTTCAAGACCGGTACAAAACAAAATAAAATATGTACACAATGAATTCAATTAGGAAATATAAAGCTAAGCCTTACATAACAAGCAATGCTTTTTTCAATGGACTCCATCATTTGATCATACAGAATCTAAATCTTGTTCAAGCCCAAGTAAAAAGATTAAATGCTGTTGGAAGAACTTCTTGAAAACCAGGGGTTGAATTACAAAATGCATTACACAACTGCAGAATGCATGGCTATAACAGGCCATTTCATAACTGAAGCAACAGCGGTGCATCAACCTGCAGGAATATTTTAATAGACAAAGTAGGGGCAGGGCCCTGGAGTGCAACGTGTTAGCAGATGTCCATGACAACACCAGCAACAAGAAAGGTGCCAAAGGCAAGAGACAGTCAACAGGGAATTGGTGCCTTGTTTTGCCTGTACACTTCAACAGTCGATTAATGAGGGATTTAAAGCTACTAGAGACAAATGAACTTGGAGGTATTGCAAACAAGAGTTGTTTTTGCTGCAAAATCTGCTAGAATTTAACTTCCAGTATGTTTGCAGCTCTCGTGCTGTTTCTGACAGCAGCATAGCCCATGGTCAGATGTCAAATCTCTGGAGCTCATCAGTGACCCCCAAGAGAACGAAGAAAATACTGCTTGGTGTGAAGGTCACCAGGAGCATATTGGCCAGTGGCAGTAGTATATCCAGCTATGGCCAGTTTTCTGATGATCAGGGATAAAGACAAATATAACAATAAAAAAACTGCCGTACTCAACAGCTACACCAGCAAAGAAAGTCTTACAACTGAAAGCTCTCGCTCATGTTTATGTATGACAGAAAAAAAATTACAAACCTACAATGCTGCTTCAATTCCCATCAATCTAAATCCTACCTGAAACAAGTTCCTGTTAGTGCCTATTTACAAGCAAAATACGGAAGAAAATATTTACCATGGTTTGATTTTATCCTGTAATATATAACTTTGCATGATTTTTGAACCAGGAAGAAAAAAAACACAGCTCAAAAGAAAAATTACTTTATATTAATACAAAACAGTTAAGTATTAAGAAATATGTAGTATAGTTAAAATATAATAACACTGTAGCATTTTGTACTGTAGCATAATTACAATATCATACAACAAGCTACACATATTTAAGACAGGATCAGCTTCATATTTCAGCTTCATCATTAATAAGGTAACACAAGGCAGGCTGTTTAACAACATTATCACAATTAATAAATCAGAATGGAGAGCTTATTTGAAACAAATCTGCCAACAAGCATTTTAGGAAGAAAACTGACTAAAAGTAAAATGTTTTTTTTTTGTATAATAAAAAAAATAACCAAACTGCTGAGTCAACCTCCCTCTCTTACTTTCTTGCACACTCACTCCCTCTCTGTGTGTAGTTGCTACCGGCATACCCAGAGTTCGCAAAAACAGAACACTTTTCCAAAACAGACATCACTGTCAACAAACTGAAGCTTACTATGAACAGCAACCAACCAACTAACAACCAAAAGCATACTGTGAGAAGCCCCACTACTTAAACGACAACACTGACCTGCTTTTCGTAAAGGAAAATGCAGACGTGCAAATCCTGCCACAAGTCGGCTACTTTCTTGATCTTTGTACTTCTGAGACAGTAAATTTGTAAAATATGAGGCAACTTACAAACACAGGAACCCACTGTGTCTAAAAAGGACAGGTGCTTCTGGATTCACTGTTAAACACAACAAATACCTAAACAGCTCTAAAAATACATGTCACAATCTTTCCTGAAATTTGATATGTGTTCATGTGTAATGCTTATTTTCTCTCCGCCCATCTGCAGGAACCACAGAGACTCATTTCACACGAATGAATAACACAAACACAAAAACAGACGCAAAATACATTCTAGGTGTTTTTTCTCCCAATCTATTCAATTGCAAAATTTACAGTTTAGAGAACATCTGTTTAGGAAAATGGTTCTTTGATATGGATCATTCCCTCGCACAAAAGTCCAAAGTCCTTTGTCATGTGCGAGAATTTCCATTGGAAGAAGAGAAAAAGTTAATATCTCCATGTATACAGAAACCTTCAGATAAACTTGAACAACATTATATTTTTCAACAGGTAACTAAAATATATTTAATGTGTATTCGCAGAGAATGTATGGTACAAAATACCCTCTGAAGTAAATATGTATAAAACTGTTCATGGTTCAGTTGCATGCTTGTCTTAGCTAAAAGAAATCTCTTCATCTATGTGGTTTCTGTTTCCCCAAAGCAATGATTTAACAGCAGGTATGGCTTCCAAGTTAAACATTAAATATACAATTGCAGGTTGCTGTGTTAAAGATTTGCATTTCTAAACATTACTAAGTTTAGTGGAAATGTAACCAGTTATGAAAATGAATCTTACAAGTTACTGTAACAAATTCATATAAAATATTCAACCTTGCAGATTTGCTCTACAAATGAACCATATAGGCAATGAGCTGGTGAATTTAGTACATTTACTCTGATTTACTTGGTTTTCTTTCCACCAACCAACACACACCACATTATCAGTGCTGTGCTCGACGATGACGGCTACTGATGTCATCAGAACATGTTAACTACCTCAGAGCATTTTACTCAACAGCACCCTGAATTACAGCAGATTATTTAGAACGTTAAAAATAAGCAGGGTGTCAGGATTGTTCCCTTTCAATATTATAGAAACCTGATACAAAAAGGTGGATTAGTATCAGACGGATACTATCCCTAGATGTTGTATATACATTCAGTGTTGCCCGACATGGACCTTACACCGACTGTAACTATCCTAAGTCACAAAGCAAATTAGATTAAAAGCAGAAACAGGGTCTGGTCTTTTGCACACCTATGGAAAAAAACCCTGTTAAAAGTTATTTTCTTTAAACACCATTAAAACAAATGAAATAATGTATCTAATTATGGTGTAATATTACATCTAATGGTGCTGATTCATTTTCTACAATAGCAAATATGCTGGTGAGGCCACCTTCATCATGTCTATCTATAGGAACATCTAACACGGGAAGGTGTATGGCAGATGCTCCACATAATCTAAAGTTAATTTTTAAGTTTAATGTGTGCTAAAGTTTTCCCAATACGGAAGAGTCCTATGTAAGGACGACTGTGCACCTTCTGGTTTCTTGGTAACATTACACACATTTTTCATCTTATCAACTTCCAGAGAGCAAAAGTGCACGAGAGAGAGAGAGAGAGAGAGAGAGAGAGAGAGAGAGAGAGAGAGAGAGAAGCAGGCTGATGAGAAACTGTTTATAACGTCAGCGATAGGAGCAACTTAATTGCCTTGAGGATGTTCCCCAACGCTAAATCGAACTATAAACTAATAAAAAAACCTGGTGCATCTCAATTTAACAATAAAAGATTAACAATTAGCATAATAAAATATGCTTTAGCCGGTGAACTGTACCATCTATGGATATTTCCCCAACATAAGGTGTTGGCCTCTGTACAGGAACCAATCATGCAATTAAACTGTAATGCTCATGTAAATATCCAGGGTTTGGTATGAAGTATTAAGGAAGTTCACTACCTACTAAAAAGAATGGGTGTGTCTACTCTTGGCGTATCTACGATCCTTTTTAACAACAACCACAACAACAAGGTTTTAGAAAATAAAATAAAACACATACCCTTGCTCATGTCCAGACATGTCTGCAGCACTTGTTCACACTTGGGACAAATCCAACATTCACTAGTTCATTTCTAACTTATTATAAATCGAGAGAGAGAGAGAGAGAGAGAGAGAGAGAGAGAGAGAGAGTGGACGACAACGACATCAATTTGACTAATTAGTACTTAGAGACAAATAATCCAACGTTGATTGTAGACTGCTGGCTCAAATCTCTTTCTACAAATGAATGTATAATCCTTTGTGCTTATAAACAGTGAAGAAACACTGCATGGAAATGGCACCTAGTGGAAAACTAACGAGTTCAACGACAAGATGGACAACTAGCATAGATTGACAAGCGTGTCAACCTATAATCTGGGCAAAATAAATCATAAAACACCACCACGAGGTTCGAGTCGAATGATAATTCGGACTGTGAAGCACTGAGCACGCCTGAAGGTGAGGAGCTGTGGATTGTATCGCTAGACGACTGGCAGTCAGACGGAACGCGTGGCTGGCCAGCTAGTTCCCGGGGCAAGCTAACCAATGTTTAACAAGGAACACAATAATACTTATTGGAGACAAATAACTTACCTTGTATGCGAAACAAATATTTAATTTAAATGCAAATTGTTTTACCGAAACGCCAAACGGACAGACTACACACGCTTCTGGGATGTCTCGTGCGCGCAAATGGCTGCCATGTTTTCCCCCTGCTATGCTAGCTAACTTTGGGTGGCCGGCTAGCGACGGCCGTTAGGATGCTAGCTAAGCACAAAGATGAGACGTTTCTGCTGTGAGGATTATATATTTTTTTGCTACAACGGTTTTTTTCGAAGTAAGAAAAAGAACGATGTGTAATCACTTACAACAGACAGGTTGAACATTGAAATCCCGTGGCAGACTCTGAGAAGGCGGACAGGAACAGGTTTTCAGCGACTCTTCTTCCTCTTCACAACGAGCGACTGAGAGAGAGAGCACTCCTCTCCTCAGGAGGATGGGGCGGGGCAACCGTGAAGTCTGGAGTCGATTCGCAAAAAAAAGAGCCGATTCTCCAAAAGGGAGGGAAAATGCTTAGGAGTGAAAAAAAATAAAATAAAATTGATGACAAAAACTGTAGAAAATTTTAAATTTAGATCTTAAATGTAATCTTTGTAGCATTTCTAACATGAATTAGTTCTAACATAAATTTTATGGCTGCACACGAAGGTAATTAAATATCAAAATCTAGCACATTTAACTTAAAAATGCACTTGATTATACACTTGATCGATCCTGCACTGTTTATTTAGGAACATGTTTTTCATTTTGTTGAGTCGTAAAAATATCGTGTGGAATCATCTTTTTGAGATCGCCCCTGAAAATTTGACTCAGAGTCGATTCAGAATCAGATCGAGAATTAAAACGCAGGAGAGTGAACCTTGGAGGTTGTGACGACACATTGACGTCACAGGCCCGCTGACAGGGTTTTTTTTTCCAGGGCGTGACGGTGAGGAGTGACCCGGTCATAAGGTTTAATCTTGAAAAGAAGTACCGTCTGTACTAGTCCTTCTGCGTGATCCCCCGATAACTCATTGCATAACGTGTAGGCGAGCCGACACGTGGTCCATACATTATTAAAGAGAGAAAAAATACCTCTATGACTGCCAGGATCTGCCTCAAACATGAATACGTCATAGAGTCGAGAGAGTGGAAAAGATGAGATGCACTCGAGGGAGAGGGAAAATAGTAGAAGACAACAAGATTTAGTTAACGCATGACTTCTCACAGTCACATTCAGTCATTATTCATATTCATATATATATATATATATATATATATATATATATATATATATATATATATATATATATATATATATATATATGGACAAAATTGTCTATTGAATAAGCCATAATAACTTCTCCACTCTTTTGGCAAGGCTTTCCACTAGATTTTGGAAGATTATTTTTATGGATTCAGCTAGGGATTCATTGATAAGTGTGTGTGTATGTATATATATATATATATATATATATATATATATATATATATATATATATATATATATATATATATGTGTGTGTGTGTGTGTCTTATTTGTAAATGGCATAAATAGGACACACCTACAGCTAGAACACGACTCATCTCTTGGTCATCATAGCACTGACTCATCCTTTACAGTGCCCATGTGAGTCATGATTTGATTTTGTATGTTGGTGTCCTTTTCAAGCAGGAAGTCAACGATAGAACTGGACCGATTTCCACAATTGCAAAAAGAATTTGAGATACTCCACATTCCCACCAAATATAAACAAACTCAACAGTGGTTTAGTAACTGGTTAAATAATGCAGTAAAAAGTTCTTCAGCTGTGTTTCATACTGTCAGTGTGTCATTGTGGTATCCTAGAAAAGACTGGTATTAGGGGAAAAATCTTTCTATTAATTGATCCTAACATGTTTCTATGCATGTACACTTCATATTGCACACAAAAAAAAGCAAATATTCTAATGTTGAAGGCATTCTTTCATATAACCTACTACTACTGTATGTATTTTCTGATTAGATGCATGAAGGCCAAAGTAATAAATAGCACAAAATACTAGTTGTATTGTATTTTGTTTTCTCAGGGGAAGTAGCTTGTGCATTCTCAACAAACAATGATGGCAATACACTCTATAAATATGTCTCAAAGAAGCTGTCTGGTAATGGAACCACAAATTAAATATTATGAATAATAATCTATTTACAAAATGTTAATAATAATATTAATAAACAGCTGCAATTAATATTTGGAAAAGTGGTTGCAGAAAAACACTTATAGCCCAGGAGAGAATAACAGCATTGGGAATTTGAGTTAAAAATGACAAAGACACCATTAAAAATTATACAAGAGAATCTTTATTGATGTTGCATCAATACTATCAAGTATTGCAGATGTATAAACTGACAAAACCTTCTATCAAAGGAGTGCATTCAATAGCTAACATCTATTGCACCGCATAAATGCAATAGCCATGTATACAACACAAAGTCCTATAGTCTGATACATAGTACATAAAAAAAGAAAGTAAAAGAAATAATGGTGAAAAATATTCCTTAAGCAACAATAGTATGCTAACTAAAATGTAACGCATTAATGTTGTTTAAATAGATTAATAATAATAATAATATTAATAATAATGATAATAACAATAATAATAATAATAATTAATGTACACATACAAATCATTATTAATGTTTTATTCATGTGGGTGTTCGGAAGGCATTCTTTTTGACTTATCACATGATAAAAAAATACCTTTATAAAGTTCATGTGCAAATGGGACCAAACATTTGTATAAAATAAGAAAAAAAAACGTTTTGAAGAACAATAAAAGGACTCAGTGTCAGTCAAGAAATTGAAAGAAAAGCTGCAACCTGAACTGACAGAAAGAAGCAGGTATGACAGCACTGAAAAAAAAAACCCTTCACATATATGTTTAAAAAATGAAATGAAATGAAATAGTCAAAAAACAGCCATGTTAATTGTAGTTATTAAGTTTTCCACAAGAAAAGCATTATAATCATGGGAGTACAGTAAGTACTTGTCACTGAGCCACTAAGGAAAATGCTGGAAGATCACACTGGTATATAATTAGTAGAATATGTAGTTGCCTGATAAATTGTATTGATTGTGCTCATATTATTTGGTTTTTTTTAATTATTATTTTTATTTATATTTTTATTTATTACAAAATATTTCTTTCATTTACTTATTATTGCTCTGAATTTGTCAGGAACTCTGCTATATATAAATATGTGAAAAAATGCATAAACTTGATTTGTACATGTGATACTAATAAGCTACAAATGCATGTTATGAAATGATGCCTTTTCTAGAAATCTATATTTTGGAAATGTGTATTTGCTTAAATTCTCCTCTGAATAAAAAAAGAGACACAATTACTGTAATTGAAAATGCGAATGTATTTTTGACAGCATCATTAAAATCATTAGCTGTCTTTGCACCACAGCTGAAGCACTGTGCAAGTCTTAAGTATTTCATTATCCTTTGTTAAGTTGTATGTATACAATAATAATGAATGTATAATTCCTATGTAACCTGCATCATTACCGTGTTTTAAAGCCATGCAATGACTGCTGGATAAAACCTTCTTAATGTTTTATTGATGTATGGTATTTTTCTGTATTACACCTGGAGTATACTTACACCTTGCTGTAAAATTTCAATGGTAATACAAGTTTATTGTAATTTTTTTCTTTTTACAGTAGTCTGGATAATCTATGCAATATTATAGCAACAGTTTATTCACACATTATATTTAATTTAGTAAATACAAATTTATGTGGCTAAACAGCATCTATGTCTGTCAGAATGATAATTTACTTAATACCACCCAGTAAACCACCAATGTCTGGTTCCTCGTATACTAGTACATAAGTACATAAATAGTTAATATATATCATATAATAAACCCAGTGAATTCATTAAATCTGTTCATTTAATATCTGTCTACAAAATCCATGAACTGATTTAAATTTTTGTGTAGATTGCTATCATAGTTATCAGACTTGGAAAATATATCACCTTTAAATCACTATACATATCAAGCACATAGCATTTGATACTGGAGACATAAGTGATCGATTGAATAATTGCCAAAACCATGCTATGTTTTTGACCAAGCACTGTCTTTAATATCAGAATACCAACAAAGTTGATAACGAGCAATGGGCAAGCAATTGACACTTGATTATTTGCTGAAATGATATCATAAAATATGTGCTCGCATTATAGGGAGAAATAATACTCATGAAGTCATTAGTACTGTTACACATCAGAAGCTCAGTCTGCATTCAAAGTAAACATTTTGAATTGTCAAGTAAAGCCTTCCACTTCAAGGATAAAAACAACAAACTCCACATAGATACTATCAAACCACAAAGAGTAGAAACTTGTTTTCTTGAATCATGTTCTTTGTGACTGTCGGCAGATTAAAAATCTAAAAAAATGTCAATTACAATGACAAGGCTAGTACAGATAAAGTGATGTTTCTGTTTTTATTTTGACAATATTTTTTGTGAAGAAAGGCACTGACTCACAAGCCTGTCATTTAAAGGGAAAAAAAAAGTAAAAACAAGTTAAAAATAAATGTGACTGCAGTCAGGGGAACACACTCCCCAGAGTCAAAGAGATGGAGTTCAATTAGTCATTTCGGCAGAGTGTGCAGTCACATGGGTAAAACTGTTACTTACGCATTGTCTGATTTCAATAAACAATAACATCAAATACATGAATAAAACAATATCAGCAACAACATTGATACAACAGTTATAATAACATACTACAGGCAGAAGATACCAAACACACGTGAAGAAAAATCATAATCAAATCAGACTGTTTTAAAGCACTAAAACAGATACAGCATAAAGTTTCCATGTCCTACTTTTATCTTTTATGTTGTTCAGTCTTTCCTGTGTTTGTTGATACAGGTGTTTCTTGTGTGACTGCAGACCACAAGATAATACATGATGTATAAGATGTACAAGCCTGTTATGTGGGGCACAGTAGGAAGCCTGAGAAGGATGAATGAATGTACTCAGTGGAGTAGAGCCCATTTGCTTGGTCAGATGGCATCTGCACCCAAACCTGGTCATTTTCTTTGAGCTCCAGCACTGCACTGCCTGATGCCTGGTCCATATAGCCCTTCTTGTATTCATCATATGTGTATGTAGCAGGCACATTGTTTCTGTATAGTGCCACCCACAGGCTGGTTCCCTTTACATGAACATGGTAAGAAAAGTAGTAAACTCCAGGTATTGGGCTAGTGAAGATGCCAGTGGTGGGATTATAAGCATTCTGTCCATTGTAGAGAGTCCTGTCAAATTTGATAGGCATACCAGATGGTGGGAAGGGAGTTGTGAGAATAGCAGTGAAAGCAGGAGCTGCAGTAGCAGAGAGCTCAAGCCTATATTGCGGCTTTCCATTTTGACCTGGTATTGATTCACCACCAACATCAGGTCCTGACACTGCAACTTTGCCATCTCCATTAGAAGGACCAGGTGGGCCAGGTAGGCCAGGTGGCCCTGGAAGACCTCGGGGACCATTAATTCCAGAAGGGCCTGGTTTTCCTGGTGGTCCCTGTGGCCCCGGTGTTCCTTGATCGCCGTTCTTTCCATTTCCTGGGGGTCCTGGTGGTCCTTGCTCACCTTTCAATCCTGGAATGCCCTGTGGTCCCATATGGCCTGTGGGCCCTGGTAACCCTGGAATACCAGCTAGACCACGTGGCCCTGGGGCCCCAAAAATGCCATTTTCTCCTTTTGGGCCTTGAATTCCAGACAATCCAGGATTACCAGGCAAACCAATGTGACCAGCATCACCTTTGGGACCTGGTTTTCCAATTGCTCCACTTGGACCAGGAAACCCTTTATCACCGGGGAGACCAGGCTTACCTGCCAACCCACTAGGACCCTGATCCCCTCTGAGTCCAGGTAAGCCAGGAGGCCCTTGGGGACCATTCTCTCCCTTCAGGCCAGGCAAACCATGCTTTCCTGGAAGACCCATTGATCCTGGTAAACCTGGAGGTCCTTGCGACCCAGATGGCCCCATCTCCCCCGGTAGACCTGCTATCCCATGTTCTCCTTTATCACCTTGAGCTCCGGGTAATCCAGAAGGGCCTCTGTCTCCTTTCTGTCCTGCAAGACCTGGTTTACCATAACCAGGAGCCCCAGGAAACCCATTTGGACCCCTTAGACCTGGTTCACCTTTTGGTCCATTTTGACCTGGTCTACCAGGCACACCATCCAACCCAGGTTTTCCTACGCCATTTAAACCAGGTGGCCCTTGTGGTCCTGGAGCTCCATGTTTCCCTGGAGGACCCTGGTCACCTGGAAGGCCCTGATCTCCTTTCTGTCCAAAAAGCCCAGGTGAGCCATTCAGTCCAGGCTTTCCCACACCTGGAATACCAGGAGGTCCAGGAGGTCCCGGAAGGCCAGAAGGTCCCCTGAGACCTGGTGGACCTGGATTGCCATTGCCATTTTCCCCCTTGATTCCTTTGTCACCAGGCAAACCAGGTCCACCTTTTTGTCCTGGTTCACCCTTAAGTCCTGGTTGGCCACGAACTCCAGGAAGTCCAGGTTTGCCATTTAATGAGAGACCTGCAGGACCGGGTGATCCTGGTTGCCCTGCTAATCCACGTGGCCCAGGCTCACCTTGCAGTCCCCTTTCACCATCATTTCCTGGTGGTCCTTTGGGCCCAATTTTTCCTGCCAGACCAGGTAGTCCTGGTTTTCCAATTCCTGGCAACCCTGCTGGTCCCTGGGGTCCTGGTTGACCATTGAGACCTGGTTTTCCTATTCCAGGTTTCCCAGGTAATCCTGGGGGCCCAGGTGGTCCCCTAGGTCCTGGCTTCCCTTGTGGACCAGGCTCACCTTTCACGTCCATTGCAGGTGGATATTCTGGCAAAGAAAAGAAAATTAAAAGATCATTTTGCAAAAGTTGATAGACTCAAAGATTTGCAGATGCATTTAATTTCTTGCAGAATTAGTAACAGAACAGGCAGATAAACACTGTTTTATTTTTTATATATTCACATTGTAAAACTTTTATATTTGTAATATGATTCATAAAAATGAATAAAACAATGTAAAAAAATTAAAATAAAAATACATTTATTACATTATTTTCAAATAAAAATAAAACATTGTAAAGTTCTCAGGCATTTCACTTGTGCCCTTAAATGTCTGATCTTGGTGTGTCCATTTTTTTTTGCTGTTGTTTTTTTGCCGGATATGGTATGTGAGTATTTGATTTCGATTTGTGGTCTTTTTGATGACTTCTACTTAATTAGCTAATTTAGTCAGCTAAATAGCTGGTCCCCTGGTGGTCTAGTGGTTAAGACGCAGCGCTCCCACCGCTGCGACCCGGGTTCGATTCCCGGTCAGGGAACCATCCCCAGCCACTCTCAGTGCCGGTCCCAAGCCCGAATAAATTGGGGAGGGTTGCGTTAGGAAGGGCATCCAGTGTAAAAACGTGCCAAATCAAACGTGCGGAGGATCCGCTGTGGCGACCCCTAACGGGAGAAGCCGAAAGAAAGTTTAGTCAGCTAAATAGCTCTTATCAGTAATGTGCAACAGTAAGTTTGAGCAGGGCCTCTGGCTGCAAATAGTTGAAAAGTCCATTTTAACTAAAAAAATATAGTCCGGAGTGTCACTAAGAACCATTGCTGCTGGTACCACAATGCCTCATTGTTTCACCTTCACACACAACAAAAGTCTTTACATTTGTAAATGTCAGATTGTGTGGGATAAAGCACAATTAAGTCAATAAAATAAATAAATTTAATTAAGTGATTTGCCTATTTAGATCCTACTTTTTCCTTACATTGTAAACAAAAATGTTGTAATAGCTGCTTAACCTTTAAAACAATGTCTTGTCAATTGCTTTTATCAGCCTTAAGCCTGGATTTGTTTGAGGGATTTGGGGGTTGATTTCAGGCTTACTCTCTAAGCTCCTCATCATTCAAATTAGAAATTATGAAACCTTTAACATAAATAATGGAATCACCCCAGTCTTGTGTGGTATTATCTCTACTATCAGACATTTGTAAAACAGCCAATAAACTTAGGCCGCTAGCAAATTTTATGGATCATGGGTGATGGCTATTTCAGGAAAGGAAGCTACAGAGCAAAACAACTGTGCTCAGTCAGAATTATATCTAATGAATGAAAAATATAAATAAAGACATTTTTGTTATTATTATTATTGTAATTAATTGCCAGACATTATTTTTGATGGCAGATTCTCTATGATGCTCTTAAAAAGTATTGTAATCCAGTGCAAATCATCACTGAGGATCCCAGGTTCTATACGTTGCCTTTAAAAATACATTGCCTTTAAAATACAAAATTAATAAAAGCCTCGAAGCATTATTTTAAATCAATTTGAATTGTAAATATTAAATGCATGTCTTATGCAAAATAAACACACTAAAGGGGAAAAGGCCAAAAAGAGCAAAAAATGTCCATTTTCCTCTTGTGTTATTTGTAACATCCACTAGATGGTAGCAGATGCATTAGACTACTATAATCAACACACTGGCACACTGAATTTGTTCTGCATTACTGGAGTGGTAGAACATCACGCTTCTGCCAACTACAGACATGCATTTGGTTCGCAATAAGATAGATACATTTTAAACAATAATAAAATAAATGTAAACATTGATGAGCTGCAGTGATACTGTTATTATTCCTACTTTCCTACTTATTGTACATTTTGTCCAATAATCTTTTTAATGGTTTATTTCCATTGATATCATGCTATGTTTTCTAGCTGCAATCAAAGGAAATACAAGAGGTTTGTGTTGTTACACTGCTCAATTTTTCGCACCCTCAAGCATATTTAGGTTTGTACCTCTGGAGGCAACACCTAAGGGTGTTCTACAAGAAAAATCTTTCATTTCTGAGATGTTTCTGAAGAGAAACTGTCTAAAGAACCCTCTAGAAACAATTTATTTTGAGGGCATTTGTTAGCATTAAGTCAATCCTAAATAAGATTTTACGTGTATCATAACGGAATAAAGTTCAATTCAACAGGATTTATATAATAATTAAATAATAATTGTACATCAGGACGAACAACATAGACATTATAATCATGCAATGTATTTCTATTCCAGATTTTATTGACTTTTGGGCATTTCCAATAGACAATCTTTCTACCAAACTCTCTTCTTTGTATACAGTCCTCAAAATATTCAGAAAACACACAAACCATGACATTAAAATAGATAGGAAGAAAACCAGTTAACAAATGTTGTTTAATGTATTACGGTTCACTGGTTCTCTTTGTTAAAATGTTCCTCCGTTTACTTATTTGACATGCAAGAGCTATATCATCACACAAAATGCTGCTATTTGACATTTCTATTATTTCTGGAAGACATAAGTAAAAGGAACACTACCAGGGAGACCATTTTGCTGAATAGTCCATGCACAGGAATAGTCCAGTTCATATAAAACCATGTCTGTCAAGAGCTCAGGACTGTAAACATTACTCCATTCCCTCACTCTCACACTTGTGAAATAGATACTGCCTAGCTTTAGGAGTTGTGAAGGAATCATTCTTTTCCTAGTGCCTGCCCTGGCTTTCTCATCATATCTCGGTTCTCTCAGCTTTTCACTATGCTTTCTGACGCAATTTCCTTCCCCAATCTTTTCCTTTTAGAACCCTCGCAAGGATTGAAGCATATGCACCTGTGATATACTGCTCTGAAGAGAGCTAACTTGAACAGTCTTAATCCCCCTCTTGCCTTTTCTTTTCTTCTTTATCTCCCTCTGATACTTTCACAATGCTCCTCGTAAATCACAGAGGTGAGAGGAGACACTAAACAACAGCCTGTTCCTGTCCTCTGATTATTCATCTTTGCTACTCCCTTAGTCTGACACACTCTTGGCTTTTTTTCCTGACCACTCACTGCCTGGAGAAAGTCTATTTCTCAGACTAAAGGCACAAACTTTACATTGTGCTAAACAGTCATTCAAGAAAATGCTTATGTGGCACTTATAGGTCCAAAGAAGACCATTGACTTTGAAGCTTTGACTTTTGTCAAACAGAACAGATCTTAGGTTTAAACTGTGTATACATTTATTGACAAAAATTCAGCACTGAATTGTATTATCTCTTGGTTGTGGATACATTCATCAAGACAAAGTTGATTAATAATAATTTTTAGTTTATTAGGAATGGCCAAAAAATTTAAAGTGTCAGCAAAATAAGTCTCAGCTGTCCTGAACAACGATAGACGATGACAAAAGTCACATCATGGGGGGAAAAAAAATCCCATGCAAAACAAAATAAAAAGAATGCAATGGCAAACATGGCTTTATTGTGTGGCTTATTGTGTAGCATACTTTTATATTACTTCCACACTTCTATATGATATATATATATATATATATATATATATATATATATATATATATATATATATATATATATGAAATTTCAGAAATTTTCTAATAAATATGCAATCTAGGCAATGCTTTGGTCAGTTACTTAAAATTACTTACCGAAATACTGACCCTTTCCCTCTCTAAAAGGAGGACCAACTGGACCCTTCATCATAGGCTGCATGTACTTCATCTGGGGCATCGGGGCATAACCACCACCCAGAGCATTCGCCCCCATCATCAGCAGCAGCACACATATGGATAGCAGTGTCATGTTGTCTGTCTTCTTGGCTAACAATCTTCAACCTGTGGGAAGAAAAACAGAATAAATAAGTGACATTCCACTCTTTATCAGTTATTTTAATCTAAACAGCTGCAAACAAAAGTGTGTTGGTAAAATCCAATAATGAATACTGGAAGCCAGATGTGCCAATAGGCTTTTCTGCAGAAAACACGTAAATCATTCCAGATTGGTTGAGCAATGCTTAATAAAAAATTAAGTGTTTGATTCTCACAACCTGCCATACTTTTAATTTATGAATGAAGCCTTATTACTTCCGGAGACGTTTCATACATAAGTAGTAAAGATTCCATTCCAAAGTCTTTTCAGATGATATATTTATATTGGCTTAATTGAGCTATTTGGTAAAGCCCGCCAGATGTAGAACTAGTATCTAGATAGATACTCTGCAACGTTGCCAAACATAAACCATTCATGCTACAGGGACTTGAAAGGTGATAGCTACCTTATGACCAAGCACTGACTAAGAAACACTGCATATCATATTCTTTTCTGCATGGTTGTTTGTTTGTGGATAAATGGATACTTCAAGCTCTAACTAACATGAGAAATAATGTTTGTCTTCCAAGGTTTGAGCTCAGTGGTCTTGACTGTATGATTGTTTAGCTTGTCATTCCTGTTGACAGACTGCACCAGGCTGTACCTCTTTAATTTAATTTGTTCCAGGAAGTAATTTTCAAATAATTTGATCCTCATGTTACTCATCATACCATGTCTACATTTCATCAGGTGTATAGGACAAGCCACTTGGTGGGAGCAGGCAGGCGCTGATGGGAATACAAATCACTGGGCCCTTTAACTGAAGATATCCAGTATTTAATGTCTTGTCTGCAGTACATTTATCTGGTCCTGCCACCCTGGTCCACTCTCCTTGTATGTATGGTTTCTTTAGATTCTTATTCAAGCATTACTATTATCCTTGGATGCATCTTTTCCACTTGTCCCGATGGTTTCCAGACGCTTTCCCTTCTGGTCAAACAAACCTGTATTTTTATTAAATGTGACAAGTACTCCAGAAATCAAAATGTCTCCCAGCTCTCCACATCAGTGCTGCAGAAGTTCCCTATGAAGGAAGTGCTGCTGGACAGAACAAAGGAACTGCTCATAGGAGCATTTAAAAAATCTTGTCTGTAGGAATCATGAACATCCAAACCATGGTTTATTATTTTCAGCTTGTCCCTGAACTTAAGTGTGGTTGTATTCGAATCTTTGGATAGTCTTTGAACACTTTACTAATCAACTTCACTTCATCTTTCTTTGTGGAAAGCAAATTCTTCATATTAAATACAAAAATGCAAACAAACTGACAGAGTTCAACTAAGCAGGTCAGCTCTGATAATATTACTTATATGAACAATATTAATAGAACTAGTGTGCATAAAAGTAGACAATTAAGTTGACCTTCCTGCTAATTTTATCTGGGAGTTAGTTTACAAACTAGCGTATTGTAACGTCCTAACGTCCTAACAACTACACGTTCATACTTAGTGCCTGGGCACATCTAACTAAAATGAAACAGATTAAAAACATACACAAACCTTTTTTGGGGAAGACAAGAGCACACTGCAGTATGCACATGTAAAAGAAATTATTGAATATAAAATTTGTCCTGAATTTAATGCATGTCTGTCTCAAATCAGGGAAACTGGTTTAAAACTACACCTTTTTGGCTTGATGTCCTTCCCCCTGGTAAAGATAAAGGTCTAACTGCCTGGTCCCAAACAATCTGAAGAAGACTCATCTATGCCATGTTTTCCCACTCAACATGGTGCCAAACAGGGCATTCTGTGCCTGTTTGCTTGGCCAAACTCACTGTGGTTTACTGGCTTTTCTCTTTTATCATTTTCATTTTTTATTATTATTATTATTCCTGGAAGAGGGATGAAGGGTCTGTTTGGCTCCCAGAGGAAATAGTTAGGCTCAAATCCCATGGTAAGGCCTCTTAGCGGTGTGCATTCTTTTTTTTTTTTGCTATGGTGTGCAAATAGTTCTGTGGCTTGCCACCGGGTTTAACTGCGATGTAAAGATGCGAAGCTCAGAAACCATGAGCAATAGTCATGTCTGTGCTAGCATCTGTGTTAGTGCTTGCGAAAAAACATACGCTTCCTCTTAGCTCTCAAATGTAGCTGTTTCCCACTCCAGGAAAAACACAATCATGAGACAGACTGGGAGGGAAAGCACAGAGGCCAGAGACAAGAGAGGGAACAAGAGACACAGAAAGAGAGAGTGGTGGTGGCAAATCAGTGTTTGGTTGTTGAATACTTGGCTGAGGTTGCCTGGGGGGTGGTACTAATCCTAGTGGCTGTGGTTTTGTGGGGAAAGTAATTTCGATGTGTTTAACAGTGTACCCAACGTCGAGCAGGCGTCCTAACACTCTCAGTGATCAAAATCAGACATTACTTTTGTTCAGCAGGCCAGCACAATCTGTTTATCAAATATTTTTCTTTAAAAGGGCTGCAGACAGAGAAAAGGGTCTCACGCAATCTGTCTGGCCAAATGTTCACCCGTGTATCTGCATGTATTCAGACACTCTTCGTTTACAATATATACTGAAACTGATATCTATAACACCCATATGCACACACCGATGGATGATTGCCAAACAACTGACCTATGAGTAAGATAAAAGCAAAGAACCTCTAAGAAACCAGAGGCTTTCATGACAATTAAAGGTAGGGTATCCAACCAAGCATAAAATGGACCAATCTGCCAGATTTCAGTGTATTTATTTAAAACAGATTTCTCAGAAAAAGGTCTCATACAAGAATGTATGGTAACAACCACCAAAATTCAAAACAGAACAGCATATTTATTTTAGGGAGGCATAGACCCAGACCTTAATACACCTTAAACTTTATGGATTTCTTACACTGAATTATGTATACTGTAAAATAGTTCAATACATACCACCAATTATTAAAGTAAATCAATAATCTACACAAAAGATTGCTTTCCTAAAGAATACAGTTTTCTGGAAGTTTTTTTTCCTCCAATGTTGACAGCAAAGCACTGGGGCCAAGACCAATAGTGTAATCTCTAAACCTAACATGGCAGCTCAGGTGACAACCAAAACACCAAAACCCCAAGAGCCACAAGTAAATACTCTCTGAGAAAAAGGTAGACCTTCTTTTCAACACCTCCATTCAGCAGCAAGTGGCCCTGACCAATGTTTATAGAGTGTGTACCGCACTAAAACCCACAAAGAGCCTTGTGGACCATTGCCCTTCTCAGGTGGAGACACAGTAAGCACCAAGGGCACTGACGATATCCATGACAGTGGATCAGAATCCTCTATTACAAACCACATAAGCAATGTCTTTATCTTTCAAACTCATACAGAACAAACATCTGTAATAAACACAGTTTGTCTGAGGTTTACCAAATGTGTGAGTTTTTGAATGGTCTGTTCTGAGGGAATGTATTTAGCGCTTACTGAGTTTAAGAGCAGGAATGCGGGCATTAGGTTTTTCTAATGTGAATTCTCTTTTCAGCAGAAGGTAAGAGGGACTTAGTACCACTTTACTTAGCAGCTTTATAAGCAACATTCAGATGCTTATTTTTAAACCTACTGTTTGTGAACTGCCACTTACAACTCACCCAGAGAGCATCGCTCAACTCTGAGCAAACATAAGCAAGCAATTATCATAGTGACGCTCATTTTCAGCACAGTATGCACTCAGTTTTTTGATGGCATGCCACATTAGTGGTGGTCTTAACCCAGCCCATGTGTTCCAATTGAAATAGAGGCCCGAGTAAATTGGTTCTCAGAGAGCGTTTCTCGGAGACGATGGCTTGCGAAGCAGACCACAAAAGAGGGTCTATACTATGCAGCCATCTCTCTGCTCGGCTGACATTTAACAGAATCATTAGAAATAAATTATCCGTTTAATGTTGCAGGAGCTTGCTGAGGCATGATGTAAGCTGTTTACAGTCCTAGCTCAGGTTTGGCCTTCAGTTTTCCATCCATCCCTCCATCAGCAGGGCTTCCAGCCTTTCCCAGATCCCACAGGGGATTATGCAATGATCTTCAGCTAAGGCTCTCGTCAAATGAAGTGACAGGCATGTTAATTTAATCACCCCTCCCTCTGCAGTTCCACCACATCCAAACAGGACTTCCACACACTGAGTACAAGGAAGATTTGGTAAGTGGTGCACAGGATGTGGAAAATGTTTCCCAGATAATTCAAATGTGAATCTATTTCTCCTCCCTCTCTATAAATGCTCATTAAAATGTAGCACAGAACAAACATAATGCATCTTTCTTGTATTATGTTCAGAATCTTCAGGAATGAAGTATGGCAAAGTGTAGACATAGGGATACAGTTTACAGGAACATGCATTTACAAACACACTGCCCAATTTGCAGATGTATGTTCCCGATGATAACCGGATGTGTTAAAGTGGCTTTCTAAAGCTGAGGCCATTATGGAGAAGTCAACTCACAAGATATAGGCCGCTAGGGTGTATGGAAAAAGATGACGGGATATCTGGGAAGCTGGAAAGTACATTCCTTACAACATGCTCCATATATATATATATATATATATATATATATATATATATATATATATATATATATATATATATAGTGTGCAGTACTTCATGTGTGTGGCCAAAATGACGTTTTTATACTCTGTATTTCAGGGGGTTTAAGATCATCACAAAATAGTAATTTTGACTTATGGCCATATACCTTTAAAAGTGTGTTCTTTTTATATTGCTTGTATAGGTTGTGTTGACATCATGTGTTAGAGCAGGTGGTATATCCATATTGGTCTAGAGGGGACAGCAAATCCAGCAGCACTTTAGTTTCTAGATCCACTGCATAACTGATAAAGGGGTTACTGAAGATGAATGAATGAATGATTGACAAATACAATTTGAATTTAATTTAATAGAAAATTTTAATTTAATTAAATTGAATGAATAAACGCCACTTTCTGTTGCTTCCCTGCAGGGTATAGATGAGAGTAAATGAATTCATTGGCACCTTTTCCTCTGATAGCGACACTATATGGAAAAAAAATTGGGACAACTGACTTTTCCAACCGTGTGCAGTTTTTCTCCAAACTGTTACCACAAAGTTGGAGGCACAAAATTATTCAGGATGTCTTTTAATGTAAATCTTCTGTTCACTCGAACTAGGAGACCATGACTTGTACCAGCATGACAATGCCCATGTGCACAAAGCAAGCACTGTAAAGATATGGTGTACATGGGTTGGAGTGGAAGTCTACTAATCTACTAATGCCCTTGTAGCTGATTGAGCACAAATTTCCAAAATCACACACTAAAATCTAGTGGAACATCTTTCCAGAAGTGTAGAGGTTATTATAACAGTAAACAGAAATTAAAACACATTCAGATCTAATGGTCAGGTGTCCATAAACCTTTTCCATACAGTGTATCCCATTAGCGGTCTATATTCCACTATAATTATTTTACTGTCCTACTTATTATCTTGACTTCCCATTTGCTATTGTGTTTACAAAGCCTGTGTATTATCTGCTATGTTTCACCATGGTACATGGTCCATATGTACCTATGGTTGGCACAGTAGTGCAGTGGATAGTGTTTCTGCCTAACAGCTCTATGGTTTTGGTCTGATTCTGAGCTTATGTTACTGTGTGGTTGGAGTTTTGCATGTTCTTCCCACGTCTGCGTAGGTTCCTTCATGTTGTCTGGTTTCCTTTCACCTTCCAAAACATACCAGGTGCATTGTGTTTCCACCTCATGCCAAGTGTCTGGTTCCAACAGCATAAAATAATCAGGATAAAGTGGTTACTGATGATGAATGAATATACTGTATGTGCATATTGGATAAAGTGAAATAGATTTCAGTGAAATAAGTAAATTAATAACTTTTCCAGGTTTCAAGATTTCTTCTCTATAAGTAAAAATATGAATGAAGTAATATGAAAGTGCAAACTAATGTCTGAGTAGTGGAGCGCCTGGCTAGTTTCAGCTATGACTAAACCCTGGACAGACTGTAACATCTGGCCCATCTGGTCACACACACACACTCTCTCTATTTTTCTGTCTGTCTTAGACACTCACATCCCACGACGTCAAAATTGCCGCATCATTCTGGGGACATTTGGTCTCCATAAAGAGATTAGAACATTCCTTCTCACACCCACGCACATGTAAACCACAGTCAAGATACACATTGATCTTTCTCTAGACGTTACTTTTCAACCAAACTATTCCACATTTTACCTTCATTCATGAGAAAAGACAATAAAAACATTTTAGTTAATCCAGTAAACATTTTCTGAGACAGATAAATGACTGTGGAAGGGAAGTTGGTAATCTCCTACTGAGACAAGCTTTGTTTTTAGTATTTGTGGGGAAACATCATTAAGGCAGATGAAAATACAATCCAGGTGTTACCTTAAGACAAGACAGCTTAGCTCAAATGAAAAGAACTATTCTTTCCTATTTTGCAGGAAAAAAGTGGGACATGTTTGTAAAAAAACCTTCACAATAAGAAGCTGATGTCTGGGTTTTTTTAAGAATTCACTGTGAAACAGAATGAATTAAGACAGAAAGTATGTTGAATGATTTGACCTTCTTCTACCTTGTTACAAGCTCTGGAACTTTATGCAGTTTATCCAGTGGTTATTATTATATAATTACTATTTTCTTATATCATTATTAACAGTAAAAAGTCTACCAAGTCACTGTTTTTCACAAACATCTTGCTATCTTTGTGAGGACACTAAAACACAGGTTATAATTATTAGTATGTATTTATAAATACAGAGAATTATTTAATGTATTACCTTTGAACCTTGAATTTTAATCCCAGTAAACTACTGAAAACCTTCACGTGTGTATGTACACACATGATCATCACACCCATATGTGGTTCTTCCCCAAGTTGTTGAAAACCACACAATTAACTAGAATGCTGTAGCAAAACTCAAAATCTTGTGTCCAAAAACTTTTGCCCACATAACTATTGCCCCCAACCCCAAAAAAAAAAAAAAAAAACACCTTACACCACCCCTAAACACTATTTTTTGTAGCTTTAAAATATAACTATAACAGACTTAGTTGTTTTTTTTTAGATTTCTTAGGTCGCTATCATTTTCTTTTACTCCATGGTTGTTTTTATTTGATGTAGAACTCACTAGATCACCTGTAACCCTCACTTTTTTTCTCTTCCACCTCTACAAGCACTCTAATACAACCCCACTCCCCGTGCCGACCTTACCACAGCAGATTGCCTGTGTGAATGCTCTTATTGTGGGTTGCCAAAACCTGATGAAGCAGAGGCCCTGTTTCTGCTTATGTCTCTTCCTTTAAATGCTGACACATGCTGGCTGCTCATCATGCATATTTTCCTCCAGTGTTAAAGGAAGGACAAACGCAATTAAATGGTTAGTTGTACAAAAAGCTTGATGGATGGACACAGGAGGGAAAGTAGGAAGTGTGCGGCTTTGGTGCTCAGATGTGCTGTTTAAAGAACATCATCAGCTGGTTAGGGTTTTTCTCCACAGATTTGTGCCATATATTCAGGGTGGATGAAAAATGGCTAGCGTTACTTGTCCATGTGGGTGGTACATGTCTGTGAAGTGAGACTTAAATGCTTAGGCAAACTCCCTGGACATTATAATAGGGGGGAAGTGAAACATGTACATACCCATGTATAATGTAGCGTTGGGGGCCCAGGAATTTACAGAGCTAAGATTACTCAGAGATTTGAGAGATTACTCTCTGCTCCATATAGTGGAGACGTGTTAGTTTTCATAAATTAACACTGTGTTTTCAACCCTGTATGAGAAAAAAAAATTTAACTAAGCAATGGGTTGGGGAATGTAAAAAATATCTGTTTTTACAGTATGTTTTTGTTTTTTTCCTTTGGTTGGAACTGGGGTCAATGCTTGATTACTTTCAGAATGAAACATGACATTTTGAATTCTGTGAACAAAGATTAATCTGTTGTGATAATAACATTTTTTGTGCATGTTTTTTGTCTTGTGGTTTGAAGGAGAACAAGCAGGAATGTAGCCTTGACTGGCCACTAGATTTATTTGATTAATTTGCCAGTTAATTGTCAGTTATCGTTAATATATACAGTATATGTGGATAGATAACTGTCTAAAATTACTGTATTATTCTTTTCTGAAAAGAAATTAAAAAATGCACAGATTTCAGCTAGTTAGTCCCAGCTAGCACACTTCTTCCAATAAAAATTGCATTTCTGAAATATCTGATCTACCAGGCCGTAGAAGAATGCACAAAAAAATAAAAATTATCAACTGAAAGCAATTCAGTTAAATTAAATTAATTTTAGCTACAACTGTTTAACATATTTTTCAGGCAGTTTTGTTTCAGTTTAAGTTGTTTAAGTTTTATTTATTTATTTAATTATAGTATTATCACTTCACTATTTGAGTCACTACACTGCAGCTTGTATGATTTCTCAAAGTAGTATGTCTCAGTGGGAAAGTAGTTCAGCCTAAGCGAAGGATTCAGCCTACATGGTTGGTCAGCCAGGACATCAACACATTGGCTTTAAAAGACCAAAATGTCTTCTCATAACTCTTTTCTGATGTGATGTGAAAGGAATTCAGCATAATACACATTGGAAACTACTCCAAAACATCCCATTAATGGAGTCTTTTGTAGGCTGCTAGGGACATCTCTAAAACATTTATATAGAGGCTTCTATAGGGTCCTATTATACCCTCAAGGAAGATATAAAAAATACAGAACTAAATGTACCGAAAAGTATGTCCCGTAGTGTAAAGTTTATTTTTTTTTATCTTTGTGTGGCATGCGTGAGTGCATGTGTGTCTTTGTGTATACACGTGTGGTTGAGGAAGTGGATGAGAGTATGTCTTGGGTATTTTGGCTATGTGGGAATGTGTTAAGCAAACTTTCAGTGGTCTCCACTAAAAGCACACATTGGCCAATAAATGAAGCAGCATCAGTGTTTCAAGTCAATCCATTAGATTGTGAAAAGTCTTTTGTCATTTGCCAGGAAAAATGTAAAAGGCCCAATTTGTCAAGGTTTACTTGAAACCAACATGCAGTAACAATTGTTGGGACAACATTTATACAATGCGACCCATATAGCCACATACCATTTTGGGTAAAAATCCTGCTGTCAACTTTACAGGAGTCAAGTAATAAGTAGACATTTCCAAGAATTTCCAAGAATGTTTAGTTATTGTTTTGGTCTCAACAGTCAAGCTTTTCCACATTCCTGCTAAATCTAAGATTTGGTTTTCTCATTTTCACTCATGAATAGATAATCCGGAACAAACCAGTAGGTTAGTCACCAGGACAAAAGTGTCCAGCTGGACCATGTAAGTGGAACAGCTATGCTCCCAGGAGGCCAGTGTCCCTACACTAAGCCTTACTGTTCCAACTTAGACTACTTTCAGGAAGCCTCAAAAATCAGTTAAAAACTTCTCTCTCACCGACTTGATTATGGCTTTGACTTGGCAGATAGATTTGCTCTATGGAGAGTGTTTTGCCATTCCCCAAATTGCAAGTCTTTGCGGAATAACAATACTGTTGAGAACTTTCACCTACTAGGGATAAAGGGACAGATATATTTCAAGGGAAGGTAGGGGGCAGCACTTGCACTTTTGATTTATGGGAAACAGCAAGTGGAGCTCCAGTATTGTAAATTGATGGAAATGTAAGCCAAATAATAATAATAATAATAATAATAATAATAATAATAATAATAATAATAATAATAATAATAATAATAAAATTTCCACTCTTAACTGTTGTGTTTATATAATAAATATTTGTTATATTTTAAAGCATGATTATTAAATTTTTCTCTTCCAGAAAAAAGGATTTAAAATGTAAGTTCTGGCAACCTGATTAAAGTTAGGTAACTGAGTGTGTATGTGTGTGTGTGTGTGTGTGTGTGTGTGTGTGTGTGTGTGTGTGTGCGTGTGTGTGTCTGTGTGTTAGAGAGTGTGAGAGAGAGAGAGAGAGAGAGAGAGAGAGAGAGAGAGAGAGAGAGAGAGCCAGACAGACAAAAGTCCTCCTGTGAGAGTACAAAGCGTTATGGTGTCTGCACAGATCTTGGCCATTTAAAATGATTTACTGAATATTGTGATTATGACAGGCAGGAAAGAGTTACAGGGAGGGAAAATAACATTTAGATGTTTAGGAATATGATGAGATGGAAATCACGGTGTTTCCATTACAATAAAATGTGTTATTTTTTTCCCCATTACAATACACTGTATTTCATAGGAATTCCACTGGAAAAAAGATCTGTGTTGTTTGTTCTGTAAGCAAAAATCATATAGAATAAAACCTTTAGTACATTTAGGGGGTGTGGAGTGTAGATTAGTTGTTAAGATACAAGCAGATCTTGTATAGTGATAAACTAGAATCATTTTGAATGTACTCTGTCTAGACTTTGCAAGGTATGGAAAAGGTCCTTTACTCACCAGAGTCTCGTTAAAGTTTCCAATCTACTCCTTCTTTCCCAACATTCTCATTCTACTTGTTTAGCCAACGCTTTTAAATCTTTAAGTTTTTGTTTCTGGTTCTAACTTCACTAGTCCTGGATGACTAGCATGCAGTATGTGCATTCAAAGCCCATGGTCGCTGCCTAGGCCTATATATCTGGTTTCTATACCACCAAAAGAATTACAGCCACTAATAAAAATCAAGTAAAGTTCTTAATGTCCATTAATTTACTCACACTATAATCATATAACTTTGTTTTCCCAGCAGATGTGGCAAACTTGCACACCATTTGCTGAATAATTCCCTGGGCCACACAATGCATGCCTTTTTGAGACAAACTGGAGAACGGATAAAGAATGAGATTGTATCCCATCAGTGAAAAACAGTGCAAGACCTGCCATAGCCAAATTACTAACAATCAAATAATATATCAAGACCAGATTGTGAGTCAAATTTCTGTGCTTCTGAAATAGAGGTTAAAGAGACTGAGTGGTTTCACTGTCTTGTTTTCCTCTGCAGATGTGTTTCAGCTATATAGTTGTGCAGAAAGAGATGGATCGAGTATAAATCTAGTCCAGGCCTGGGGGCTAGTGCTGGACATGAGATGTGTGTCTTTTGAAGAGGGGTTGATTCAATAGTTCCTTCTCTGAGAGTCATGGTGCAGTCAGATTTATGTTGCTTTCTTTTATTGGCTACTTCCATGTCTATCTTATTATCTTACTGTGCTCACTGAACATTCTTTACCGTTTTTTGCTTATGGTTTTATTCAAAGTGAATGAAAAATGATTCAGGTTACAACCGAGTAGCTGTATGTTAGGGGTCGAGGACCCACCATTAGCAGCTTGGCAGTGCTAGGGCCTGACCTCATAAGCTTAAATCATAAACCAGATCCACAGCGCAATGCCTTAACTACTAAACTAAACTTTGACATCATGAGACACTAACAAATCTATATCTTGTGTGCTAATGCAGGTACTGGTATGATGCAAAAAAGGGTTTTTTTTTTAATAAGAATAAATAGCATACAAATCTGAGGGAAACTTCATGTCCAAATTGTCTCAAAAACCTTTGTTTCAAATAGGCAGGCTAGGAATCATTTTCACAACTGTTCCAGTCGTAAACACACCAGAATTAAAGCACATTATGGGTAATGGTCTGTTAAAACGTCTGGGACTCACTGAAACTGTCTGGACCGAAAAACATACAAAATAAAAAAATAGGAGTTTAACGACATTGACTATGCACAGATAATTACATCCACCAGAACCCCATTTCCGCCTGTTCACTAGCATTCCTGTATGCATGCCAAACCCCAGTGAAAGCCTGACTGAATTTAGTCATGCCTAGGCTATACACAATAATGCCTGGCCTGATTACTTATTAACTAAAATGCCCAAATTTAAGGCCAAACAATACATTTGTGTACCCAGTACTAAAATTTGCATGTGTATGTTATTCTACTAATAAATGAAAAAATCTGCTCTCTTGAAAAAAAAAAAAAGATAAAACTAGAACCTTAAACTTGTATTTGGTTTGTGCCTTTGGGGAACCTCTATGGGTTCTTAGAATAGACTGTTTCTCTATCAGGACCCTTTTTCTAAAAGCATTTCCAGAGTTTTACTCAAGACCTGCTTCAACATGGATTTCATAAAATTACTGTGGTTTCCTTGGGCCATGCATTTCTTGGCATTCTGCTGTGGACTGGTAAAAAAACGGGGAATATGTGTATTACGCATTAATATTTCCAGTTGGTTCGCAAAAACCACACAGACTCTAATTTTCAGCAATAAAGATCAACAGAAATTTGTAATCAACAAAAAAATTAACCGGAATCTGAGTCAAAGCAGATAAGACAGAACCGTTGGATAAGAAAGACTAGTTGGATTAATTCAAATGTGAAAACATCTGGACTGAAATAACAATAAAAGAAAAACTATTTGTACAAAAACAATTGTTCATGTAGGATCGGCACATGAACATTGAGTTCAGACCCGACCCTAAAAAAGCTACTATTGTTGAGAGAGAATGTCTGGCTCAAAGATTGTGAACCTCTGTAGGGTGTGCAGCTTTATACTGTTATGAGTAAAAACAAGCAGTAGTGAAGGAGAGCATGAAAGTTGGGCAAAGAGAGAGAGAGAGAGAGAGAGAGAGAGAGAGAGAGAGAGAGAGAGAGAGAGAGAGAGAGCATTGCTATTTCCCAGATTTGTTTTAACAGGAGTTTTTGAGCAAATGGGCAGTAGCAAGAGTGAGGTGAGGAGGTAAAATTAGTGATCCAAAGTCTAACTAGCCACCCCTGTGCTACAGTATCATGTCACGGGAAGTGCCACTGTGTGCCTGACACTCGCTCTTTTCCCATCAAGTGACTCATCAATGTCAACAACCTGCAAAGAAATGGTGGTAGCTAAAAAAGACCCTTTGTGTAACTGGTTAAAGTAGTACATTGTCCTGTGTTCCATTTGTGCTGATGGCCCGATACAACCTCTGTAAGGGAGAGGAAGGGAAAAGGGAGCACATACTGGATTGCACACTGGATAGTCCTCAGGGGCGAGTGCAGGAGGAGCAAAGCATGCACGTTGGACACGTACATTTCAGGTGCTTCGTTGTGTTTTGCGCAATGCTCTCCTCTTGTCTCGTGCATTGCTGTGAAAACGGACTCGTTCTAAACTGTGAAGGTTAGAGAGGGAAAAAAAGACCCAGAAAGAAATCCAGAAAAACAGTAGAGCGGAAACCAGATACAGTCAGCAGTTTTCGATGTGTGTTACTTGCCATCAGTATACTGTTTGAAAGCAAGTAAAAGAAAACTGTATGCTGAAAAATGAGCACCGAAGCTGACACTGTGCAGACACAGTGCAGGAAAACGAAGTCTGTCAACTGGATTGTGGACAGAAACATTTTGTTTGATCTCAAACCTGAATACCTTTCACAACTTAGAGGGAAATCTTGGGGCTCAGTTCAACCCCATGCTCCATTTCTTTAATGTTCTCTCTTTAATATAGAAGTTCCTCTCGGTGCATTCCTGTGGGGCTTAAACAATATCTCTGTAGGATGGCAAACCAGGTGCATGGGTTACAGTGAGAGTACATTTTCCCCAAATGTATGTGGAATTATAGGTCTTGAAAAACTTCAAATGAACCTTATAGTTCAAGGGAAAGTTATTATTTCTCAGCCAGTTCTGGCATTGTGAATACCAATTAACCAGAAGCCCATGAAATCATATTTAATAAATGGTATACTGTATGTGAATGCATAATGTAAAGCACATAAAATATGTAAGATTTGGGCCTTAGAATCTTTAAACTTTCTTTTGCAGGTTTGTTTATAGATTCTGTATAATAAAAATACCTTAGTAAGATTTGTAGCTTCAGTCTCAGACACAGTTGCAATCTCTTATCACGTAAGCAATTAGATTTTAATATCAGTCAGCCCAAAAGCTAAATTGAAACAAATATTTAAACTCATATTTTCACAGAGAAACAGTTGAAAAGTATGCAGATAAAGAGACCAAAACACACTTCCACCCAAACAAGCTCTCCTGCCAAAGTGCATGTCTCACGGGGCGGATGAGAGACGGCTGTTTTTCAGGGCTGTGTAAAAACAGGCTGGCTCAAAAAGAGTGGCTCAATCACTATTAATGAGATTATGATCACTATTATTTTCTTCAAAAGAGACTTGGAGGACTTTGTATCAGCATAAACATAAACTAGCAGCTCTAATGCTGTCTTAATGATTTCCGTGCCCCGGTTTCATTTTCATCTGGATGGCAAGACCCAGTTTGACCTCTATTTTTTGAAGACCCCATCCAATCATGAGTCAGAGGCCTGTGCTATTGGAACCACGTGGAACCTGTGCTTCTCTGTCATTATTCGGTGATCACACACACACACACACACTCACACACACACACTCACACACACACACACACACACACACACACACACACACACACACACACACACACACACACACACACACAAAAGCGTGAGGCAGACTGCAGATCCAGATGGCCAGAGGGAAGAAGAAGGAGAGTCCAGCCAGCACAGTCAGGCCTAAACACATGGAAAGGCTAGAAAGTTTACTGACCCGAACAAGAAACACCTTCATGTACAAAATCAGCCTAAATCCCTCTCAATACAAAATCTGGTAAATGGTTTTTAGTCTTAGAGACTTTGTGGATATTTCAAATTCATGACTGGATCTATCCACTAGTGAATGACTCTCTGTGCAGTTGTAAGTAAATGGCTTATGGAGCTTGAATGATAGGGGGGTCATTTCTGCTATAGCAATTATCTTGTTCCTTAAACCTGCTATTTAATGGAAATGCTAGCTCCATGCCAAACTATGTGCCTGCCCTGGCCAGCCTTGACACAATAATGCATTCCTTTTTTTTTTGTTTTTTTTTCTTTCACTTGGAGACATTGTCTCACTGGCCATTAGGTTAACAGCTGCAACAAAATGGAACTAGACATCTTTCTCTTTTTTCTTTGATTTTCCAAAAAGAGTTGTGAAAATTGCAGCATTTGCTGATCTCCTGAGAGGTATTTTGCTTTGCTGTCAAGAGACCATAAAAATCTTTTAAATCCGGTTATTTACAATTGCTTAATTAAAATAAAAAAGCAGTAATATATAAAGAACCTGCATTCTGTGTATTAACAATAGTGCTAATCGCCTTCATTATGCAGGTTTCCAATTGGCCATTTTCTATTTGCGTGTATGAGATTCCTTCAACATGTTTCATGTTGGAGGTATGCGGCTTTACATCGAGTTAGGGAAGTAAGGAACAATATTTCAATAATATTAGATAGGAAAGCTAAAATCTATTATCGGTCTTTAGCTCAAATTTTAGGAATGAGAGAATGTGAGGTTTCATTAAAAGCATGATATCAATGCAAAAAGGGCACTCCATTACAAACTTTCACCTGTCCATTTTTCATAATTTCTTTTTTGAAATAGAGATTTGATTGGACAATATGTGCTTAATCTTATTACTTTGAATTCTACTTCCAAATGCATTTTGGGAAATGAAATGAGGATAGACTAACTAATCCATCTCATTCATATTCAATCCATTCCTGTGTCAGTATTTTACATGCTTTTTCATATTTACTGTTAATGAGGCATTATGTATGGATCAGTAACATAGGCTGAAACCTATAAACCCAAAGGAATATCAAATTTACTCTGTATAATCACCTGATATGACAAATTATCCGCAGGAATCTATGTATGGCCCAAACAAGAATCAGCCCCAGTCCAATTCATTGCTGCCATTTTGTGTATTTATCTCATGACCATTGATAATGCTGTTATTCTTGGTTCTGAAAGAATCCGAAATAATTCCCTCTTAAAACCTATGGTAGGGCATTTATACAAGTCACCATTGAGCCATGTTCTCCAAAGCTGTAACAGCTTAGATAAGAAGAAAAACTTTAGAATTCTTGTGATATGGAGTGAAAAACTAAATAATGTCGCCACACATTATCACAGGATATGTCATTTGTTAAGTAGATACACATGGAAAATGCTGTAATTTCAAATACTGTTGCTGAACTGCTTAAAAGAGTCAAGAAAAACATGCTAAGACCATGTAACACACAGAACGGTACTGCAAGTAGAGAAAGATCAGATGATGCAAAAAGTTACTTTCAGTTCAGGATTTGCTTTTCTCATGCTTTCACCTATCAGGTACTGTCCAAGCATTGTTCTACTTAGTCAGTTTGGAAGAGAAAGTAGACAAAGCTCAACAAAACAAGTAGCCATGGGAAAACCGTTACCTGACATTAAATGAGGTACAGCTCATTAATAAATACGAAGGGGAAAACGTATCAATCTAAACTGCATGGGATAAATTTATGAGCTTTATTCTGATAGACATATTTTTATGTCATAAAAAGATGATTTTGTAAAACCAAGGTCACTACCAGACCGCAGACTACATTGGACCACAGGATGCTGGTCATTATTTAAACAAGACTGTTTCAAATGATATAATGATCATTCTAAATAATCCTTAATGGTCATGTGAAGACATTTGTCAAAATCTGTCAGTTTGGTCATACACTAAGAATTCAATACAAATGAAGCCTTGTAGGGCTACTGCAATTTTACTAGACAAAGATTTTTTGGCACATTAGGTAAGCTCTGTGGGCCTTTGCATACTGGGCATGTATCCATAGACACCTTTGACCTCTACATATTATTGTGTTTTGGGCCATGGAGAAATTAAATATACAATAAATGCAGCTGTTCATGTCTAGTATGTCAGAGGACAATCTGCTACACTATTTAAAGAGTAGGATTTTTCGTGGCACAGATTGATATAAATCATAAAGCTATTTTTAGCGCAGAGAGGCACTCTAAGCTCTTTGCATACTGGGCATGAATCCACAAACACCCTGGAACTTGATATATTGTCTGCTAATTACAAAAAGATTGGCCAGAAATCTGTAATAGTGGTGACACACTTTGAGAGCACACAACTGTTCTCAAATGGCACATTTGAGAATGTTGATGATATAGAATCATCTTCTCCAGTTACCCAGTGTTTTTATTACAGGTGGATATGCAGTAAATATTTACCATATGCTTGGAAATTATTGCTGCAATGATAATATTAGTAGGATAACCAGAACAATCTACACAATGTCTTTACACTCCTGTCCAACAAACTTAGGCGTGCTGTGGGAAAACTTTGAAGTTTCTAAGTATATCTTTCTGAGAGGATTCCAAGTGGATTTTAACTATCCAAAGAACCGATGACAAACCCCTTTCCTCCCTAAATTATTGCATTATTCTTAAGGGATATGGTACAACCCAATAAAATGAATATAAAACACATTTCGGTCTCTTTTCTATGATATGAAGTGCTGAGAGAGGATAATACTGTCGCAGTCTTCGAAACAATGGGAAAATAATGCAAAAATAATAGTCATGGAATGTTCATCTGTACAGTGCTGTTATATGGTCTGGATGAAAATTTCAGGCCATAAATCAAATTGATGAGCCATCATTTTTGGAAAATGCTGGCTTGATCTAGATGAGATTTCTGAGTGTAGCCATATTGTCTCTGCTAAAGGAATATACTGAAAAATATACTTCCCATGAGGTGCAAGTTCATGTTAATGGTAGAAATAAATGGGGAGAAAGAAAAACAATCACACCCATCCAAAATGGCAGGAATGAGAACCTTTCACACCTTGCTTCCTACACAGTAAATCCCAGAACGACATTCAGAACCTTCACAAAACCTGGCAAGAATGAAACCAAAAGAAATATAAAAATAAACGTTGTCTGAGTGAGTTTTTCACTGCTTTTCTTAAAGCTTGCTCAGTTTTTTTTTCTGCTGAGACTCAGGCTACCTGTGGTTTTTATTGGAATAGCTGAAACTGTGCTTAAAATGCTATGAGAATGTAAATAGTTATGTGGGGTTGTATAGTGTGTGTGTGTGTGTGTGTGTGTGTGTGTGTGTGTGTGTGTGTGTGTGTGTGTGCAACTAGAAGTACCATTTTTGTGCGTTTCTATGCAGCCTCAAAATTCATATAATGATGTCAATAGTGCTGTAATAATTAGATATTAACAAGTATAAGCAGGTCAAGCATTTCTCTCCCTCCTCAGTGTTCACTTCTGTGTGCAGCCACATGCAAAAAAAAAAAAAAAAAATGCAGTTTCCAAATAAGCAGTACTGCTCTCCTTTATCCTCTCACAGGCAAACCAACTGAAAGCAATTACAGAAACATTCCAGCCATGTGGAGAAGAGTGGGATAGGGGCAGAGATGGAAATGGGTGGAATGGATGAAGGCTGGAGTGTATCTGAGGTGACTGGCAGTGCAGATGGTACGTGCACCACAATCCAGCTTCCCAGATAATGAGATGTGACTATTTTCCACAAATACCCTCTGAGACCGAGATCCTCCCGGCTGTAGTGGGAACATCCTGTGACAAAAAGATGTACAGAGATCTGTACATGGTTTGGATCAGTATCTAAACCCAATTAAATTGCCTCTTCTCAAGTTCTTCTTCTGTATTCCTGCAACTCATATTGAGGGTCTGACTTAATGCGTTATTTGTGTTATTCATGGGTGAATGGCATTCTAAACCCAAGATTATGAAAAAAACATTTGATGTTTAGAGAACCGAAGCATTTGAAAGGCTTATTAAAAAAACGTCTTACTGTATTCTCTACCTAGTCAATGGTCCTTAATGTAATTATACATTCTTTATAACCTAGTATAATGTAATGGGATGGAAAACAAGCTAATGGTAATTAAGGAAGATTAAAGGAAAAAAAGTAAACTTGGCAACATTATTTATTCTAAAAGAATCTTGTTCATAAAAACTGCAAAAGATGGATGGCAGTAGAAGGAGAAGCAGATTGCTAGATGATTTACTGTATCCCTTATCAGGCAGGTTCTTCAATGTTGTCTATCCTTTTTCTATCCTACTTATTTGTAATAAGTATAATAAATATTTTATTAAAAGAGTTTTTTGTTTCATTTTCAGTTATCAGGTATAATTATTCAGTTGCAAACCTCATTAATAATATATTAATCTATTAATGTAAACATCTATGAACCTGTAATATATAATACATATTCATAAAACAGTCATGCAAGACAAAATTTAAATGCAAAAAAAGCCTTATACCTTTGCACTGTAATGACATTTTATGTCAGAGGGTCTGTGGACACCTGACCACCGTGCCCATATATGGTTCTTTCCCATATTGAAAGCACACAATTGTGAAGGTTTGTAAAAATTTGATTAAAAGTGACCTGTTAGTAATGAGTTTATTAGAGGGACGGCGCATGTAGGACGTTTTGGAGATAAGGTGAGGGAGGTGCGATTGAGATGGTTTAGACATGTGCAGAGGAGGGACATGGGGTATATCAGTAGGAGAATGCTGAGGATGGAGCCACCAGGAAGGAGGAAAAGAAGAAGGCCAAGGAGGAAGTTTATGGATGTGGTGAGGGAAAACATGCAGGAGTTGGTGTGAAAGAAGCAGATGTAGAGGACAGGGGGGTATGGAGACGAATGATCCGCTGTGGTGACCCCTAATAGGAGCAGCCTGTTAATGCACAGAGCTCAGACCTCAACTCCAGTGAACATCTTTGAGATAAATACTGAAACACTGACTACAACCCAGACCTTCTGATCCAATCTGATCTTACTAATGCTCTTATACCTGAATGAGCACATATTCCAAAATGGAAAGCCATCCCAAAAGAGTGGAGATTATAATGTTCAAAAAGCATATATGTTGTGTGATGGTCAAGAGTCCACAAACGTCTGGCCATATGATGTATTGTGATTTTATTAAATAATGTACCATACCATATAATAAAACCCTTATACAAACTATCTCAGATTTTACTTGCATAGATAAAACAGCTGGAGTGTTTTTCATTTTCTTTTCTTTGCTCCCTTTTTGTTTTTATTACATTATTAATACAGGACAGCCTTTCTTCTGACAACCCAAAGTAGCAGCAATGCAAAAAAAACCCAAGATCAATATCAAGATGTTAATGTCACATTTTGGTTTAGGCCAAATGTCTTTTAAATGCATGATTTTTCTAATAATGTATTAGATTACACGAGTGTGCTTATACCTGATACTAAACACAGCACTATTATTGCTTAATTGAACTGTAATTTTATCATAAATTATCCATAAGTGTTATCAATTTATAAACGTTATCAAATGTAATCAGTGGCATTGGAACAATTACGTATACAGTACCTAAACTACAATATCACAAGACACATGTTGCACAACCGTGCATTGTTCTGCACTTATCCTTGCTCAAGGCTACAGTGAAACACTTTTATGTATTGGTGGGAAATGTCTTTTTGCTGCCATTAGTCATCACAATGTAAGGCTTCCTCCAATTTTAATCAATAAATATACAAATAAATGAATTAGAGGCATTTAATTTGGAGAGCATAAGCACAATAAGGGAGCTTGATTTGTTACTGTGAACTACAGGGTGGGCTTTCTCTCCAACTCTCCAAAAGCCCTACTAAGAATGGCTTTTATCACAGACACTTCACACAGAGACACAGCATTTATGAGACTACTGAGACTCTGTGTGCAGATAGTTTTCTCAGTGTGCTCTCCTTACAAAGTTTTTGTTTGAAAAAAAAAAAAAAAACATGCCAAGAAAGTAGATCTGACAGGGATAATAATGTTTGAATTGAAGGTGATCATACATTCTTTGTAGAGAGAAGTTATCTTCTAACATGCCAATCTCCAACCAGGAGATGGGACGGGTGACTCTCTGACTTGGATAAGCCTCATTTCATCTTAGGCTCAAAGGTACAATTCAGTCTTTGTCTTCTCAACAGTTCATATTACAGGTGACTTTGAACTCTAGATACCCCACAGCTGACATCTCACCAACTGAACAATATTACCATGATGACATGTGGAGATCAAGCTTGGTCACAGCTCATAATGAGTCAAGTAAAAGAGAACTTGCTCCTGATAGTACACTGGTCTGCATCAGGGACAATGAAAGTTAATTAGATTCAAACAAAAATACTTTCCCTAATATTTGAAAGAGATTTTTTTTTAAAAGAGAACATGGATTTCTGTATAAACATATTCTACACTGTTTAGGTTAGTTTGTATCGTTAATCAGAAATCTTGTTTCTGTAATGTAGCATACTTAAAAAGGAGATACACACTTAAATGTGACATTCTGACAGAACAGGTAGTAAAAGTATGCAATGAGACACACACATGGCATATACCAGATTTGAGACCATGTGTGAAACCACCAAGGTTGTACACTTTATTGCCATACTCATTTATGCTTGTTATTATACACAGATCAGGCAGAACTTTATGACATTATAACATTATGAGAGGTGAAGTGAATAACACTGATTATCTCCCCATCATGGCACCTGTTAGTGAGTGTGATATTATTAGGCAGGAAGTGACCCTTTTGTCCTCAATGTTGATGTGTTAGAAGCAGGAAAAATTAAAAAAATTATCCAGTTTGACAAGAGCCAAATTGTGATGGTTAGACAACTGATTCTGAGCATCTCTAAAACTGCAGCTTTTGTGGGATGTTCCCAGTCTGCAGTGGTCAGGATCTATCAAAAGTAGTGAAACAAAGAAAAAGTGTTGAACCGGTGACTGAGCCATTGGTAAATGTAGGGAGCGCAGGCTGGCCTGTGTGGTCCGATCCAACAGACGAGCTTCTGTAGCGCAAATTGCTGAAGAAGTTACTGCTGGTTCTGATAGAAATGGGTCTATTGAAATGTGTCTAAAAATTCCATTCTACCATTCATCAGGAACATGAAGTTGGTCCCCCAGTTGCAGATTTAACAGTCTCTACTTTTCCATAAAGGCCTTTCATTAGATTTTAAAACATGGCTGTGGGGATTTTGTGGATATTAAGGCACAACAGCATTTGTGAGTCTACATTCCAGGTCATGCCAAAGGTGTTTAGTGGGGTTGAGCTAGAGGCTTTGTGTAAAACCAAGCCACTCCTACCTCACTCTGTACACAGGAACATAGAAACCATAACAAATGAGTCCAACTATATACCTATATGGATAAAACTATTGGACATCTGACTTTTCCAGCCAAATCTGGTTGTTCCAAAAATTGTTACCATAGGCACACAATTGTATAGGATGGCTAAATGTGGTAGTATTCAATTTCCCTTCATTTGAACTAGGAGACTCAAGCCTTTGTTCACACTGCCAGCTCCAGATATGGTTTACATGGTTGTTTTGAAAGATCCTGAGTGGCCTGCTACAGAGATCTGACCTCAACTCTATTGAATACAATTGGGATGAATTGCTGCCATTTTACATCAGTACCAAATCTAAAACATCTTTCCAGAAGATTGGAGGCTATTATAAGAGCAAATGAGGACTAGAAGTGGAATGGGACATTAAACAAGCTCATAAAACTCTTATGGTCAGTTGCTGCAGCCACTGATATTTGTGCTGTTTTAGAAACATTACATAAATCTGACCAATATGCATTTATCGGCTCTGTGGCACACTATATCATAAGAAATAGGAGAAAAATATCAATTCAAGGAGTAAAAAAAAATTCCAAACATAATATATGTGAAGTGGCACGAATATTTTATTAAGTTTAACATCAGACTGAAAAAATACATGCTTATCCTAATTGTTCAAAACATTCTGTGACATGACTTACAAATTACAGGAAGCAACGGTTTCAGTTGTATAATCAAGTAAAAATATTGACCTTTTAGCAAATATGCCAAGTGAACAATTTGAAAGCACTGCCTAACCTCTCTGAGATCAAAGCTTCCACATGCTGCTTACAAAATTACTGCACAAACAGACACTCACATGGTGATGAATACTGTAGCTTGTAAGACATGAAAATGTTTCTTTATTTCCATCCACCCAGTGGGGCTACAGTGGTTTCTGTGCTTAAGTAGAGCTATTGGCAGATCACCAATTACCAAATCTCTGGTTTGCATTAAAGCAGCAGCAACAAAAATCGAGCTTTGATTGGCTGCATTGAGGAAGGAAAAACGGAGAGATAAAGTGCGTGTAAGCAGCTGTAGGCCACATGAAACGCTATGGTAATGGATTAGAAGCACACACTAATTAAAATTCTGTGTTTATTGGCAAAAGAATATCTCCTTTGTGATGATTACTAAGTAATTGCTGTATCTTTGGGGAATTTGGAAGATTATTCACAAAGTTGAAATAAGGTTAGGTATATCAATCTACAGGTACATGACTTTCAAATGCCCTTCCAGAGGTTTGTTAAAATGCATGTATTTTTCACATCATGTTTTCTCTCTTTTTTGTTTTTCCAAATAGGACACTTGTTCAATCAATTGCTACCATGGAAAGCCATTTAAAACATAAATTGCTAGTTTGTCTGTGGGTTCTGAATGACATACAGCCCTTATTGGTTATTTTACATTTGAAGATTTTGGCATGCTTGCTTGTGCTGTGACACAAAGATTTGGTGGTCTGGAGGTTTGCTTCAAGTAAAGTACATGAATATTAGTGTTTTAATTTAGGTATAGGCACATATAGGACTTGGCTAACAGGAACAGTTGCAACCTATAATGTAAACGCTATTGAATAAATAATAATGAACATGATAATAACAAAGATATAACATTCCATGTAGTACCACCTCAATGAGGATGAGAATGAACTATTGAGCTACTGGCAGTGTTCATCCATTCCAAAAAAGCAGCCTAAATGCACTTGGTGAACACATGTAAAACAGAACATAGTTTTAAAAGGGAGTTTAAATAGCCACGAAAGCCCTATTATTTATCCTAGGTCTAATAAAATATCATTCTCTACCTCTACTCCTATAGCTAGTATGGAGGGGAAAGCCTTGGCTGTAGAGCACAAAGAAAAGTTATAATTTAAGTTTTATTTGAAAGACCTGAACTGCGGAGGAGCTGGCTCTGTTCTGTTTTTCGCTCTAGTCTGGGAATCCCGTGTCATGATTCGCTGCCAGACACAGTTCAAGGGAAAAATGGGAGCAAGAGCACTGAATCAAACATTACAGCAAATAAAAAAAAATCCCCCAAACACACCACATCAACCTACTGTTCAGTCTAGTATAAAGCTATGCCTTTGTTTCAGTTGGTGTCTAATGTTCAAGTATCGAGCGTAAGACTTATTGAGGTGCCTCTGTCACTGACCTCAGAGATTCCTGGGTTTTTTTTTTCAAAAGAAGAATAACACTTCATACAAGCAAAACCTGCATACAAATAAACCATCACCTAGCCAACCACGAGGGAAAGATGCACTTTCACAGACAGTTGATTAAGACATGAGAAACTCATTCTACAGACCGTCACATTTAGTTAGATCAGTGCATTACTACCCTGTGTTTCCCTTCAGCTTTTTGAAACAATAATATAGTGGATGTTTTTCATGTTAAATCAGGTATGAAAGGTGTCAGTATTCTGGGTCTGTATATCCAAAAATCTAACATCAAACATTTAACATACTTGAATTATACTGTTGCTCTACTCTGCTCTGAAGGCATGGTATTGATATTTTCCCATTGTCTTGTTATCTAAGATTGATGAAATTTTGCACTCAGCACCTACCAATCTTACCTTATTAAAAAAAATATTGAATAATGGGAGACATTTGCAAAAATGTTAAAAATGTATTAAAAAACCATTTCTAAATATGTTTGTGCACAGTTGTGCAGGATGTTGGCTTACAAAGCTAACCTGATATGCAGGAAATTATTAATTTTAGTCATTTTAAAATATTAAAGTTTGTGTGAAGTTTATACAAAGCTTCATTAATAGTTTAATATAGCAAATGTGAAAATATAATAATAAATGAAATAAAAAAACTTTAAATAATAATATATATTTAATATGGAATGTTAAAACAAATCTATTTTTAAGCTTGTGTTAGGGTTACAAAAAAGATGTAACAAATATAAAACACTAAATATTACACCTTTTTCAATCTTTAAAACATTTAGATGTAAAATATTTCAATATCAATTTAGTATTTTAAATGCTATCTAAAGTGTAACATACTGTTTTTTATTTGTATTTGTTTATTTTTATTTTAAAGTATTAAGGTGACTTTGATATAGTAAAAAGAAAGAAAATCCATTTCAGTAAATCATATTATATTCAGATTTTTTGCAGAGCCAACAGTTAATGTAACCAAACCAAGAACTTTTATTAAATATGTAGATAAAAACATTCATAATGGTTACAATTCTAAAAACATAAACATGAGCTCATCACATCTACCTTTCGGAAGTGACAGCATTATATCAGCCTACACTTAGTCCATAAGCCTCCATAGAAAGAGTGCTTATACTGTAAGTGTACTTCAATTCTAATGGTAGAGACATTTACAAATGCCCACAAGAAAGAGCCTGCTGACAGAGCTGATGGTGAGCAAAAGGAAAAATAATAACAGCCACCCGCCAAGCTTTCCTCTTTCTCTCCACTGCCAATGGAACGGAAAAACTCGTTGCCGTCCAGTGCATATTCAAAAGGCAGAAAAGAGAACGCGAGGAAAATGCAGAAGAGATGAGAATGTGAGAATGAGACTTGGCAGAACATAGAAGACCTAACACAAAGTTTGAAGAGGAAAAAAATTAGGAATGAGGGACAAAGAGCATCAAATGGGGTAAAGAAAGTGAGTGTTGTTTTTACCGCTATAGTGCATCGATTCATGCTCAAGTGCTCAACACAGAGAGTGCAGTACAAAGCCAACACATGTTCTAAAAGCTGAAAGCTTTCGAAGATACAAAGATGATGCCCGATGAGGCATGCGACGTTGCAGATTTAATATTGGACAGCGGATTTCATTCTCCAGCCTCCAGTGTCTTTCAGCAGCTGTACATCAGTTTCTAAGAAAGAACACATTTGCATACATTGTGCATTCTTACAAAAAACGTGTTCAGCTGTCTGTGTTAAATTACAGTCTGCACTTTCTGTTTCTCATACAGGACCAGATGATGTTCAGTATTTTACATAAGGAACAGAGCTCTCTTTAATGTATAATGTTGCAATAAAAATCATTTCAGTTTGTGCTTACATTTTAGATTTATATTATATAACCAAATAACATTAAATGGCAAGACAATGGTTACAGAGTTTTTCCTTTTTAATTATCAATACCAAAATATTAGCAATTTTCTTTCAAAGATGTGTTTGGGCCTAGGGTAAATATTAAATTACAGAAGCACCCCCTACCTCAGAGATAGAAATCTTTTCTGCTATGACTTCTCTTACTTCAATTCAATTCAATTCAATTTAATTCAATTCAATTCAATTCAATTCAATTCAATTCAATTTGTTTTTATTTGTATAGTACTTTTTTAACAGCGGACAGTGTCTCAAAGCAGTTTTACAGACATAACGTGGTTATAAAGTCGTATAAAAATGTACCAATTTAGTGCATGCAAGTTTGTTCCTTATCATTTTATGTTTTCATGAGTTTATTACTTTGCATAGTGCATATGGGCTTTGCAAAGGTTTTGCCTGTTCATAACTCATTTTCATTGTATTCAGCTAATCATCTATTTTCCCAACTTCTTTTCAACAGAATCCCCTGTTTGTTATAAGATCGCTTGGATGGCTATATCATGGAGGATTTTCTCTCATATCCTTCATATCCCTTTAAATGTAAAACATTTCTATGTAAAACCATATGATTTTTTTTGCTAATTTTAATTTAATTGATTAATAATAATGGCAAGTGGAAAACATTCACTTGTAGCTTACTGCTACTTCTATTACTACATATATGGGCTTCTGTTCAGCTTGTCCATGAGAAATGATTCCACATAAAAAAGCCTGCTCCTGTGGTATTCCTGTGGTATTCACTTTGGAAGTTGGGTTTTGCTATTAATTTTAATGTAATTCAAGTATGTGTGTGTGTGTGTATATGTGTGTGTGTGTGTGTGTATGTCTTCTTATTAATTTAACAACACATCTAAGGAAAAAGTTGACATACATGATGGTTTTGTTTAATATGCGAGCTAATTTGAAGCCTGAGGCAGCAGCTAGCATACGCTCAGTGTTCATTTTTTCTAGCGTAGCCACAGTGTTTTTACAACTTTAACCACTTGAATAGTGAGCATATTTTAAGAAGTGAGAACTTCTAATGTGTTCCCATATTACCAAAAAGCCAATATAGCTAACATATGCCAACCAATCTGAAGTGAGTATGTGTAATGTTTGTTTATCCAGAGTAGTGCTAAATTTCAGTAGCCTTGGAGCAGCTCTGGACAACTTTCCTATTAAAGCATATATTTAAATGTAAGAACATGGTCATAAAATAAAGGAAAATAACACAGGAAAGATTTTTTTCTATGTAGAGGTCGAAGGCCCAACAAAATAACTAATGCTTGGATTAGCCATCAAATACCCCAAGTCTCTTTCCCTGTCCAGGTCAGTTTGTGAACAACACATGGGAATTCAGCGACAAGCTGGTAAACCCGTTTAAATAATCTTAATTGACATCTCACCGTGCCTTATGAAATGTGCAGACACACTCTAGCACACACTATCTAATCGCTAGCATGGCCTAAGTACTGTGCTGATTGCAGACCAAACTTGTGCCAAAGTGCTGTTTCCGACAGATTTGCGGGTGATTTCTCATCTGCTGTTTTGCTTCAGTCTGCCGCTCCTTAAGTGGAGAGCGGGTGGAATTACAATATCGTGTGCAGCAGGAGCACAGAATATAAAGACTGAGTAAAGGCAGAGTGCCTGAGAAAGGAATGCACTTCTTGCTTTGTAGCACTGAGTGCCTGGACTGTTTTCTCTTCCCTTTCAGGGAGCAAAACTCAGTAAGGAACAAATGGCAATGGTGAAAGCTGGGGGTGTGGGTTCCTGGAAGACAAGCATGCCTTTGCTTTGCTTTTCCTGGAGAATGAGTGGTATTCTCTTTAATTTCCTGTTAGCAGGTATAAAGACTACCTTTTCTGCCAACATGCAGAAACTGTTAAACATTTCCCTTGGCTTTCTTTGGGAATGATAGGAATCAAAATATACACTGAACTGGTGTGGTTTGGAACTGCATAAAAAAACCCACAACCATTGTTGTAGGACATGGAATAAACTTCTATGGCTGTATTAAGCATGTTTATGAATATTTATTAGGTTAAGCATCCACCAATATTATTTTACAACAAAAAAGCTTTAGGAAAGTCATTAAAACATTTTAAAAAAAATCACATTTTAATGATTTTAATAGCAAATTATTATTAAGTACTGAGAAAGGGTTATGCTTTAAAATGTGTAGGCATGGCATAGTCATGTTCCCATATGAATGTGGTGGTACAGTGTTTGTAACATTCCTCTTAAACACGTTTCTGAGGTTAAAAAAGAGGCTGCCCTCTAGTGGGATTACTTAGAAACAACCTTTGACCATTGGAGAATTGTTAACTCAAAAAAAAAAAAAAAAAAGAAAAAACAATGAATTATTAATAATTTCACAAATAAATATATATTATACTATATTTATATACTAATGTTTTTTTTTTGTTTCTTTGCATATTGCTCAATTTATATGCATATTAATACATTTCCAGGAATATCTACTAACAATTTAAAATTTTTTCAAAGCACAGTTAAATGTTTTGTACTTTGCAAGAAGTATTATTAAAGAGATTCTACTAAGCAAGCATTCTAATGGATTTGGAATAGGTGTATTTGCACAGTATAAGTCATAAAATGGTGAGATGAGCAGATTGTTTCTACATTAAAACGCTCTATCCTCAGTTCAACCTTTATATTTGGCCCAAGTTTTTGAGAGTGCACAAGTTCAACCTGCTAGTCTATCCAGTTGTACACGGTTTCCCCGGGTCTTATGATTGACTCATTCAGAATGGAAAAATCTCAACAGGGAAGTAAAGCTGCAGTTTTCCATTACAGACTGAATGCAAAAAAAAGTATTTTCTTTTCTTTTTCATGTACTCAGCCAATACAGAATAGGCAACAATATCAAAGAATATTCATATTCAATACTTCTAAATCATGGATGGGTAGATGTATTTAAATGCTCATAAAATAGCTGCATTGAGAGTATATTGCCTATATGTAACCCACAAAGGTGCAGAGGAGCAGAAGCTTCTCCATCAGTAAAGAAGTACTGATTATGACTAGGCCATAATCAGTCAAAGCCACAGTCAGATGTCAAAGCCACAGTCGAATGTCTGGGAGTGCAGTGAAGAACTACATATTTTTCAAAAGCCCCTGCGTGACAGAGCTAACTAGCATCATAAAAGCAGACAGTGAAGTAACAGGCCACCCCAGAGACGGGCATCCATGGTTACAGCACATTCTTGTCATTACTGCCAGAGAGAGCCAAAGTATCTCTCTCTGTAATTCTGTAATTTCCTAAATACATCATGAAGGAGGTTTAGGGAGGGGGTACATTGCCGTAAAAGTACTCTGATTGTTTGCAATGGGTCACTATTAGCTATGGTTGCTGACATCAAGGTATCTACTACAGTTACAGTCCCATCTGTGTAATGTGCCACTGGTGCCCAGGGAATCTCAAATGCAATTAAGTATGTTTACATTCTTATTGTAGAGACAGGACAGAAAAAAAATGTACATTTTCTTTCTTCTTCTTTTAAATCATCAATGCTAATTTGAGCATTTATTTCTAGAAAACAGCAAAATACATTGCTATAAAGCTTTATTTTTAATAAATTTGGCAATACCAAAACCAACCAACAAACACACACACACACACACACACACACACACACACACACACACACACACACACACACACACACACACACACACACAAAAAAAAAATCAATGTATGTATAGGACTAATGCACAAATAATTCATTTGTGGTTTTCAAACTAATCTCAACTGGCTGTATCTCTAGATGAAGACATTTGAATTAAAGAATAGAGATTATTCCATTTTGAAAAATGTATAATGCAAATATGATGAACTTGTAGTTACAACCATTATTCTGAGTTATTAGGTGTAAAATGAGAAATAGCTGTCTGATCTCCAAAAGAAAGAATTATTAACATATTAAAACACCAGCAGTTGGCCTTGGTCTTCTATTATAAGTCATGAGGGTTTTTTTCATAAGGGAAAGCTGTGTACATTCTTGTCCATTGTAATCACATACATGCTACAGATGTGGGGGATAGAAGAGATTACTCTGAAAATCACAAACGCATTCCTTTAAGCACTTTATCAAACCAAATGCAGATATACATTCCTCGGTATTGTCTATTAATACATAGCAACAGACAATAAACGCTTTCGTGCTTTTGACACTCATGAAAATTCCTTTCCAATCAAGACTTATCACTGGTCAGGGACATAAGAACACATTATGTTCACTCTGGTCTGACTGTGGCTTCACTACTAAACACTTTGAAATCGCCCTGTTTTTTGTTTAAGAATGTACATATCTTTTCCAGACCACTGAATCAGAATCCTGCTAGCCAGACAAGAAAAATATGTGTTATGGAGTACTGTTCCTCAAGTCCAAGTGAAGCAGAAAGTTTAAGAAAGCACATTGTGTCCAGTTCTTTCCTGCGTCTTTCTTCAGAAACTCACACTCTCTCCTTAATCCCAAGAAAATATTTCATCTTTCAGTTGAAACGTTTAAAAAAGTGCTAAAATAACATAGTTTACATGCCATGCCAGCTAATGAGGCACAATGCACCTGATGCCTGCTCATACGGCCCCTTTCAATGTCTGAAGGGCAAGCAAGTGTTCCTAAACGAAGCTAGATTTGATAAAGTGGACAAGATGCATAGCACAATATAGACCAAATAATCCCAGGTATCAGCCATTAGAGTGGCTGTAGAGCAGTTATATAACTCGCTCTCTAAAACAGCTGTGTGACTTCCTCACCCCACTACCTGAAACCTACAACACAGTGACCAGGAAACACACACACATGCAAATGAGTGAAAGTTGTCAAAATAACACAATTCGGCGAATTGAAGCAAAATTGGAGAGTTGTCAGTTCTAGTATCAATATGTTTTGTGGAAATATGGTCAGTAGATATAAAATGACATTGGCTGCAATAAGTAAAAATTCATAAATATTAACAAGAGACAATGAAATGAAACATTGGATTTTTGTTAATCAGCTGAACATTATTCTGTGCCTAGTGTTACCAGTGCATTGCGAATTATGCTGGTCTTATGACTGAGAAATAAAGCCCACTGTTTTCTTTCTCTGCTGCCCTTAGCTACAGCCTCACTGGCTTACAGCAATGTGATATGAGAAACAATTTCAAAGATGACGTGCAGCTGTTTGTGGAAGCAGGCAAAGTAAAGATACAGATGTGCAATTACCTTGCTCTCCTGCTTGAGGAAGAAGTTCAGGGATATCTCAGGATCTCAGGCAGGTACTTTCTGCAGGTATGTTATTGTCTGCTCATGATCTTTAGAAATGCAGCAGATGCGATGAAAGAAATTTGTGGATTAATATCTCAGAACTTTGATTCTGTGAGATATTGATTTTTCAAATATATCAAAAATCAGGAGGAAAAAAAATTAAGAAATCTCTATGGACTTCTTTCTGTTCTTCTTTCTGTCTCTGGAGAAAATTTAAGTCCATGCGAGGAGGAAAAATGTCCTTGCAAAGCTGTCTCCCAGTTGACTAGATTTCAGACACACCTTCTGAATGACTGTGCGCTCTCACTCACGGGTGCAAAGGAGGAGGGAAAGAGAGAGCGAGCGGAGGAAAGTGCAGGAGAGAGGAAGCGTGAGGCAGGGTGCTTGGCTTGGCTAGGCTCTGAACACTCTTGCTATGCACTCGTACTGGGCTTTTAACTAGGGGCAAAGCACCTGGAAGCTCCACTCTACTTGGCTCTTGTCACGATCCCCCTCTCACAACCTCTCTTAGTATTTTTTTCCACTCAGAGAGACAGGGTGTTTCTCTGGTTCCTTCCATACAAAAGGCATGTGTCTGTGGCCAGGCAAAAGGGAGGTAGGAGGGGAGACTGGAGAATGGAATGGGGTTGTCAGTGGAGAGGGATGGATTTGAAATTTGGCCCTCTTTTCTCTATCAGACACCCCAGTAGCACCCGACACCCTGTTACTGTCTGCTTTGTTTTCCCACCTTGAACAGAAACACATGAAAACCATTTAAAAGTCACACCAATAAATATTTTTATTCATTTTGTGTGAAGTAATATGGGATGGCTTATACTATGTCGTTTTCATTTTGAGGTTCCTTCAACAAACAATTTGAAGTTGTTTCATGTGGATGTACCTATGTATAACAGATACTGTTTTCAAGCAATCCATAAATGAACTTCAGTATAATTAATTAATTTCATTTATTTATTTTATTAACTAAATTGTTTTCCACTTTACTTTCAATGACTTCTATTTATGATGATGTTGATGATTATCACTATTATAAGATTACCATCCTGTGCGTTTTGGGATTGACCGAGGTGTTTCAAAGCAATTGGTGTGTTTAATGACAGTTATTTATTCATGGAAGACTGTCATCTTCTAGTTGACTTACTTCACTCCAATTTGCACAATTTCTCAGGTTTTTCTTAGATAAGATAATGAACTCAATGAACTCATTCAGAGCTATGTTTCTGTAGTGAGATTATCCCTAAAATTATTAAAAAAAACAATTAGCAATAGTGACAGTATCATCATATCCAATCATAAACTCTCAGATTGGAGCTTAGGTCACATTAAAAATTGAGTTATTTGAAACTGTAGCAAACGACTGATAGGGCTTTGGATCAAGCCAGAGCAGACTTTAGCAACAAGTGGGTTATTGTGCTCAATTCGAGCCATTGCTGGATTCTGCCACTGGACGCTTTCCATCCATGCAGCCATGGTTGGGTATTAGATGGTTTTTCAGATGCTTTTCTGAATGTGTATTTCTTTTAAGCAACAGATCAGGCAATAAACAGGCATGTGGATAATCTCCATCTTACTAACATGCACTGTGTTTTATTAGTGGACCTTGAAAGAACAAATTGGTGGACTTAAGATAAAAGAAAATACCTATTTGTACTTGGGCTGTGTAGGCGGAAACCTGGCAGCTTTCTGAATCTTACCAGAGCACTTGCCAGAGAAAACATCCGAAATATTTGAGATAAAGGATGCTTCCTTAAAACTCCAAATTCAACATTAAATGTGCAGGTATTTAATGTAAATCTATATATAAATAGGGGACAATTAAAAAGGGACAGAATATCAAATATTATTATAATTATTTTACTGCCAGCAGTTTGGCCCAATATAGGCCAATTGAGGAAAAGAGCAATGCCATAAATTCAAAGTAAGAGTTTAAAATTGATATTGGCGTCAGAAAGCTTTAAAGCAGTTTAATCTAACCCACAGAACCCCATAGGCTTAATGGTTAAAAAACTTTCATTAATGCAGTATATATAGATATGTACTAGTTTCAGAAAAAACTTATATGAAACAGTGGTAGTATTGTGTAGCTTTAGTAGATTTAAAGTCTTTTTTTCTGACCTGGTTTTATGCAGAAGATTGGGATAATGACAAGAAAAACATTTGAACATTGGCCCTAATGGGAGAAACAGGGAACAATGTTGTCCTCAGGAAAATATAAGGTAAAGGGTGAAGAAAAGCCAGGGACTCTTTAAAGCACACATTGAGGCCGTATTAAAACAGTTGTAAATGAGCTCCCAGTTAGCAAACCTACATACAAGTGCTAAAAGAAGAAACTATGTCTCTGTCGCACATATATGCATTTTCTCATACTTTAATCATTTGCATGCATTTAGTGACATATTACTACATTTCAGCATCTAGCTATTATTCACATTGCATGTACTATGTATCCAAGTAGTGTAAATAACCTTTCCTACAATCCACAGCATTTGGGATTGTTTTATGTTACAGAACTCATTATTTTATTGAGGAAATTAACACCAAATACATATGAGTGTCAACAGAACTTGCCATGAGGGCTATGAAAGTTGGATCGGCTGTAATGACATTACAGCTCATATAAAATATGTAATGAGACAGCAGGACAGTATACAAACCCCTTTGCAGGATTTGGCTTTTGTTTTTACTTGTGAAACTGAGGCATCTGTTCTGTTTGACACATGTGGAGCATGTGACCAAATAAACCTTTGTGTGTGTGTGTGGACTGGAGTTAAAACTGGAATAGAGACATCATGACCATAGCAATATCTACAAAATGAACCAAAAAATGATCATCTACAAATATGTTTGTTTGTTTTTTCAATATTTTTTTCAAGATACACACAGATGACACATTCACATTTGTTATATGATTTGAAGTTTTCTTGTTGTAAATCTTTTTTAATGATAAGGTAAAGTGGACTTTGCCATTCCCCACAAATTTCAAATTTAACTGTAACATGTTTTACACATAAATGCCTCCTTTCTAAATTAGCTAAAACTCTGTCTTTTTATGTGCTTCGCTGATTTGTATAATCTCTTATGGTAATTTGCTCAGTGGTACACATTATTTGTAATAAGAAAAACAAACAAAAAATAGGACATAGGTGACGATATGAGCCTGAATACAGTGTTGGGTTCTGAGCATAGCAGTTCAAATTTAAGTCAAGCACCATTTACTGAACTACTCCGTCTTAGTAATTAGAATAATTAAAGAAAAAAATAAGTTTCACTGTAAAAATGAATGGGAAATGAAACAAACCTTTACATAAAAACAACCAAAAAACACTTACAGACAGATTAAAAAAAATGATAGGTTGAGTAGGCATCGTCTGGTGATGACATCAATAGAAGTCCTGTGTGCAACTCTTTGAGTGCCAATTTCTGGTTTGCTACTCACACCCATGAGCTAGGGTGTTTCTTAAAACAACTCATGGAAGTGGCATGGGGTTCAGAAGCAGGGGCAGCTTGCCACCAGACCTTTTTTCAGAGACCACTAGAGACTGTGGCTGCCTACCTCACCCCCCTCCACCCCAGATTTACAAGGTGAAATGCTCCCTTACAAAAACCATCTGGTAATAACATCTATTCGTCCCCCTTATTAACATTCCATGGTCAACGTACAAAAAATAAACAGCAATCACAAATCTGAATGCTATGCCATTGCATCACAGAGCCTGTTTTTCCTTTAGCTGCCTGTCAGGCGCCAAAAATAAGCTCTAACACCTGCATTAGGTGGCACCCCACCCAAAGGCCACTTAGTTGACTCAGAACTTGCGTCTGTGCATGTGCGTGAATGAAAAAAGGCCCCACTTTGTGCTCGTTAATGTGTTCCGGGTGGACCTGTATACAGCCAATAAGAGCTTGATGAGGATCATACGTAGAACTAAAGAAAGAAATGAGAGCTGCCACTACTATGCCACTAGAGGCAACCAACAACCACTAAATACCTCACAGATATGATCTGTACAAAAGAAACATTACATTTTAGAATATACCCTCTACAAAGACATCAGGCAAAACTAACTGAATATTATAGTAGACAAAATCTAATTCTTTTAACTTTATACTATAGTATATACTATATTATATGCATTGTTTCTATTTAATAGTTATAATTTTTTAGCTGATTCAATTTTTTTCTCTTCTTTAAACTTCCACTGGAATGTCTGGGGGTGGCACAGAGGCACAGAGGGTAGCTATAGCTCCAAGATTCCTGAATTGATCCTGAGCTTAGGTTATGTTCTATATGGAGGGTTACAAAGGATTTCTTCCTCTGTTATAATCACTATAATCTCTAACTAAGAAAGGAATAAGGGGTATGCGGGTAGGTGAATTGGATATAATAAATTAGTATTTTCAAAAGTGTGTACATGGAAAGAGATATGGCATTCCTTTTGTGGTGAATCTTCCCAGTTTACACCCAAAGTTCCTGGGATAGACTCCAGAAGAACTGTGACTCTAACTAAGATAGAAAGCGGACTCATGGTTTCTGATGACATGTATTATACATTTATGTGACCATCAGAGCATCCAAATTAGCCAGGCAAAATGGGTAGAATTCTCTTCTGACATCATCTTCTGGCCAGCATGATTATAGTAGACCTCAACTAATGGCCAGATGACCACCAATGAAGTTCATGTACAAGGAATGTTCATGTACACAAGTTTACATAGTCATTATAATATTCCATAATTCTACCGTATTCTAAATTGATTATATTGTAATATCACAAACTCAATATGATAGGTATTAGTAGATAAGATAAGATAAGATAAGATAAGATAAGATAAGATAAGATAAGATAAGATAAGATATACCTTTATTCGTCCCATAGTGGGGAAATTTCTCTGTTACAGCAGCAAAGAAAAATAAATGCAAATATATAAAAGAATAGAGACATATATAGTATACTGTATATATAACTATAATGTAGTATACAGCAAATAAATTACAAATAATAATAAAACACAGGAAAATATCAGCCCACAATTGTCATCACAATGCAAAAACAATCTGAGGCTACAGTCCTAGGAAGTGCTCCAAGGTTACAATCAATGAATAAATCCCCATGTGCTAGGAAACATAGTTGCATAGCTTTTCCAAAAGATTATTCTAAAGTTATTGGTGGATTTCTATATTGTGACAGTGTTGGGCAATAGTACACATGAACATTATGTTACAAAACACCATTTGGATTCAGATCCCGATTTGACTTGACTGGGATTTATAGATCCATATGGTAATCAACCTCATAGAGAGTGTTAAAGTGTTTACAATGCCTGACTCCAAACTAAGTAATATATGAAAATTCAATAAGAACACTAAAAAAAAATATATTTTTCATTAGACAGATAATTTTTTTTAAATAAAGAATATTATGTATGCTAACAGAATAGGACCTGTTTCAAACCTGAAGCTAATACAAATTATTTAGATCTAGACTTAATAATTCGTCAGTTTCTAATCTCATAATTAGAAATATATCAATTCAAGATGTTATTACTTGATAAGATCATGTACTGCATGAAAACTATGGTATTTGGTAGACTGCAGGTGTGGGCCAGATGTTTCATTACAGGGAAATGCCTGACAGAATGATTATCATCAACTGGGTGCTGGGAGATCCGCTATGAAATCCACACTAATGACCTGAACTAAGTGGTGTGTGATTTTATAGGAAGGACAACTGCCTGTTTAAACCCACCATCCTCCATCTCCCTGGTACTACAGCACACATCTTTCTTACCTGGAGTCTGTTCTCCACCAGACCACCAAACATCAGGGACAGTACATCTGCTTTTTCATTTGTGGGTCTTGGGAAAATCAGTCAACATATTATGAACTTGTGCAAAGAAGAAGGACCATTGCACTTGCCTTATGTTTAGCCACTTGGCATTCCTGACATATTCCAAATTTCTTTGGTCCATAAGGATGACAAAGTGATGACATTAGTAAAAAAAATCGTATATGGAACCAGATTCAGAAGAGAATTGATCCTCATCTGGGATATACTGGATACTCATTCTTTCCTGTTTCATCATTTTTGAGGTCAAATGTTCACTTGTGTGAAAAACTGAAGTTTTCTAACTGGAACCAGTCACGATAATTTCAGGTATTTTTTGGTTGTTATGTGGAGCCACCCTAAGCAGCAGTGAGTAGTTTCCAATTTATGAGAACTCCATCCAGAAGTAGGGCATCTCGAGGATATGGCAGAGCAGGTTTGGGGAACACGTTGTGCTACCCATATCTAAACCTTGATAAATACTTACATTAACCAAAATTACATTTCCTTTACACAATCAAAAGCACAGTTTTAAAATGATAACATAACACTTCAGCTGCCATTATGGAATATATGATGGAAAATAATTTGCAGCTGAACTTGTTTTCTGCTTCATGAATATCACTTGTAAAATTGAAAAATCAATGTTTGGGCACAAACTCATTTTGTATATAGTTATGTTTCCTGCAAATGTATGTTTATTATTAGGGAACCATCCTCAACATAGAAAATGAGGAAACTTTTATTTTACAGTAGTTACTGTAAAATAACTTAGTTGTTAATAAAATTAGCCATACTGAGCCTTGTAAGGGTTGCATCATCAGTGGCTGACAGAGGATTGGCTTTAAAACTAGGCTTATTTAAAGGGATGAGAAAGGTGTCATGACAAAGGTATGACAAAGTTGTTCAGAAACATCTCTCAGCAATTCCCAAGATTTTACTTGATTGCATAAACAAATTCTAAAACTTTTTTTTTAAATCTGGATATCTGTCTGATCATGTCACTGTGGGAATTTGAGATACGTATGTGTTTTTGCAGGGTTTTTGTTTTGGCTTTCTGCCCAATAAGGAGATCTAATCGTGGCACTATTGGATGTGTGTGTGTGTATATATATATATATATATATATATATATATATATATATATATATATATATATATATATATATATATATATATATATGGTGGTCCGACCTGGTGAATATCACACCTGCCATTCACATCTGCACATTCACAGACATCTTAGTCCTCATGAACAAACTTTTGCTGTCCAAATATATAGGTTTCCTTCATAATAAAATCACATTATTTATTATGAATTAAATACAAACCAGTCCAGTCATTCTTTGATCACACTAGTTAATTCAACACAATCCACATATTTCCAGGGCTAGCAGAAAAATAGTTTATCATCAGAATGCTTGGACCTTTGCCTCTGGTTCCAGTTCATTTCTACTTCCATAAACCATCCAACAGGGTAATGTCTCATGGTAATACATTTTGGCAACTGACCCTGAGATCATGAAGACTTTTTAAAGGGCTTCATAAGTTAATTTCAACTGTGGGGAAAAAACTGTTTCTTGTGTCATAGTGTGTGCAGCACAGCTTTGACATGAACTAGTGTGTCAAATGCTGGGGTAATTATGTTATGGTGGAATCGTAAAGCTTTGTCAGAAATATTTCTGGGAAGTGCCTGGTATGATCTTGAAATGATTACAATGCCTTGAGCATTTATGGGGAGAAAAGTGTCACCTAATAAACAGGCAACAAATAAAATAAAACTATGTTTGCCTTGTACTATTGCATACTGTTTTTGAATTAAGTATTGTGTACTATTACATACATTTTATTCTTTTTTAAAATGGTACACATGTAAGACATGATCACTGATCCATGAACCATTTAAGTGAAATTTATTAAGCACTTCGAAAACTGGCTTACTTTATGACCTTGTGCTTCTCGTCATACCATTAAAAAATATTCAACACTATATTTTAATCTTTCAGAAATGATTTAGTTCAACATTTTTCATAGTCAGATTTATATTTGCTTGATGTTTCCACCTGTTTCCACAATGTTTCCACCTCTCAGTGAGAAATACAAAACATAGCTTATAGAGTCTGGAAAGCTAATAGCAACATACTGTTTATGTGTGTGAATTAGAATATAGCAAAAAAAATCTTCATTAATAAATTATTGTTGTTAAGTATTTAAAAAGGAGAAAAAAAACATAAATTGATATAAAGGACATGATGAGGGAAAATAGTTGATGGACTACAGTGTGTATAGATTATTTGCTAAGTATCAACAATCACAAACTGTATATAATCTATAATAATGTTTAAAATTAGTTACAACAAATGCAACTACAACAGTAATGCAGTAATGCTATGCAACTACAACAGTAACAAACTGGTTAATAGTTGTAGTTGTGGTGTAGACTTGCCTGCTTGGGAGTTAGAAGATTTACATTTACATTTATGGCATTTAGCAGACACCCTTGTCCAGAGCGACATACAAAAGTGCTTTGAGTCTCTATCAATGAATAAATCTATACTGGCATGCTAAACTTAAGATAAGTCAGCCTACAGCTTTGTTGAGAGTACCTTTTTTTATTTTTAAATGTAAACGATAAAGCAAACCTGGTCTTTTACGTCGCTTGAAGGTAGCCAGTGACTGTTTGGACATCAAGGGTGCCAGAACAGAGAAGAGCCTTGAGGTATATTCAAGAAAAATAAAAAGAGACCACCAATAAAGTAGTTACGCTTTCAAACATATTGCACATAGGTAATATTGCATGGTTGAAATTGGTATTATTGCACAGTTATTGCACAAAACTTATTTACTGTTATTATTGCGCAGTTAAAAACACAATAACAGTGTGTATTATGGTGACTGGTTCACTGATTGTACAGTCAAATAGCAGCATGGAAAAAAGACTTTCTGTATCGCTCCTTCAGACACTTAGGATGCAACTTTCTGTCACTGAAGGAGCTGCTCAGAGATGAAACTGTTTCATGCAGGGGGTGAAAGGTGTTCTTCAGCAATGATGATAGTTTAGCTACCATCCTCCTTTCTCCCACCTCCTATATATTGTCCAGGGGAATCCCCAGGACTGAGCTGGCCTTCCTGATCAGCTTGTCCAGTCTCTTCCTGTCTGCAGTACAGATGCTGCTGCACCAGCAGACAACACCATAGAAGATGGCTGAGGCCACCACAGTCTTCAGTAGCTCTCCCTGCACTCCAAAAGACTGTAGTCTCCTCAGCAGAAAGAGTCTTACCCTGAGAGAAGGTGGTACCAGTTGAGCAGTTAGAAGACATTCTGTATGCAAATGAGATAATACAGTAGTTGCTGGGTAAATTTTAATGCTGGTTCAAGCAAAGCTAGTAACTAAAATAAGGGAGAAGTTCAGAAAACATTTTCAGGAGAAGTAACATCCTGATTTCAATGTGAAGGCAACATCGGGCACCATGGCTCATGTTTTTGTTTCTAAGAATAATAGTCACTGGTTTGATGTGCTCAGGATGCTGTCTGTGTGGAGCTCTGCAATTTTCTTTCTGTGTTTAGGGTAGGTTTCCTCCCACCTCTTTAAAAATTATGCTAGTTGGACTGGTGGACTTAAATTACCCATACTTGAATTACCCATGAATAGGAGTGTCAGTATTTGTGGTCTTTGATGGAATATAATCCCATTCAAGCTATTCCTGCATTAGTCATAGATTTCTTCTAATTGCCTCAGTATGACTAAAATAAAGCAACATGAACATTGAGGCATCAAATACTAATTACCTATGTTTTATAAACCAAATTATTAATCATATTCTGGTTACTTGGAAACCCCAAGTGTGAATATTGATATATGTCTTTTGAATCCCTTACAAAAAACACAGTTATATTATTGATGCTAACAAAGCTATGGCCTTCGTGGCTACCATTGCAGTAGTGTGGTAATCATTAGAGTACTTGCCTCATGCCCCATCATTTATATATTTTTTTTGAGTTTGAGACTTGCCAAAAAAGACAGTTGAAGGCATGATGAATGATATATAAAATCAAGTTAAATAAAAGACATTTTAAGTCCATCATGCTAAATAAAAAAGTGCTTGGGCAAAGTGTACCTTTCATGCTTGTATGCCTTGATGTTGATGTAATTTATTAAAGCTGGAATATGGTTCATTCACATCTGCTTCTTCACATTTTAATTATTCAGCTAAATTTCAGTATGCATTACCATTGAACTATTTCACCACAATTACATTTAAGAAAGTAGCTGAGACGCCTTTCAGTTTCATACTAGACTTCTTCAAAAACAAACAATAATTCATTTAATGAGGAACATACCAGATGGATAAATCGAATGTGACGTAAAACATTCCCTTTGGGAAATACTGTTTGATTACAACAAATTTATTAAAATGTCCTACTTTTTCAGACAGAAATACACAGTGAACTGAAGAGCGAAACATGTTTGCATACATTACATAAACCAGACTGTCAAAATGTTGTGTTCTTAACATAAATTTATGTGAACGTGTAAAAGAAATGCCAATGGCCTGCATTTTATGTGAGGACTGCCACTGATGTAGAAGCAGACATTATTAAAAACAGCAAGTTGTCTACTACTAAGAAGGTCTGAAGCTGTAAACCACACACAAAGAAAACCCTGCCGCCAAAGAGCCATTAAGAGCAGAGAGAAACATGCCAGAAAAATAAAGCTATCTAACACTGCACAAACACATGTCTGAAAATCCATGGACCACACATGATGGTGGCAAATGTGCAAATGAACCCAAGAGAGAATTCTTGGCTCTCAGTTTTTAAAACGTTCTGTTCAGCGACAAGTAAAAGTTGGTCAGAAAGTTGGTGAAACCTAGGGTAATATTGTATGACATGATTCCTTAATCAAATTACATGTAATATTCTGAGAAGTGTTACTAATTTCTAAATGAAAGGTTTTGAGTTTGGTATTGTATAAATATGTAGCCACTGATAAGTAAAACATGGGCTTTAGATAATATTTCTGGAGATGTGGCTATATGACAAGAATATTAATGATTCAATGATGATATTAGACATTCCATGAAGTACATTTGGCATCTAAAGTATGCAACTGTTGAGGTAAATTTCTTAGACGCATAAATGGAAGAAACCATGCTCAATAGTGCACACCTAAAATTGAATGTGATTGTATTGACAGATAGTAATGGTGCTAATCAACAGGAGAGTGTTTTGGGCCCACTAGATACCAGAATCACTCCAATATGCATTGGCATAGATTCTGCAAGTCTCTGGAAGAATACTGGGGGGATAAACAGCATTCTTTAAACTCAGTTGGTGTTCTGATGATGGTGGCAGAAGTTGCGGCATAACATCTGACTCAAAAATGTCTCATTGGACCATTAATTGATCCATCATGCCTTGGGAATGGGAGCATTGCTCTCATCAGGATATACGTTTATTTGTAGGACAAAAGTCAAAAGAACCTTGATTTGTTTTGCAGTGACCCAAAGCACAAAACACTGTTTCAGTCAATCATAGTGGATTTATCTCTTGGTGATCTCTCAAGACACACATGGATCCCCTGCTTGGCAAAAAAATGTTGAAAGATTACTTTACTATCTTACAGTCATACTCAAGATAAAAAAATAAAAATAAAAATTAATTCTATATTCAAACATCTATGAGTTAATACACAGATTCAGTTACTGCAAAAACCTCTAAAAGATTAAAAAAAAGAAAAGCTCTTGGAGGTGACATTATAATATTTCAACTACCATTAAACTATTTTTTCTATGAATAAATTATATAGTAAAATATAACTATATATATTTGAACCATGAACATATGAATATTTGACCAGAAATATTAAACACAGCAAATTATATCCTGAATATCAGTTCAGCTAATTAACCTTTAGCTTTACTGTAGTCCTGCATGCTGGGCATTACTCAATTTGGGCTAAACTGTAAAGTACAGTGATTATTTACAGCTTTTTGGTGAACTCTGAAGCAGACAAACATAAGATTTATGTAGTTTTTTTTTGCTGGTCTAGGTTGCATGGTTTTTGAGAATATAAACAATAATAAAAACTACAATTGCGTCCCCACTAACAGCAGAGAGCAATACTAAAAGCATGTACTATTTTGAAAGCCAAATGTCATGTAACTAGCATTCTCTAAAGGCAATTACATTGTATATATTAAGCATGTATTTTGATATATATGTTTAACAAGATTAAAGGTTGTTCTTGAGGTTTAACATAAAAGTGCTGCTTGGGGAAAATCTAAAAATGTTTTTCTTGGTCGAATATGCAGAAATTTAAATTATACAGTACACTAATGTATTTTTTAAATCCATTTTTATTTGTATTTTTATATAAGAAAATGCTTCCCACATGTAACTTTAAACCATAATTCTCAATTAACAGGCCATATGTTGCATATAAACTTGAATCCTATCCAAGTTGAATTATGTGTAGGCTTATTAAATTGAAAATAATCTTGCCATACAAAAGTAAGGCTGAAATGTCCTGTGCAACTCTCGTGCTCCTCACAGTATGTTCTTGTCTCTCTTAACATTTAAAATCATCAGCACCCTAACATTGAAACACAAGAAAGCCTTAGTATTTTTCCTTTCCTCGATCCACAACATATTCCTTTCTCAGTCAGTCTGAGCCATAGCCCAATCACTGGCCGGCATTCTCCTCCAAACCCTTCACATGGAACTAGTTAGACCAAAATTCCTTCCACGAAGAAAATATCTGGCACAAATTTAATACAAAATCATAAATGGGAGGTCTCATCACATCCTGTCTCATTTTCACCCATTTTACATCTTCCTTTCTTCTTGTATTTGTGACTTCTGTACAAAGGGAAAGGGATTCCTCTAAGGCATCTCCTTTGTCTAAAAAGGGAACAAATGATTTTGGTTTCCAGTTTACAAAGACAGAATGGGATTTACTCGTTCTGTGTGTGTGTGAACTTTAAGGACAGGCTGAGAGAAATCTCTTTCTTGGCAGGCAAGAACACACATCAACAGTTCACATCTGCTCATATGTTAAAAGAAGCAGTATGCTGAATCAAACAGGCATCTATTAGAAAGCGAAGATGGAGCTTGTCGAAGTTTGTAGTTACATTGAGTTTTTCCTGACTATACACATCTATTTGATACTAGACCTTCATATGAACAATAACATATTTTAAAATTATAAATCAGTATAAAGTCTTAGAAAGTTTACTGTTAAATCACCTACTGTATATTAGATGTGATCTCTGTAAATTGTATTTATGTGAACTCATTTAAGGAATCAAGTTCCAGCATTTTCTTTTTATTCTTGTACAGAGCAGTACTTAATATTGTTCCAATAATGATGATACACTGTAAGAAAAAAAAGGTTAACTGCACACTGTATATAGAGACACAGTTTGACTGATGCAAGCCTGGAAAGCATTCACTTATGCTAATATATATATATATATATATATATATATATATATATATATATATATATATATATAACTGTACAGTAAAGAGTAAACAATTCTGGTAAGAAAAAAAATCTGGCAAAACATAATGGCACAGAAGAAAATGGGGATATCTTAAAGAAAAACAAGCAAAAAAAAGGGAGAAATAAAAACTTAAATGTAGACTATTAGCATTTCCCCTTCTGCAACAATCACTATATTGATATATTCTGTACATTTACAATTTATTTCCAACTTGGTTTGGCCAGTCTTTTAGTACTTTTATGAATCCTCCCCATTATATGCCAAAGTAAGCATTATCTGCAAGTTCATAGCCTTGCTCATAGTCTTGATTAGGGTAGGCATAAACATATTTCTCACAATTACTAACCCATGAAATACTACTTACTACTGTGTTTGTATTTTATGAAAGTAAGAGAATATGCTGAATTTACTGTCCTTGACAAAAGTTTTATCATAGTTTATATTTTGCAGTTGTTCCAAACCCATTTCCACTCTTCTCCTCAAGAATATGCAATATATTGTCATATTTAAATGTTACAAGAAGCAACACCAGAGTCAGGGAGAGTTACGAACTGTGAAGCGGAGAAAACCGGAGGACAGGTAAGATCTGCACGGCGGGTAGAATCCACGGAACAGGTAGAATCCGTGGAACAGGTAGAATCCACGGAACAGGCTGAATCCACGGAACAGGCAGAATCCGTACGGGAATGGTAATCCGTGCAATTGGCACCAGGAGCAGGAACCAGCAGGAAAGGCTGGCAGTCGGGAGTCCAGGTGATCACAAGCATGACCTTCTAGAACCAACAGCCTGTAACTCTGGAACGGGAGTTCATATAGTTGCATAGTTAACAAGTGACAGGTGTCTGTAGTTAAAGCCAGGAGAGGCAGAGATAGCATGACAGCCGCCGAGGGGGGGCGTGGCAGGTGGATCCCTGACAATACCCCCCTCCAGGGTCGGCACCTGACGCCTGAAACCCACTTACGCCAGGTGGGCTAGGGCACTCTGAGGAGGGTCTTGCCATCCGTCCAGGGTCGAAGGAGGCCCGGTTAGCATTGCTGTGGAACAGGGGAGAGCCAGGAAGGATCCGAGGCAAGGATGCCCTGGAGCGATGCCCTCTGCGGAAGCCTGGAGCAGAGTGACACCCTCTGCAAAGGCCTGGAGCAGAGCGATGTCCTTTGCGGCGGTCTGGAGCGGAACGACGACCTCTACGGAGGTCTGGAACGGAGCGATGCCCTCTGCGGAGGTCTGGAGTGAAGCGACTTCCTCTGCAGAGGTCTGGAGCAGGCGATGCCCTCTGCGGAAGCCTGGAGCAGAGTGACACCCTCTGCAAAGGCCTGGAGCAGAGCGATGTCCTTTGCGGCGGTCTGGAGCAGGCGATGCCCTCTGCGGAGGTCTGGAGCAGGCGATGCCCTCTGCGGAGAACAGAGACTGAGTGACGCCCTCTGCGGGAGTTTGGAGCAGACCTTGGGGTATGATGGCGCCCACGGGGGAAGTCAGGAGTGCAGGGACGGGGCATTACGGTACCTACTAAAGATGGTGTAGGCATGACGGCATCCATTGTGGCTATCTGGAATGTGACAGCGCCCACTGTGGCTGTCTGGAACTTGACGTCGCCTTCAGCGGGACTTGGAGGAGAGACGTCACCTTCATGGGGACTCAGAGGCGAGACGTCGTCTCCAGAGGGTTCTTCTGTCAGGGTTGTGACCGCGAATCAGAAGCGGGAGTAACTCTATCATATTTAAATGTTACGAGAAGCAACGCCAGAATCAGGGAGAGTAACGAACCATGAAGCGGGGAAACCCAGAAGACAGGTAAGATCCGCACGGCGGGTAGAATGCACGGAACAGGTAGAATCCACGGAACTGGTAGAATCCACGGAACAAGCAGAATCCTTACGGGGACGGTAATCCGTGCAATCGGCACCAAGAACAGGAACCAGCGGGGAAGGCTGGCAGTCAGGAGTCCAGGTGATCACAAGCATGACCTTCTAGAACCGACAGCCTGTGACTCTGGAACGGCAGTCTATACAGTATATATATATATATATATATATATATATATATATATATATATATATATATATATATATATATATATATTGTAACATACTGAAAATTTTATAATGTATACAGTTTTACTTTATTTACTTAATTTACAGCACTTATTTTTTTATTTTATTTGATTATTTTCCATATAGTGCATTTAATGGAAAACCTTTTGTGCATACTTTTTAGTGTAAATGCTTGAAGACTGCATAACCTAAGCACTTATCCATAAAACAATACATAAAATTGCCTTTAAATACAATAAATAGCAACTATTATATAAGTGAAAGTGTACATTTTATGGGGTTTGCCATTACTCTTTGATGTGTCAGTAATAATGTATATTACTCAAGGGCTATGGCTTATGTATGTGGAATAGGGCTAATAGCACTAAGTGTGTTACTTCTCTGTGACATGCATCATGAGAAGCAGCTGGAAAAGGTACAGATTTTGACCTAACTTTTAACAGAGCCAGCATGTGGAAATCCTCACCCTGCATTGTTAGCAGCTAGCAGTTGTGTGATAACAAAGATTTAACAAATGGCTGGGAATTGGCACACGACCACATCTGGGAGAAAATGGGTGGAAAAATGTGGATGTTGTAAAAAATAAGTGCTGTACACACGGAGAAACAGGACATTTCTAACATAAGTCCTTTCTCAGCTGTGTAAGCAAAGTGCAACTGAGACTGTAGAGCTGATATATTATTGAAAAGAATACATGTGAAACATCTAATCTGATCCAAAATGCCTCATTAAAAATTATGGGGAAATTATTAAAAGACAGCAAAAAAAAAACTCTTTTTACAAATAGAAAAAGTGTGCTCTTTATCATTCCATGAGTATGCTTGATATTTTTTAATATATACTCATAGTGAACTCTCACTAGACAATGGCACTGCTGTTTAAATAACATAAGCATTCAGGTACAAACTCTATCTTAGCCCTGGTCCATTTGATCACGTTAAGGCCATTTAATCACATTTAAGATCTACATGGAGAATGGACCTTTCATCCTACAACCAAGTTAACAAGACAGGATTTTTGTGAAGCATTTCATACATTCCTGAAAGAAGAAAAATAATGAACCTTTCCTCCATTCCTCAAAGTTTAGAGGCAGGGGATAAAAAGGTAAACGTTCTTGCCTGATATTAAGAAATTACAAGCAGATTTTATGTCTTGGAGCGATGTGACTGGTGGTGAGGAGGCAGCCCTCTAAGAGATTTATGAACACTGAAGTCAGAGGTTATTAGCTAGGCCATGCAGTTTTATTTCCCTCACCAGGAAGTTCAAGTTATTCAGGTAGCACATGCCAAATTCTTGCCGAATGGGTAATTAATTAGTCTTCCTAACCAAGTGATATTTACACAGATGGACCTCTTCTCTTTGAACTGGTTACCCTTTTGCATAGCTATGTCCCCTCCCCCATTCTCGCTATCACATTGTGTCAAAACACTGGCAGACCTCTAAATGGGGTATCACCTCCCTTTTCCCTCTGTGTGTGTTCCTGTGTCCACAAGCCAAGAATAACTTACCTTAGGCAGGGACAACAAAGTCAGCTGAAGATTCTCTGTCAAAACATGTCCTATTTACTTTAGATCTGTGTAGCTATTGCTGGGAATACTTTTAACACTTTTGATGCTTTTGGAGAACCATGATGTAGAAGAAGGGAAAGTATGAGAACAAGACAGAATGACATCAGGGAACATAGAGGGGAAAATGTGTGATTCGATTCAAAAGTGTGAATAAGTGAAAAAGTCGGTCATTACTTTTTTCCATGTAATTTGCATCAGGGGATTTACTTTGCGGTTTGTTCGAATTATATTTTTAACTGCAGGTATACCAAATCTGATCTGTGCTCCATAACTTAACCAAGTGAATTTTAACCAAATTCACTCATATTTCATTATTTAAATCAGCAGATCTTTCACCAGCTTTGCCAAATGCTCCTTTTTGTTTAGCAGCTCAGATGGACTCATTTAGCCAGAGTTGGAGATTTCTACTGATTCAGCACATGCAACAGTAGCACTCTTTGCTCGAGTGTTTTATTTTGTTAAACACAAATTATTAGTTTATTAATTCTCGTATTCCAATGCTCAAGCTGTTAATCAACTGAATAGTCTGAAATCATTTGAGTCATCAAAAAGATTCACAAATTTAGTTTGTGTTATTTAACTAATGTATTTCTTTAAAATATGAAATATTAGTCAACTTCACACCTCCATGTTATCATGATGCTGAAACCCTCATTAATAAATGATGGCCTAAAGTTAGAAACCATATAGAGTTGAGTTGCATATGCATTAAAGTATGGCTCATGTTTATCATTTATTTAAAAAATGCACATCATCCTAGATTGTGAAATTTGCCACAACATGCTCTTATCAGTATCTTCGCTTTCTAAGAGATTATATATTGAAACATGGCTTTGCTGAGCTTCTGATTTCTGAACACTCTATCAGCGGACATCTTCTTCCTACCACTGATGAAGTACAAAATACATCCCAGTAAATCATTCTCTCTGATTTCTCTGGAATTCTTATGAAGGTCGTAGCTGAGATTTCCAAAATATGGAAACAGAAGCTCACACAGCCTTTCCAAAGAAAGCACTGAGTGATATTTCCAGCACATTTATTTTTAGAGAAGGTGGTAGTGGGAATTCAGATATCTTTTAAACAATTAAAAAATTGCTAAATTTAACTGAGACCATAGGATTAATTCCTAGTAGACCACACACACACACACACACACACACACACACACACACACACACACACACACACACACACACACACACACACAGAGTAATTATTGTATAATTGCAGGGTATAATTAAAGAAGCATATGGGGTACCATAGCTAATATAAGAAAGTATTTAATGATATTTGCATTATTAGTACAATGTAAACTGGAGCTAATTGTAGTTAAAGAATGATGATATGAACAGTTCTATATTTTACCACTACCAAGCTGCCACTGTTGGGGCTATGAGCAAGACCTTTAACCCTCTCTGCTCCAGGGGTTCTGTATCATGGCTAATCGTGTCCCCTGACCCCTTAACAAGCGGGGATATGTGAAGAAAGTAGTTCACTGTGCTGTAGTGTATATATGACAAGTAAAAGCCTCTTTCTTATAATGTACACAGTTTTTATACTTCATTATGTATCATGTAAGTATAACAATGTGCCTTATTATGCACACTTTTTAGCTGCAATTATCCAAAATCTTGGATTTTCAGTCAGAAGTATATACTGGATTCAAATTATATGTGCCATTATTTGTGCTTGCATAAGCAATGGAATACAATGAAGCAACCAATTAAATAAATAAATAGAGAAAGATCAAGAATCATTTGATCATCATTGGTGATACTACACACATGTAGCATGCAACATGGTATTCCTGTTGCACAGTGTAGCAGCAGTAGAGTTATCTGTGCATGTGTGAATAAGAATATTAAACTGGACTGCAATGTTGAACTTGAGCATGAGTAACCCTGACCATACATAAGTAAAATAGTTTTAGTTTTCTCAAGTAAGCAAAAGCTTATGTAAGAAGATGTGTCTTGCTGACTCCCTAAAAGGCATAAAATATGGACTCTTTGATTCATTCTTATCAAAATGCATGGAATTATAAAATTATATAAAATTATGCCTGTTAAGCAAAACAGTATAGTTGCAATAAAATTAGATCTCTGAGTACATTTTTAGCTTTTACACATTATTTCATTATCTATACTTTCACTACACTATAATACTTGTATAGTCTGTTTTTGTCTTGTTGTGTCTGTTTTTGTCATGTATAGGTTTTTATTTATGTCTGTACTTTTGAGAGTAACAAACAGCTGGAACCAAATTCCTCATGTGTGTCAACACACTTGGCCAATAAACCTGATTCTGATTCTGATTCTGATACAATATACTGTACTGTATAGACAAATCTTTGTAAACAACTGACCATAAGATTCATAAGTATTATTTTAACATCCTGTTCCACATTTAATAACCTCCACCATTCTGAGAAGATGCTCTGCTATATGTTTCATTGTGCTTTTGAAGATTTGAGATCATTAACCACAAGTGTTTTATTACAGTCAGATAATGTTGTAGGTGAGGTGAGGAGGTCTGGGGTGCTGTCAGTGTTTTATTTCATTCCAAAGGTGTTTAATAAGGTTGAGGTCATAGTGGTATAGGGTATATTGGGCTATAACACTCCAAACCATGTAAATCATATCTTCATGAAGCGGGCTTTGTGCACAGGGGCATTGTCATGATGGGACAGGTTTGGGTCTTCTAGTTTAAGTGAAGGGAATATATAATGCTACCACATCCAAAGATATCCTATAGAATTGCGGGCCTCCAACTGTGTGGTAGCAATTTGACAAAGAACCACATGTGTCCTAATATGGTTTTCCATATAGTGTTTGTTTGCTTTTACCCCTGCTCAATGTTTATCGATATTTTCACAATGTTTGCTCCGAAAAGTAAGTAAACGCAATGTGATTGAATTTTGACACAACAATTGTTACATGTTAAAAGAATGTATTTGTGTAATGCTATTTGTGTAATGCTATTCCTAATCCTGAAAGGTGTGAAATGTACAAGCTGTTGAAGATGGAACATATGAGGGTAAAGGAATGTCTTACCAGGGACGCCTGAGCATGTGATAAAACTGCTAAAGGATTTGTGCTGCCAAAGAACCATCAGAACACATTTGCGGTTCTGATCATAAAAAAGAAAAAAGGGGAGAAAATTAACAACATAGCGGTTTGCAGACAAGAAACGCCAAATGTGCTCTTTTGATCAATTAATTCTGTTTCTGGCACAAACTGAAGCTGCTTATTGTCATGCAAAATTTGTGAAATTGCACCAAGTATGACAAATTATCCTGTTAATACTGTAGTGCATATTTAGTGTATTTAAATACACATCACCATCAAAAATTACTCATAAGTTAATTAGTTTCAAGCAACTGTACAAAGCTGAACTGGTTACATAGAGAAAGATATATTTTTCTTGCATTGGCAAACACATGTAAGTGTTCTTGGTGTTCTATAAGTTTAATTTAATTCAATTCAGTTCAGTTCAGTTCAGTTCAGTTCAGTTCAGTTCAGTTCAGTTCAGTTCAGTTCAGTTCGGTTCAGTTCAGTTAAATTTAATTCAATTCAAATGTATTTGTATAGCACTTTTAACAATGGAAATGGTCCCAAAGCTGAGCAATCCAGTGATTATATTAGCATGGAAATACTCCCTGATATGGTGTGAGGTAAAAACCTTAAACTCAGGAACCAAACTTAGGAGGGAACCCATTCTTATCTGACAGCAAATATGCATTCATTATTGTTCCATCATTGTCAAGGTTGTCAACTGTTTACTGATGGCCAATAGAATTCATATCTGTTCATGGCAATTTCAGCCCTAATCTATTGTTGCAGTCTACATTAGTTTATACTGTTTATATTCATTACAGTCCAGATCCATCTTCATGGTTCTTGAGTTGAATCTCATGGATTTTTAGGCTGTTCATGTGGAATCATCCTCAGCTGCACCAAGTGGTCTCCAATCAAAAGAAAAACCATGCAGAGGTAGGGCATCAGGATGAGTTGTATTAGCTAGAGGTGATTTAAGATTAGATCTCTGGGGATCAGTGTCTGAGTGCATGGTCTTAAAAATACAAGTGATGATGCATTTTTTGGTAACTATGTATTAGCAAAAGGAGAGGAAGACAACTTTGAAAAGAATGTTTGCAGAAGAAAATGTTAGTCTGGTTCTCAAGAACATTATTTTATAAAGCCCAGACATTTCATGGTTTGCAGCCCCCAACAATGACAAGCATTTCACTTGAACTACAGACTGTTTAACATAGTGTAACTCACAGTGATTTATACTATTTGACTTTTACGCCTATGCTAGAGTCTAGACATGGCCCCTGCACTATGCACCCAGTACCCCTAACCCCCAGCCAACAGTATCAAAAAGGGAGAAAACATAACAGAAATTGGGAAAACATAGTACCTAAACACATATTGAATAAAATTTTGTAAGACACAATCAGCAGGAAGTGTAGGGAAAGATTATATATATGTATTGCCAAAACATTTGCAGACACCTGGCCATGTGGTACGGTATGTGCTTTTTGAGCAATTTCAAATTTATTTCCAATTTGCTCTTATAATTCCCTTCAATCTTCTGGAAAGATGTTCAACTAGATTTTGAAGTGTGCTTGGTGTCATTTGTGTTCATCAGCCACAAGGGTGTTAGTAAAGTCAGGTACAGTAGGTGATGTAGGTGAGGTGAGGAAGCTTGGGTGCAGTCAGTGTTACAATTCTTACAGAAAACATTTTTCATGATGTTCTAATACATTATTGTTTCTATGGTAATAATGCACATGGGATCTTGCATGGTAAAATCTGTGAATTTTTCTTTTTTTTGTTACTTTAAAACCATTACAAGTAAATGTACTACAGTTGTGCAGTTTGTTTAAGTATTTAAGAATATATGCATAGGTGCATGGGGTCAGTCTGAATATGGTAATGCATCTTTTAAATTAAATATGCTATAAAATAAGTGGAACAGGATTAGGAATTCAGCTCGTGTGAAGGTTCTAAGACAGTTATACAATCTTGGAATGAGGTATGTATATGAGACTTGAGGCTCAGAATAGAAATCAAAATAACCAAAAGGAATGCTAATTACACTAGAAATCAAACACCATCAGTTGTATGGTTTCAGCATTTTTGCATGTTCTTCTTCCCCCCTCCTCTGAAAGCATTCCCTCTCCGGTTCTCTGGAAGACATGCAGAAGGATGAGGACTGTGAGAAAGACCAATCACTTTTGCAAATATGAAAAACAGTAACCTGCCAGATATAAAACTGCTGACTGATCCTTTTTTTCAAAAGACTGTTTTGCTCTCTTAACCTAAGCCAGAATCTTGGGTTAAGAGAGTTTCTGTGTGGGAAAAAACACAAAGGAATTCATTAAATAATAATTAAGCATGGAAAGATGTATGGAATAGATCATATGGAACGGAATGGCATGGTATAGAATATCATAACTATGAGCGAAGCATAAGACTTTTGTTTTTCATTTGATGTTTATTCAAATAGACAAAAAGTCTAGCTAAACTATACAATAGTCGAAGAATTGTCAATGCATTCTAGTCTATTATTTTTAAATAAATATATAACCTTTAAGCATCATGTCAGCTAGCTTATTTAGGACTAACTTTGCTTCCTTATACTCAGTTCAATTTAATTCAATTCATTTTTATTTGTATAGTGCTTTTAACAATTGACATTGTCTCAAAACAGCTTTACACAGATAATGTGGTGATACTGTATAAGTTCGTTCCTTATAATTGTAAAGTTTGCCCCCAATGAGCAAGCCAGTGGCGATTGTGGCAAGAAAAAACTCTCTCAAAGGGTATAAGGATGAAACCTTGAAATAAAACCAGACTCAAGGGGGAACCTATTCTCATCTGGGTGGTTATATGTTTTGGAAGGCTTCAAATACAATGTGCATTTGAAGTATGCAATACGATTTTTTTCTTAGAAATGTATTGCTGCCATTACACTTAAGCTCTATGTTGTTTAATGCAGCAAAAGAGTTCTGAAGAAATGTTGTCTCATTTCACTGTGTCAGCTATATATAGTAGAAATAACAATAAAAGCTTCTTGACTCTTGACTTGACTTACCTTTTTACATTAATTTGGCTTCTATTTGTCATCACCCTTATGCAGTAGCAGTCTTGTGTTGATGGATTAACTCAAATGCAATAAATAATTCTACCTCAGAAAAGCAATCACTCAAATTCTGAATCCCAAGGAACATACTCATCTGAATGAGTAAAATATCAATATAAATCTACATGAAGCTATAAACAGCATTTAAACAAATGATCACATTATATCCCTTGTCAACTTTTCCCCTCATAATTAGTCTAAAAAGTTTTTCCTTGCTCCTGTGGTAAGTTTGCTATACTGCTAAAAGGAAGAATAATGGTTGTGTGTTCATCTGGGAGGAGTTTGGATGAATTTAATAGAAGTGGAAAGTTTATTTCATGTATGAGTCAGAATCAGGAATATGCCTCTTGTATATTTCATTAGCTAACATTATGGAACATGAACCTCAGAATGAATAAATCATAAGTAATGTAACAAAGAAGAAACATTCATTCAGTTTTTATTTTTTACATATTAAATCCATGTGAACTTACAATACTTTTAGCCTGATGTAATTAACTTGTGATAATACTGAATCTTTTTTCTGGCATACTTTTGAACTTGTCAACCACAAAAATGTGCATGTGTCGGTTCATTGTGATCTTTGACCATTATTTTACTTATTGATGGTACAAACATTGGTTAATTCTTATTTGGTTTGTTATCTAATAACACAAAAATCATACAGTATGTTAGATGATTTTAGAATGTTATTTATAGTTTATGAACACTTTCACATAATGTACCTGATCACGAATACATGCTGTAACAACAGTTTTAAGTTTTACCAGTATTTCTATAGCAAAGGGAAAGTGCAGTATTGTTTCTCACACATTCTCAAATGTGACTAGTGTGGATTTCATTTGTGAAGGAAGGGTGAGCAAATGTTTTGACCTGTCTGTGTCAGGAGACTGCTTTAAGTGGACAATGTTGCCAACATATCAGCGTACATCACAGACAGGCCAATGTCTCTCCATGAAAAATACTCCGCCTGTCTGTGAGAAGACAAACACCAAGAGGAAGAGACACATTAACAGCCGCACTCAAAGTCCTGCCAAGTGTCGCTGTGCATAACACTCAGAGCCAGACTGTAATGCTGCACTTCTGACCTGTTTCCTGTTTCCTGCCCTGTGAGAGCTGTGAGACAATTTAGGGAAACTATTCTGAACTGGGATAGAATAAGGGAAAGGCCTGATCAGAGCAGAACAGTCCTGTGGAGAAAGAGATGTGTTATTAAATTATTTCAAAATGAATGCTAATGTGCATGTGGTTAATGAAGTACCGATTTCATATTCTTATTCTCTTATTCTCTCATTCTCTCTCTCTCTCTCTCTCTCTCTCTCTCTCTCTCTCTCTCTCTCTCTCTCTGTAAATGTATTTAGATGATTATGCTAAATTGGACCCACCAAATCTGGCACAAGTGCATTGATCGGTTATAATGGCTGCATTACCAGATGCAAATGATGATGATGAGAACATGGCTGTATAGAGCACAGAGAATATCAGGTGTAAAACTGAACCATGATAATTCTATTCATTACACAATATACATTAGATGTATGGCATGCCATGTTTTAAAGATGGTGCATTGTTTAGTGATTATGCTTCTTTCACGTAGATTGATACCAGTCACTCATGTCAGCAAAACATTTTTTTAAATAACATATTTCTGATACTAAGTTTACTTCAATACTGCAGTCAGGTTCATAGTTGACATTTTTATTTAGCTATTTTGTAGATCATTGATTTCCTATAAAGGAATGGAAAAAACAGGATTTTTGGATTGAGGAACTTATCTCATCAGGCTGACAAATGACGTTGTTCGGATTGGTCCATTTTCCTGTTTGAAGGGAGGCTTTTTAATCTTCTTTCCTGAGGATATCTAATGTAATGTAATGTACAGGGAAAGCTTTTCAGTATTGCAAAGCCATCCTCCCAGCTCTATGATTTAAGAATGTAAACCACCAGAAAGCATACTGTTGTTCTGTCATTATACTTATGTTTATGGCTGCTTTTTTTGCCCCCTGCAATAAAGTGTTGCAGACACATTTGGCATAAAACACTGGGGTAATAAAGAAACATAAAGCAAATACTTGAAGTTTATGTTGACAGATTAACAGTAGACAATTTCAGCATGCTTGTGAAATATCTGTTTCCATGACTAAATGAGAGTTCTGACAGTGCTTTCTAAGAAATATATGGGAAATGTTATTATTTTACCCTATTTAACTGTATTTTTATGACTTAATCAAGTATATATCTTTTTAGTGTCTATATAAAACCACAAAATCGAACAGCATTATCTATTTCAAATTATACTTTGTTATATTAAATATTTTTTAGCATTGATACCACAGCCATGTCAAAAACAACAGCTTTTTAAAATATATATTTCTATACTATTGGCCTTTACATTTATAGTAAATTAATATTTATGCCATTTGGCTGATGCACTTATCCACAGTGACTTATAAAGTGCTTTTTTAAGTTTTCCTCAATAAATATATTCTAATAGTGGGTCATTATGATACAAGCTGAGAATATAGTACCTTCCATCTAAATCTTTTAAAAATAACATCATATATACTGTATATATATATATATATATATATATATATATATATATATATATATATATATATATATATATATATATAAATACTGTAAAAGTCAGTGCTGCCGGTATGCAAGCTAGATACAAAATCTAGGACAACTCCATGTTATATATGAATTATTTTATGTTTTTAGTTTTTTTTCCACTTAGGAGCGCCATAATAATACTTATTTTTTAGGTACACATGTAATACATTTGAGCAATAACACAGTATGTATAGATACATTGTTTAACGTCCCTCTCTTTGCCAGCACACACACACACACACACACACACACACACACACACACACACACACACACACACACACACCTACGAACAATCTGAACAATGCAGAGCCTTGAGTAAAGAAAGTGATTCAGCTGTGATCCAGATGGGAACAGACAGGGCAAAATGGCTTTACTGGCACATAATCTATACAAAATATAGTATAAGGTATGCTGTTTTAAACTAACGTAAAACTTTCCAGATTTTAAACTTGCATGGCAACATGGATGTCCTTAACATATTTCTGCCTTCTGTATTGCTGTGCTTTTATTAATAGAATCGCTATTTGTCCAAATGTGTTAGCTATACTTGTATGCAGACAGATACGTTAGGTAAATGTTATTATCAATGAATATTTTACCCATTTATAATTCGGCTTTTGTCTGTTTCACCGTTGCTTATAAAAATCTAATTAATTATTCAAAACAATTTATTCACTGTATAATAAACTCATTATTAGCTAGCAAGGTTATTACATCTTTATGCAGTCTGACTTTAGAACATTTGTCCTTCTTAACCTGTCCTCTTGCTTCTTTTTGTCTCTGTTGCTTGTTAATCACAACTAATACTACAGAAGTGTGTGCGTTGAATGAAATAAATGATAAAATTCTAAATATTACCAGAAGGTTAAGTGGGTACACATATCCCACTAAATTCTAAAATATATTTTAAAATATGCCGACTGGCAAAAAAGTCAGATTTTATTCCTTTTCAGACTGCAGGGAATCATTCAACAGTAACCAACAGTAACTGCTTTGTGCTGGTCAGGGTCACAGTGAATCCATATCCTATGTCAGGAACACTGGGCGTGAGACAGGAATATACCCAAGATGAGACATCGTCATAGCAGCACGAAATCTTTCCCGCTGAATTCAGATATACGAAGCTACCTATCTGATCACCCTTAGCAACTGACTAAAACTTTCCTTCTCCTGGTTATGAGACCTAGTAGATTAGAACTGAGAAAGCAGTCACACATGTCTAAACTCTATCATGAAATAACATGCGCCTGTTATTTTAAGAGTTTAGAGATACAGAAACCATTCACTCACTTACAATAATCGCTCAGGTTCATGGTAGATGAACAACACTGGGAGGAATACACCCTGGATGGAAGACCAATCTATGAAGAGGAACAATGGCACATTCATTCACACTTTTATCTTAGCAAATCTACATATACAGTCATGTGAGAAAGAAAGTTGTTTGAATTCTATGGTTGTATGTATCAAGACATAATAAACTTAACCGGCCCTTAGAAGGTCTTATGTTTAGATAAATACAACCTTAGATGAACAACACATGACATATTACACCATGGCATTATTTATTTGAGAAAAATAAAGCCAAAATAGAGATCCTGCGCCAGCATTTCAATTGGTTTGAGGTCTTTGACTGGACCATTGCAACACCGTGCAGGACAGAATTCTGGCAAAGCTTTAGTTGTTGAACAGAGTCAACAAACGTCTATTCAGCATTTATCAGAGTGGATGCATGCAAGGCAGCTGGTCCGGACAGCATATGTGTTCTCAGAGCATGCGCTGGAAAACTGGCACAAATGTCTTCACTGACATTTTCAACCTGTCACTGGCCTAAGCCATGGTTCCTACATGTCTGAACACTACAACCATCATACTAGTGCCTAAGCATTCAGCTGCAGAATGCCTAAATGAGTTTCACCCAGTTGCACTCACCCCTATTGTTATAAAGTGCTTTGAGAAACTAGTTCTGAATCAGCTCACTGCGGGCCTACCACCTACACTGGACCCACACTAGTTTGCCTATCACCCGAACAGGTAGACAGAAGATGCACTTCCCATAGCTCTTCATTCAGCCCTCACCCACCTGAAACAAAAACACAGCTACATCATAATTCTTTAGTTCTGCGTTCAATACAGTCATCCCCACTGTACCGATCACTAAGCTCAATGACCTGGGTATCTGCACATCCACGTGCAGATGGATTCTGGACTTTCTCACCAACAGACCTCAGTCTGTTACTTTGGGCAAACAGGCATCATCAACCCTCATTCTGAACATTGGCCACAGGGCTGTATTCTGAGCCCACTACTCTACTCCCTGTTCACCATTGATTGTGCTCCTCTGCATAACTCCAAAACAGCACCTGTACGTCTTAAGGAGTCTAAGGAAAGCTCATCTGTCAAAATGGATCCTAAGGAGTTTTTACCGCTGCATTGTTGAGAGCATCCTGACCAACTCCTTTACTGTATGGTAAGGCTCGACCGTGTGAACGTAAAACCCTGCAAAGGGTGGTCAAAACCACACAACGCATCACTGGCACCCTTCCATTGAGCACCTTTACCACAGCAGATGTCTGTGCAGAGTTTACAACATCATCCAGGACTCACATCCCAGTCACAAACTGTTTAACCTCCTTCCATCAAAAAGGAGTTACAGGAATATATGCACCAGAACCTTCTACTTGTCTTCTACAGGGTCTACACATTGTAGGATGCCCCACAGGTGCTCAGTATGGTTCAGGTCTGGAGACCACTCCATCACCTTCACACAACCTTTAGCTTCCTCAGCAAGGCAGCTGTCACCTTGTGTGTATGGGTCATTTTCATGTTGGAAAACTGCTGTTTGGCCCAGTTTCTGAAGGGAGGGTTACATGTTCTGCTTTAAAATGTCACAGTACATGTTGGATTACATGTTTCCCTCAATGAAACACAGCCCCCCAGTATCAGCAGCACTCATGAAGCCCCAGACCATGATGCTACCACCACCTTGACTGTAGGCAAGACACAATTTCCTTTTTCATCACCACACATGCTGGACATCATCTGAGCAAAACAAATTAAATTTTAAAGACCACAGTACATGGTTCCAGTAATTCATGCTCTTGGATAGGTTGTCTTCAGCAAACTGTTTGCAAGCTTTCTTGTATGCCCGCTTCAGAAGTGGCTTCCTTCTGGGACCTCGGCCATGCAAAATGAGTTGTTGCAGTATGCAGCATATGGTCTGAGCATTGACAAGCAAACCTTCTGCTTCTGCAACCTCTTAAGCAATGCTGGCAGCACTTACGCATCTGTTTTTTTTAAGCCAGCTTCTGCACCTGACTCACAGCATGAGGTCTCAACTTCTTTGATCAAACCTGGCCACTGTACTGTAACTTAGTTTCGGGGTGTTACCGATCTTGTTATAGCCTAGGCCAATCCTCAGAGAGTCTTTACCATGAGGTGCCATGTTGAACATCCAGTGGTCAGTATGAGAGAATTGTACTCAAAGTGCCAAATTTTAACAGCTCTAAGAAAAGATAAACAAATTTGTATCATCCTGTCAAGCAGACAAAAACATGAACATAATGAATAGAACCTGTGGCTGTGCATAGTTACATGACATACAGCTGTTATCATTTAGGGTGTACTCACTTTTGTTGCCAGCTATTTTCACAATCATGGCTGTATGTTAAGTTATTTTAAGAGGACAGTAAATTCGTACTGCTATACAAGCTGCCTATTAACTACTCTAAAATATATCCATGTTTTATTGTATTGTCCCTTAGAAGATATACAAAACTGGTTGCTGAAATGTGAAGGGTGGACTCATGTTTGTGAGATACTGTCTCTCTGCTTTTTAATGATAGCAGCAGGGAGATTCCAACAGGTAGTTAACAGAAATGAAAGCACACAGACAGAAGAAAGACCAGTATATGACACACATAAAGAACCCAACAATGCAATGTCTGAAAATTATGCAAATGCGTTTTATTTACTGATCAAATCTCAACCCTGATCAGTACAAATTGTCCTGCATAATTCCAGCATTATTACCAGCATTATGAAATTTGACTTTTTTTTGTTAGAGTTTCTGCTTTTTTTGGCACAACTTTGTGAATTTTTACAGATGATTATATGTCTCTAATATTTTGTTTATACTTATATAAATTGTGAGTGATGGACACTGGAGGACTTATAGTCAAGAGTATCCATTGCAATTTTTCTCTAATAGCACAGACAAAGTATTACAAGTTAAGAAACAAACATAAGACGTTTAAGATGTTTAATATCAATCTAACCCAAGTGTATGTTTTAAAAAGAAACAACTCACAAGAAGGCTAATGACTGCAAAGCTTAATTTTAATCACAGTGTAGAGAGCTGCTTTTTAGAGCTGCCAACATTTGTTTATTTGATCTGTAGCCAATTTTATTTCACCAATATTTCTAATGATTGTAGAATAAGCAGAAAATATACCAATTACACATTTAAATATTAAATATCATCAAAGCTACATTGTGTCACATTCATCACACAGGAAATCATATTTTAAAACTTAGTGCCAGATCATAGAGATTTGTGTGTATTTGTCTTTCAGTATTAAACCCACTGTAGCTTCAAATCTTTAAACACACTGCCTGAAGTTTTAATCCCTGTACTAACACAAAACCTGTACACAAGTCCTGTACAAATACAATTCTGTATTTTTTTTTTACACTGAAATAATAGCAAAGTTTCACAAAAGCTTCACGTTTATTTGCATATTGTGAATTTATCAATGTTACTTGGTCCATGTAATTTATAAAACAATGCAGAATTTGAAATACCCCTTTTCATATATACCAACATCATGATTAAAAAAAAGTCAATCAGCAGTACTCATGAACTGTTTGAAGCCACCAATATCCACACATCTACTTACAAGGCTTAATAATTCTTAAAAAAGAAAAAAGAATTATACTATATATACTTTAGCTATTTTAATTGTACTCATTCCTATTTTACTTAAAAGAAAATCTATTTCTTTTATTTGAAAGAAATCTGACATACACTATATAGACAACAAGATTTGGATGTGCCTTTTGAACATCCCATTCTTCATTTAGTCCCCATTCCACTAGATTTTGGAGTGTGATTGTAAAGATTTGTGCTCATTCAGCCACAAGAGTTTTAGTAATGTCGAAAATTGATGTAAGGTGAGGAGGCCTGGGGTGCAGCCAACATTCCAATTATTAAAAATTGTTCTATAAGCTTGGGATCAAAGCTCTAGAGCAGGTCACTCATGATCTTTCACTCCATCCCAGGCAAACTATAACTTCATGGAGCTGCCAAGGTGGAACAGGTTTGGGTCTCCTAGTTCTAGTGAAGGAAAAATGTAATGCTACTACATTCAGACATCCTCCAACTTTGTGCTAACAGTTTGGCAAAGACCCAAATGTGGATGAAAAGGTCAGGTGTCTCAATACATTTTGTCTATAAAGTTTTTAAACATATTAAAGGAATTGTGTGGAAGTTCCCTGGGTTTATGATTTTTTTTACTTTATATACACAGCTGGTGTTTCATGGCTGTAAATGTCTTAAATGTGGGTTCGGACATTCATTTTTCTGTTTCAGATGTAGACATATGTCCCGAGTGAAAGATTATGTTAAGCGAGTCTTGAAAGTCCGTTTATGACCAATGACTCTAATAACCAGCTCTCATATAAGTGCTTATATGCATTATGATACTGTAGTTTAAAAGATACACAAGTGTATAACTTCCAGTGAGTACTTTTCACAGTTACTTAGAGTCAGGAATGATGGAATGATGCAAGTGCAGGTTTTGCAATTAACAAAAGACAAAGAAAATAAATATGTTCTAATGAAAAAAAAAATATATATATATATATATATATAGTCAAATCCAGACTAAGAGTCACAGAGAAACATGAACTAGATTAATGTGTCATTAAACACAACAGACTACACATGACAACAGCACAACAAGCAGCTAAACTCAATAATCCTTAAAGTAACGATTAAACAGGTGTGACTTACATCACATGTGACAGGGTTGAAAAATCTGATAAGGAAAGACAACTTATTTCAACCAAATCACATACTAATGTGACATCTATTTTTGAAAGGCCCGCCCTACCCCATCCACGTGTTGAAACGGAGTACCACTGTTCAACTTCTGATAAGACGTGATCTGGACTTTATTCTCCAATCTGTTAGCAATAGAAATATTGCAGCTTCCTCATAAGCTCATAGGGCTGCTGATAGCCGAATGCTCAACTGTTTTAATTTATGGTCTCTTTATCATTGAAGATGTCTGAGAAATAAATGCTTTTACCTTATTATAATTATCTCAATACTATTTAGAAGACTTTCCCCATATTTTTCTGCCATCTTCACTCACACTCATTGGGAGTATGTAATTGTATACAGGGGGAGATCTGTGTATGAGGAAAAGTGAAACCAGCAGCATTTTAAACCCCAGACCAACAATGGTAGTAAGTTTTCGTTTTCTATAATCCCAAATGCAAATACAGTCACATGTTTATTTATTGAATCTAATTATAATACAACCATTCAAATAATTATGGTAGTGTAATACAATTTGGGTTTCTGGCACTTCTTGAAAAGTTTAGTTGGTTTCAGGTATTTGATTTGTTGCACTATTTATTAATCAATCCTCCATCACATTTTCCAAAACACATCTGTTTGAGGTGAACAGAAGAATATAGAACGAACTAGTGTAAGTTACCAGTGAATGGCACACAGAAAGAATGTGGTTTTCTCAAGGACAAATGCTGACATGGTATCCAAAAATAAAAGGAGGAAGAAAAAATCCAGGGCAGAATGAAAAGAAGTAACCCAAGACGTTGAGGTGGCCAGATAGAAGTCAGGAGTTTGGTTCCCCCTCTTCCCCATCTACACCTATTTTGTGTCATGGGAGTGCAAGTAAGAAACTCCTCTCCTCTGAGCCAAGATAAGCAAATAGAATAGTGCCACACATCAAGTTACTGTGAGGAATGAAGGAGAGAAAGGGAAGGTGAGAGGGAGAAAGAATGTGCCTCAACACTATTCGTAGTTAAATTGACTCCATGGCATTTGATAATAGAAATCGTATTAAAGGAACTGGCTTAGGCTACACTTGACCCATGATACCAATGACACACATTTTTGTGGTTAAGAATAAAACCATAAGGAAATACGTTGTTTGTTTAGTGTATTGATAAGTGTAGTCTATTTGAATAATCACTATTCTGCTAATTATTCAGCCAAACTATAGTAGCTGGAACAGATTTAAAATATTTGTGTCGAAACATGTAATTTTAAATCAACAGAAAATGCACTGAACAAATACAAAAAAATTCAATACAAAGTATATTGCATGTTTGCTTACATGGGGCCTTATTATTTTATTTGTAGTATTCTTAAATTTTTCACACAATCATTTCCACAAGAAATACATTTCAGTAATAAAAATGAATAGAAAATAATAATGTATATACATACTGATATATTCAGAAGTCATCTCTAAATAGCTTGTGTTATTAGTTACCTAGTCATTTCCTATTACAAGTATAAACTATAAACTAAATAACTTAAAAAAAAAGAAAGAAAGCAGGTTAACATAAAATCGTACAAAAAGACAAAGAAGGATGCACTGTAATGTGTGTAAGTTTTTTGTTAAACGATTTCTTGTTAAAATATTTTGTTTGCCATGCCATTTTCTTTAATATTGTACACCGACATTTATAAATAACTGAACTAATATGTCTGCATGAATTCAATTCACATTTAAATGAATTCCTGTAAATCAGATTTTAGCCTTTTTTTAAGCTTTTTTAACATGTTTATATACAGTTATTATATATTTTACTGGCATGAATCCAAAAACCTTCTAGCTCGGAGAGTTTTCTTTACAGTTTTCTAGTCATTTCTGCACTATAAGCTTTACCTTTTATCAAAATGCAAATGCAAATTTGTTTTTCTTGTAATTTAAAGATGTTTGGTATTCATTAACCTACTCGTGATTAAGAATAAAAATAAGTGTTTCTGAGACTTTTGTAAAGCTATTGGAACTTCTTATTTGGATTTGGCTTATGCAAACATTTACACACAACTTTTCTCAAAGACTGATAAATGAGGCCCATTGGGTTCAATTTCACCCAAACCACTTAATATCCCTCTTGTAGCTCTCCATTTATATGCAATATTGTTCAGCACTGTTTGACCTCAGGGTAGCTCAGGAACTTCATATGCCTCAACACTGTCCATCATGCATGAATCCCTGTATGGCCATTCAAAAATTCAGATCTTTGTTCAAACCCTCCATAGTGGGTGAGTGAGCCAATTCTTACCAAACCACTTCACTTCCCCAGTCACTGAATCCCTCAACATTCCCACTGTGCTAGGGTTGCTCTGGCCTTAGTTTCATAGCTCAATAATATGAGTAATAAACTTGGAGTATAACCCAATCATACCCTGTTCCAAGTACAAATCACAGCCTGGCCTTTTCTCTGTTTTTTTGTCATTTAATGTCTCTTAATAACCACATTTATATCAATACAAATTCCAAGGTTAAACAAAGGTCACTCCTAATTTTGTATATAAACAGAATTTTAATAAATACAAGGCATATGGCTTACCTCCACACTGTGCCATAGCCCTGCTTACTTTTAGGCCACATAACGGTGTACGTCACCTGAATCTGTATCTGTATTACTTTCTTTATACAGAAGAAGGCAGGGGATGTTTGTGAGTGCACTTCTGGGGTGATCACCCCTAAGTACCAATATCCATTACTTTTAGCCGCCAAATGCTTGAACTAATTAATTGTAACCATCATCTTCACTGAGCTCAGCATGCCCATTTGCTTACAATTTTATCTAGATCTGTAAAGGCAACTTATAGAAGTGAACATTTAGTACAACTGCAAACACCAAAAAATATAATGCAGTGGTATTTAGCGTGGGAATTCCCCTCCAATGTAAAGGCATTTGTCAAAAATTCTAGGTATGTGATAGTTTACATTCATAAACATTTTAATATATTATTATTCTTTAAAACAACATGCTTAGTACAAAGCATCAATGACTTACAATGTTTATAAGGCCATGCAGATGTTTATGCAACTTCACATTAATTTTAAAAGGAGGCTTGTAGAATCTTGCATAGAACTTCAAAGCTTATTAAACATTTTGAACACCTATGCAGCTGGGCTTTATAGCCAAAAGTGCCCCATATTTTATTCAGAAGTAGCTAAAAATAGGTGCCTTGGAATAGTATGTTGGTCTCTTTGAAGCCTATGTATTAATAAAGCAACATAAGCTTTCATTTCAAGTTAAGTTATTTACCCAGGTTCAGTGCCTTTCTCTGCAAAAACAGGAAGAAATATCAGCAAAACATCCACTGGAGCTTAAGGAATCCCCCTATATAAAGCTTAAAAATGTAAAGAGTTTTGAACTAAACTTACACATCCTATTAAAGCTACGGTATATAACAATTTAAAAATCTTTAATACATTATGAAAGGCAGGTATATTATTTTTTTTTTATTATTTAAGTTCAATCCAGATATTACATCTGGAATGCTCACGAAAAAGAATATTGTAAAACCCCTTCTGGAATGTTAAAAGCCAACAAGAGTCTGACAAAGAAAACAATGTCATGGGACTGTGCCAGGTCACATATACATACAGTATGAACCTCTAAATATAAAACATTCAAAGAATTTTATATTATTCTACTCAATATGTTTCCTGATGAAAAATGTCTGGGCCAATACTCATCACACAGTACAGCTCTGAATCAAAGTTCATATGAGTGTAAAACAAAAACCTGGATTATGGCAGTAATATGTACTACTATTTCATATATTATTTATAAAAAAAATTAAAATATAGTAACTACTCGTTCTGTAGGGTCTTTTTTCTATCAGAAAAGCAAAGTTATTTAAATTTGGAAACAAAGAAATCAGGAATGTTGTATCTGCAGAAGATCAGAAGGTAAAAATATTTAAATAAATTCTTGTTATTTCAGCAGTGCTTTTATTATGAGTTAGAACGATATATTAATTAAGTATCTTCTACTGACAAGTGCAAATTAAAATTGTTAACATAATGCATTTTATTAATGATTATTAACATAATGCCCACTTACTTAAAATTACTTATTCCTGATAAATCATACAAAAAAATTGCTTTTGCGCATTTAAATTCCAGAGTAATAGAGGCCGGACCTTGAGTAACCTCAAAGGAGCAAAATTATACCAAACCATCCATATTTTCTTGCTTTTCATAATACGTTTTCTTGACAGTTTAATGTTTATACAGCCACAAATTGCAGGGTGTAAATCTGCATGGGAACTGGTATCTTTGTTGGCCGAATACCATGTCTCGCTTAAATGGACATTAACTTATGAAAAACACAGAACCACCCATTTAAAATCCTTACAAGTGCTGTTTTCACTGTTACAGCATCCTGACTGTGAATACGCCAAGGCCCTAAAGAAGGAATTACAGTACACTCATTTTTTTTTTATGTTACACAAGTGTTTTCCTTATCATTTCCTTTCACAGGACGCATCTAGTGGCTTAGAAAAAGGTGTGACAGGACATGGCATATCCAGGGGAGAGGTTCAAATATGTTGAAATATGTCAAAAAGAAGACTGGAGAGTTGCTGCATTATACTAAAATGAATAAAAAACATAGGGAAACTGCACATATAACGTCTGCAGACATTGACCATCATATTTGGCCACTGTTTCCTCTGATCTCAGTGAGTCATTTTGCCTTAACTGGCATTCGGCAGAGAACTGAATATGTGTTAGTAATAAAAGATGTGTGGAAGAAATAATGAATCGCCTTGCTTAGTCTCTAGACAATTTGTTTCCTGCTTTACCAGGCTAATTGCTGACTTAAACTACAGTACTTCTGCCTCAGGTTGTAGTTCTCTGTAACCATGTTCATGTAAAAAGAAAAGCAGTCTCCAACATACCGATTATATCATATCTTATTTAAATAGAAGAATAAAAGATTATATTTTATATCATTATTTACATGCTAAGTATTTACATTGCTTTTAACTGTCCCTTTATTTCAAAGTATATTACCTAATATGATGTCTCCAAAAAACCTTTTCTCTGGTCAAGAACCAATGTGAATATGCTGAACAAATATAATGATCTAAAAATGTTTAGCAAAATCTGCAAAAACATGCTACATTGGCAAAAGAAAAAAGTGTAGAATGTGAAGGTGAGAATAAATTTACCATCTGCTCCCTCATGATTAGCTGATTCGGCAAATGTATGAATGATAAAATGATATAAAGTTTTACTCTCAGTGGTTCCTGACATTCTAGACAGCCTGTAGACTTTCAGCATACAGAGACCAAATTGCCAAGGACACATTGCAAATAAACAGCACATAATTGCAAAAAAATAAAATAAAAAAAAATAAAAAACAGACCAGAACTCCTATCTAAATAAAGTCCTATATATCAGCCAAACAGTAGTCTCCTCTGTGTGTACAAAATGTGGAACTGAATATAACATTCTGCGTAATATTTTACACTAAATGATTTGCTAGAAAAAAAGCTTATTGTATGGAGTCAACAGAAGGTACATATATCATAGTATGGTAAAATAAGCTACTTTATATACTTTCCTCATATTTATTAATGATAAAAAAAATACTTTGAAAATACATCTAAGAGAATTTGTTGCTTACTTAAAAGACTACTAAATTATTATTTTTGCGACTAGCTTCTTGACTAGCTACTGTGTAATCTATGTAGTAAATGGTACTGTATGTGTTCCAATGAGTGTATTACTAATTTATCTATGAGCAACACCCTTTATTTCCTCTGTCCAAGGTCTCTGTTTTGTGTTCAGACTAAACATATAACTGTTAGGAACCAAGTAAAATTTGTTTAAGAATGGGAAAAATGCTGCTACTATGGCACTGACTGCCAAATGTAGCCATGTCATGCCAGAATTTGCATGTGGTTTCTGCTCATCTGCAATCCATAAGTGATTTGATGAAATTGTCCTTCTCTGGTTGCTTTTTTCCCCCCCAATAATGAGAACATTCTATTCGCAATAAATAAATATTTAGAGTTTTGTTTGCACATTAAGGACGTTTTTTCAGAAAGTACTGTTCCTCTGTAAACTTTGGATTGCATTCAGAAAAGGTGTCCTAATTTCAATATCGATATATCCGTGGAGAATGTTCTTCATTTTTAGATTTGCAATGTTGTCCTTATATGGTATTAGATATTTGAAACTTATTTACATTACATTTATAGAATTTGCAAACTCATATTTAGAGAGGCTTGCATTCTATTGCTGGTTTATTTGGACACAGACTAAGAATATCATGAGTCTAATACTCTGTTAGGCAAGAAATTAATACGATATTTATTTATTAGAAATATATCTATTTTTTTGTTAATTTAAAAAACCCTTGAATCGGTACGTCATCAGCTGTTCGGATTTCAAGTGGAAGTTCGTTCAACCTCCTCAGTGCCAGAAAAAGAAGAGTCTGAAAGAATGTCTTCCCTGAAAGATGGTGGGACCAGTGGAGCAGTGGTTGAGAATTGGAGGGAGCGTAGAGCAGTGTGTGGTGAGATTATTGCTGAGAGAGTCAGTGGTGCAAGTCTGTGTTTGGCTTTGTAGGTGAGCAAAGATCAGTATTTTAAACCTGATGCCATCAGCTTCAGGAAGCCAGAGGAGGGAATAGACCAGTGGGGTGGGGTGGGAGAACCTAGGAAGGTTGAAAGCAACCACAAATCCCATAAAATGCATTAATGTTAAATTTCATAGTGACTAATTGTTGTTACATAAATCTAATTCAGACAGTGAATAATGGTAAAATGAATTAATTAATTGCTACTCAATTAAGCCTGTAGTATTGAGCAATAAACAAGTAATAGGTTTCAGGTAGGAATTCTGAAACAAACTTCTGGCAAACTACAACCTGCACACGACTTTTGCATAATAATTATTATAACACCTCTACATGACAGTGATGTTTCTCTCTGTCAGTACAGCTGAGAATATTATTACTCCTAAACCTGAAATTCCTTTTTCAGTCTTTTTTTAGGCTACTAGATCTGGATGATGAATCCATTGTTGTGCTATTTTTATAAATGCTAACTGCAAGTGGAGAAAAAAAACAAACAATATTGAACAAGCTTACTGCACACAATGAATTTGCAGCTGTCCATGTAGCATGCACGTCTGTAGTTGCACAAAATATAGTTGTGCACAGACTCATCATTCTTTACTATTCAGGCATAACTCCACTCTGAATACTGATCTACTACTACTTGGCCATGGATATTTTTCTGTGAATTTTTGAACACATGGCATCAAAGCTGAATTTAATGTCAAGATCCAACTGATGTGCTTAAAAGCTTTATTTCAAGCCAAAACATCTAAGGTATGTGCTCCTCTAGAACTCAAAAAAAAAAAATCCCTTTTGATTGTAAAGATACAGACTGTTATATCCAAAAGCCAAGGTTTTCATTAGCAAATATGTAATCAGTAGAAGACATACTTATGTTCTTATAATTTTATTTTAGGTTCGGTTTAGGTTTTTGGAAAGTAGAGGAGAACCCAGACGAAACCCACATGAACAGAGGTAAAACATGCAGAACTCCAAAAAGAAAGGAACTCAAGTGTTGGATTGACCTGGAGACTTGAAGTAGCCACACTGCACCACCATGTACCCATTCCTGACATTGTTTTACTGTAATCGCAAATGGACATTACGATATTTTTGTGTACCCCAATTTTCTATACTAATGTAGATTTACTATTAGGTAAAATGTCAGATTATCTGGACCACTGTAATCGGTAGCAACATTAATATTAAGTGAATAACCACACAGGGATACCTAGTACATTCATACGAGTTACGAATGATACCAGATAAAAGATGGACTCTGGAATGTATTGTTTTCTGGAAATTTGTTTAATTGCTATAAAATGGCCATGCTGCTGTTAAGTATCATGCTGCTATATCTTTAAATAAAGCAGCAACTGTTTCTGTCTTTGTAAATTTATGTAGCCCATTGATTGGTGAGACGACTCTATTTGCGGCTGGCACCGGTGCCCCAAACAAATCAAACAAATGCAAAATTTCACAAAAGCCTGCTGTGTTACATTTTTGGAAGTGAACATAATGACCAAAGCCAGCTATTCAGCCCAAATCAAACCTTAATCTGTGTCTGGAAAAACAGGCACAATAGAGACAATATGCTCCACCTGGTCATAGTCAAGCCATAAGGAACTGAAATATTCGAATTTCATGGTGTTTCTACACCATTGTTGAAGCAAAGAACAATTGTGTTTACTGTAAAATAACAAACAGACTAAAAGTAAGACTAAAACATAACCAAATTAGTATGCTTAACCCTGGAAAAAAATTGAGGATGAATATTGAGAATAAATATTGTTTTTTCTCTTGTTAGCAAGCTGTAGTCATGGCGCATGGCCAGCCATGAAACTGTAATAAGTCCATAGTCATGCAGAGGCATGATATCTCTCGAACACTTAATTAAAAAAAAACCCTATTTAAAAAAATACAAAAAATAAAAACATGCTATATAATATATTGCATATTCATATACATATAATACAAATACAACATATAATACATATTAAAATCTCCTGAGCTTTTGTTTGAAAACTGGTCTATAATTGTAAAAACAATAAAAAAAAAAATGGTGAATTATAATTCTAGTCTTCATAACGTTTATTGGCATATATTTGTTTTTTCACTTTTTAATGCTTTACCACTTAAAATCATCAAGCTCATTCTTGTAACAAATTACACTCTGTGGTTCTTCTTCAAGCTGGCCAAATGAAATCAGGCAACAGTATAGAATGTCTTGATGTCTTGAAACTAAGAAGCCGACACTTGTTCTAGCATCAAGATGATTCTGTGCACAAACAGAGGTTCATGAAGATGTGGTTTGCCACAATAAAGTGGACGAATCTAAAAGAATTCAAAATATCCAAAATCCAGTTGAAAGCCTTTCAGAAATAGTTAAGGTTATTATAAAAACAAATGTAGGTCATGTGTCCACTAAAATTCTGCCCATATTGAACAACTACTTTCAGAGTTTTTTTCTCTACAAAAGAAAATACATTTTTCAAAAATCTAACATTTTCTAACTTAATACCTGGGTGAATGAAAACATAAAATCACAATAGTTATATTTTCTTCTTCTTTTTTTTCTTCTTCTTCTTAATCATATTTTTCTTCTTCTTATAATTATTATTATTTATGTATAATCATGTATATAGACACGCATTCATACATGCATCACCATAAGACATTGCTTGCAAAGAATTGCATTTTAAATAGTATGAAATCTACTGAAGTACTCTGTAGGTTCCACCAAAGCTCCAGTGAGCTCAAAATTCTGGTCTCAAAGTTCAGAATACTACACCATGAAATCAGCACAAATTTAAGCTTTGCCTACTGATTATTAGCATATTCTGCCCGCTAGCATGTTTTCAGTTATCACAAAGGCCAGGGACTAAAACGTGGCCTTTACTGCCAAAACCCAGGATCGAAACAAGAAATCTTTGAAGCACCAGTATAACATTCTCCCAATTGAGCTATTCTGGACAATGCAACAAAAAAAGGAAAAAACAAAGAGCTTTATTGTTCAAATAAAACATTTCTACATATTTATCTTGACTCAAACTTGGCATACACAACCTTTCATGGAGTAAGCAGGAGATGCTTTTATGCTTTTTTTGCTTGCTACAACAGTAAAGCTCCTTGGGTAAAGCAGCTTCCTCTGAGATTTGCACATAGATTGTGAGCTTCAGAGTCCAGGGTGCAAACCGTTACACTACATTTTACATTTTTATTATATTCCCACTGAACATTTGCATACAGTACATACTGTTTCCCAATTTCAAGACTTTTATTATATGAGCCTAAAATATTTGGTATTCACCTTAAGAAAAATCAGACAAATAAATACATATATATATATATATATATATATATATATATATATATATATATATATATATATATATATATATATATATAATATCAGTACATAAGCATGTACTGATCAAGAGCTTCTTGTTCTCAATGTTACCAAAATTATAGGACTAAAGAGGGACTAAATATATATCGCTCAGTCACTTCCTGGGTCTCACCAAGATTCAGGTGACTAGTACACCATAACCTATAAAAATTTGTTTCAGATTTGCAGAGATTGTTCCACCAAATGAATACCAGCTTCTAGCATCAACAGGCCCTGTTTGGGGATCTCTGGTATATACCTTGTACCACTATTACAAAGTGAACATTGTTCTGGCATCTGAATTTGTTTAATGGCGTGCCACTCTTTTCTGAATAAGAATATGTGCATGGATGTGTGTGAGAAAGCCTATAAGATGTATGTATGCATTCTTCACTTCATTCCAAGCTGAAAGAAACTTTTTTTATTAGTAATGCTGCATGTGCCTTTTTTTCAATTAGAAATAAGTTCTGAGCCCCAGTAATGACCAAGACAGACTGGAGTGGCGATCCAGCAGGAGTTCTGCAGAACACATGGTGCTAATGAAGTCAACATGCTGTATTTTTATACTGCCAGTTGCCTACTTTATGGTAAAGGTAAGACTTCTTTCTTAGCTGTCATCGCCTACACAAATATGTCTTTTCACAATTTCACAACAAAAACACTATCGTATGGTTCCAGGATGTGTTGATAATTCTCAGTGGTCTGATGTTTTCACAGCTTCCTCGTGCAATTATGACATGTATGGCAGAATGCTATGCTTCACAGGTTTGTTCTTACTGAAATGTTTTGGCTCACAAATAGATAATCTCAAGGAGAGAGAAACTATATGTATTGGAAATCAATCAAACCAATCCCCTTATGGAAATCTAATATATTTAATTGGATTATTTAAAGTAAAATATAGACAAGTGCACCCTCATTAGGGCAAAACATCTGAACCAGTTCTCTGGCCACTTTAAGAGTCTTCCCACAGACCATAAAGGATTGTTCAGTTGACCCTTCACCGATCACCCATCAGTTCAGAAGAAATTAACAAATACTTCAGAAAACTGAAGGGTTTAATGGTGTCTCTCCTAGCACCTTAAAAATCTGCTTAGGTCTTCCAGCAGCATTTCTGCAGAACACGTTCTAATGAGGCCAATATGCTGCATCTCATGGAGAAAATGAAGTTTCAATGAATCATTATAATCCTGTAGATTTTCTGTTTGTTGTAATGTTTTTAACATCATTCCCATCCATAAAAAATACATTATTGGCTTAATACCAATAGACCAGTGGCACTGTCCTTAATGACGATGACGACTTGTGGGCAGCTACAATACTTCTTAATAACTCGAAAACAGCAACAGCAACCTCTTTTTATGACAGGATTTTCATTTGTTGCTCCCCAAAATACTCAACAACAAGTTACTATTGCTCTTGATTAGTACCTTCATGATTTAATGCATTGAATTGCTTCGATTCTATAAATAGTAGAGGGGTAGAGGTGTTCCTATGAAACTTTACATTAGAATACTTGGACAAACTTGGATATACAAGCAGTATACTTGAGTGGGATGGATTCTGTCTGTGCACAGTGGTATATTCATTGGTGAATGGACAACAAACCTACTGTTTGCGTAATTATTATTAGTATCATCTAAGTTAAGTATCCGTCTTCTCATGGTGATAGCTTTTAGACAAGACATAAAAAGGAATCAAATTTTCATGACGCCAAACAAATCACTACATAGCAAACATCTGTGGAAACAGCAGCATTTTAGACACTCAAAAAGCACTTGGGGGAAGCATGTGCAGAGAACTCTTTGAGAACTGTGCTTCTTTTCATTGGGTAGGATACAATGTGTACACAACTTAGTCTGTTTCCATGATAACTTATTCAACTGGGCCTATTTCAGCATTCCAGCTCTTCATGACAGAAACCACTATGGTCTCTACAGCTCCATCCGCTTTTCCAGAACATTCTCTCCCATAGCAGACCAGCACACAGAGCATCAAAAATAAACTATGTGAGGAAAGTGTTTCTTTTGTTTGGCAGCACTGATATTTATCACAATTTATTTGTGATTTATCAAATAAGCATTAAAATATGCATATCTGCTGTAAGAACTCCAATTTAACCACATTTGCTGTGAAACCTCTCGAACTTCTATAAATGAATGGAGACGTTGTCATTCATAGCGTTATTTAAGTTTGAAGTACTAACTGCTTTGACCCAGCCCGGGTTATTAGTCATGAACAAATACAGTCAGCTTCTCATTTTAGTATATAATACTGAGCTTTTATGTGAACTAGTAGTCTAAAATAAGCACATTTGCAATGACATCACTGGCAAGCCACTTTTAAGTGATGGAATACTCAGTTTGCAGTGTATATTTGATTTTCCGAGGGTGCTCATATTAAAAACGGGCCACATTCGTGAAAACATGTCACTGAGACAATACTTCCTTTGAAAGAAAATGTTAGGAGTTTAATGCTCCATAGTACCACTCGGTATATGTTTGTACGTAAATTGCAGTGGAGAAAAAAAATTATCCATTGGCTGAGGTTTCGATGGTAAGCGCACTACAAACCTCCAGATCTTGTGATCATGTGCAAATGGAGCACTTTCTGAGTTATCTGGACAATAAGGGCCTGGTTTGATTTTAGTATACGACAACCCAACCCTCTTACATTCTTACTTTTTAGTAGGAAATATCATTTTCTATGTTCTATATAAGATTTTCGAAAAGTATTTACATACATCTGCGATTGCAGAAGTGACTAAGAATAATGGATTATTATGTACCATGTGACTTTTAGGGTAAACCATATCAAATTACAGACACCAATTTAACCCCATTATGTTTTAAAATGCTGGACAATTCTAGGAGTTTTAATACAACACAGATTTTATATAAATAAACATGCAGGATAACAAGAGGAAACCGGAAAAGTATTGGTAAAAACACATTTTAAAGAAAGAAAGGAATGGAGTGGGAGAAAATTAAAACCAGTGCTAAGCCAACTTAAACAAACAGAATCTCAAAAACATTATTATTACAAGGATGCTCTTAAGTTCTCAAACAACTGGTGGATTTCACTAACATAAAATCTTTAGACGTGACCCTGGAAACATCAACTCTTCAAAATTGATTATAAAGATAAACAATTCAGGTAACATGTGTGTTTGTGTTTTTAAAGGTAATTTGATTTAATATTCAAGAATCAAGATTAAAACCCAGCCATTAGGCTTGCACAAGCCAGTGCACTCTTAGTGCCGGTCCCAAGCTCGGATAAAAGGGTTGCATTAGGAAGGGCATCCAGCGTAAAACATGTGCCAAATCAAATATGCGGATCACAAACCTTGTTATCCATACTGGATCGGTCGAGGCCCGGGTTACCAACGACCCGCACAGGTATTATTAGCCAACAGGGTACCGGTGTTAATTGAGCTACTGTTGGCCAAAGGAGTTTAAAGAAAGGAGGAAGATGTCTACAGAGACAGCAGGAAAAAGAGAAGTGTAGGAGAGTGGAGGTTAGGGTGGGCACTTTAAATGTTGGTACTATGACAAAGGGAGAGAGGTAGCTGATATGATGGAGCTGAGAAAGGTGGATATGTTGTGTGTTCAGATGAACAAGTGGAAAGGGAGTAAGGCCAGGAACATTGGAGGGGGTTTTAAACTGTTCTATGGTGGTGTGGATGGAAAGAGAAATGGTGTAGGGGTGTTCCAGGAGAAAGAGTTTAGTCAGAGTGTCGTGGAGATGAAGAGAGTTTCTAATAGGGTGATGAACATGAAGCTGGAAGTTGAAGGGGTGATGATAAATGTCATCAGTGCCTATACACCAAAAGTGGTTTGTAAGATGAAGGAGAAGGAAAAATTCTGGAGTGAGTTAAATGAAATGGTGAAGAGTGAACTTTGGAAAGAAAGATTAGTGATTGGAGGTGACTTCAATGGCCATGTTGGTGAAGGTAAAAAAGGTGATGAGGAGGTGATTGGTAGATATGGCCTTAAGGAAAGGAATGTGGAAGGGCAGATGATGGTAGATTTTGCTAAAAGGATGAAAATGGCAGTGGTATATGCTTTTTTTAAGAAGTAGGAGCATGGGGTGACGTAAAAGAGTGAAGGAAGGTGCACAGAGGTGGATTATGTTCTATGTAGCAGATGAAACCTGAAGGAGATTGAAAACTGTAAGGTGTTGGCGTAGGACAGTGTAGCTAAACAGCATCAGATAGTGGTCTGAAGGATGGCTTTGGAGGTCAAGAAGATGAAAAGGAAGAACTAAAAAAAAGGAAAAGATAAGAAACTGAAAGAGGAAGACTGTAGTGTAAGGTTCAAAGGAAGAGGTCAGACAGGGGCTTGGTGGTGGTTAAGAGGTGCGGGATGAATGGGCAACTTCTGAAAAAGTGATGAGAGACAGCTAGAAAGGTACTTGGTGTGACATCTGGTAAGAAAAAGGAAGACAAAGAGATCTGGTGGTGGAATGAGGAAGTGCAGGAAAGCGTAAGGAGAAAGAGGTTGGCAAAACAGGATTGGGATCGGCAGAGAGACGAGAAAAGTAGGCAGGAGTACAAGTAGATGAGGCAGCTTTTCACGAGGGATGTGGCAAAAGCTAAGTAAAAAGCATATGAGCAGCTGTATGAGAAGTTGGTCAATAAGGAAGGAGAAAAGGATTTGTACTGATTGGCCAGGCAGAGGGACTGTGCTGGGAAGGATGTGCTGAGCAATAAAGGATGGAGATGGAAATGTGTTGACTAGTGAGGAGAGTGTGTTGAGAAGATGAAGGGAATATTTTGAGAAGCTGATAAACAAAGAAAATGAGAGAAAGAGAAGATTTAATGATGTGGAGATGGTGAAGCAGGTAGTGAATAGGATTAGTAAGAGGATGAAGAGTGGAAAGTCGGTTGGCCCAGATGACATAACGATAGAAGCGTGGAGATGTTTAGGAGAGATGGTAATGGAGTTTTTAAATAGATTGTTTAACAAGATTCTAGAAGGTGAGAGGATGCCTGAGGAATGGGGAAGGAGTGTGCTCTTACTGGATTTTAAGATAAGGGAGATGTGCAGACCTGCAGTAACTACAGGGGAATAAAGTTGATCAGTCACACCATGGAGTTATGGAAAAGAGTAGTGGAAGCCAGGCTGAGGGAAGAGGTGAGCATCTGTGAGCAGTATGGTTTCATGAGGAAGAGCACCACAGATGCATTATTTGCTTTGTGAATGTTGATGGAGAAGTGTAGAGAAGGTCAGAAGGAGTTGCATTGTGTGTTTGTGGATTTAGAGAAAGCGTAGGACAGGGTGCTAAAAGAGAGGTTGAGGTATTATATGAGGAAGTATGGTGTGGCAGAGAAGTATGTGAGGGTGGTGCAGGACATGTATGAGGACATTGTGACAGCAGTGATGTGTGCAGAAGGAACGACAGACTGGTTTAAGGTGGAGGTTGGACTGCATCAAGGATCGGCTCTGAGCCCTTTCCTATTTGCAGTGGTGATGGACAGGTTGACAGACGAGGTCAGACAGGAGTCTTCATGGACTATGATGTTTGTGGATGATATTGTGATTTGTGATAAGAGTAGGGAGCCGGTTGAAAAGAGCCTGGAGAGGTGGCGGTATGGCTGGAGAGAAGGGGAATGAAAGTCAGTAGGAGTAAGACAGTATAAATGAAAGGGAGGGCAGTGGAGTGGTGCGGTTGCAGAGAGAAGAGTTGGAGAAGGTGGAGGAGTTCAGGTACCTGGGGTCAACAGTGCAAAATAATGGAGAATGTGTTAGAGAAGTAAAGAAAAGAGTGCAGGCAGGGTGGAGTGGGTGGAGAAGACTGATAGCAGGAGTGATGTGTGATAGAAGGGTCTCTGCAAGAGTGAAAAGGAAAGTTTATAGGACTGTGGTGAGACCTGTGATGTTGTATGGTTTAGAGACAGTGGCATTGACTTAAAGTCAGTAGGCGGATCTGGAGGTGGCATAGTTAAAGATGCTGAGATTTTCATTGAGAGTAATGAGGATGGACAGGATTAGAAATGAGTTTATTAGAGGGACCGCGCATGTAGAACGTTTTGGAGACAAGGGGTATATCGGTTTGAGAATGCTGAGGATGGAGCCACCAGTAGGAAGAAAAAGAGGAAGACCAACGAGAAGGTTTATGGATGTGGTGAGGGAAGACATGCAGGTAGTTGGTTTGAAAGAGGCAGATGTAGAGGACAGGGTGGTATGGAAACAGATGTTCCATGGTGGCGACCTCAAATGGGAGCAGCCAAAAGAAGATTTAAGAATCAAAATTATGTACAACAGTACACAATGAAACAGTTACACCATAAAATTTAAATCTTATTCTGAATACTGAATTCTGAAGATAGTTCTGTTTGAGACAGACAAAGTGTGTGGGAATTGTGAAAGAATACAGCTACAGTGGATACAGTGGAAATAATCTACACACCCCTATTAAAATTGAATGACAAATCATATAAGCTCTTTTTCCAAATTTATGTAATATTAGAACAAGTGAAAAACAAATATAAAAATATAAAACCCCTCTTGACTCTTAAGTTACATTCTGTTAAAGCATTCTTATCTTAAATACAGAACACAGGTTTTTATATTCATAGTTGACCAACAACCCATTAGCGCCACCCATTCCAGAAACATTGCTCTACTTCTTCTAAAGACATTCATATGATTATTTAAATCTTAATTTTCAGCTGTATAGAAAAGGGCAGACTTTATTGTTCTCTTGGCAGCCTCCTTAGTCTTCCTCATATTGTCCTTTTTGAAGGAATGTCCTGTTCTTGGTCACCTTGGGGCCTCATCTTTGCCACTTGATTATATTGTTGATCGATAGCTTTTTGCAGACCTTTGGCTCAGATGGATGAAAAGATAAGAAAAGATGTCAAGATAATCCTACAGAAACAGTTGATCTATTAAAAAAAATTAAAATAAACAATCTCTTAATTGATGACAGGAGTCTGTAAAAACACATTTTGAACGAAGTGCACATTTATGCAAATAGGTTATTGTTTGATTTTAATGACTTGTTCTTCGCTTCCCTATTGGTTGCTCTATTACAGAAAAAAGACTTGATCTTGGATTAAAAACCCTGCAACTGTATCCGGGGAGTGTAGGCTTGTTATATCCGCTGCTGTCAGGGCAACAGTTTAAACAAACAGAACAAATAGTAAAATGGGAGGGCTGGACAATTCTATGATTCAGTAACTCTCTAAAGTCACTATGATTAAGTCTTGTAGTACAGGGTCTTATTGTAGACTTAGTCTTATTGCACATACACATGGGAACGTGCCTGTCCAAAGATGGAGAGCAAGCGCTATTCGTGTTTCAAGTGTATAATTATGCTGTCTCTTCTAAACAGCAAGGATGGTAAACAGAAAAGCTGCACTTGCCATTAGAAAGCGCTTTTGTTCTACTCCAAAAAAACGTACTGTTCTGCTGCTTGTTCATTCATGTCATTTGTACTTCGCCTGGACAATGTTTGCTTAAGTCTATTTATTTCTATTTTTTTCCTCCAAAATCAGTGTTTGACAAACAAATTCATGTTGTTCATGTTTGTTACACCTATTATTTTACTTCTTGAGTGCCTCTTCTATGATTTCTGATGATTTTTAGAAAATCTGCACTAGAAATAAACCACTACCAGCTTCGATCATTCATACTGTTTTGAGCCTTCTACATTGTTGATGTTGTTGAGTTTGGTCAGGATTATAAAGATTAATAGCACAAACAAAGTAATTTGTTAAACACTCTGAATGTCTTCATGACAGGGTTGTGTTCCAGTAGTGGAGGGTTGGAGTGTGTAATATTTGTTAATCAAAACTTTTGCACTCCAGTACACTATGTTGCAGTAGGCACCTTCATTTGTTATTGCAATCTATCAAAAAGACAACATGATAACCAAAATAGGAGTCTTCTACACCTGTTAAGTAACCAATGGCCTCATAGCTCTCTAACTGACATGCACCACATTTGAAAAGTGCTGGTAAAAAACTCTAAAATGACACAGCTTTAGCCAACTTTGGAGCTCTATGTACAGCCAAGATGTCTGTGGCTAACGTTTGTTCACTTGTCTTGGCATGCTCACTTTGAAGACAAATTCTGATGGACCAGGATTGATCAGTAGCTACAATTGGTAGTGCTAGAATGAAACTGATAATAATAAATGTAACAATGACAGTAGACAACTCAGTACTCTATATTTTATCTGTATGATCAAAACTCCTAGCAGTCTGACCAAAATGTGGTTTCCCTGAATTTTAGAAAAGAGCAGCTGTCCTGCTGATTAGATAAAATGTATGATCCAGTTTTAGAGTGACACTCAGGAGATTCTTAGTTCTTTTCGTTTGGGTCTGTTATGTTGCCCTATGACAGAGCATAAAAAGATTCAGAGGTTTCTCCTTTCAGGTTTGTAGCCGTCATGTCAGAGGAAAGAGCTGGATGAGTGTAGTTTAGTGTTGCACACTAACATAGACATTCAGTGTCTTAGTGGCATATACATTTTTTTAATGATTATTATTAAGAAGATCCAGTTCCCAAAATATGTCAAAAAGGGGGACCAAATGTTTAGATATCATCAGAGTCTAATAGGTGCTATAAATTGTTCTGATGTTGTGTGTTAAAAAAAACTCCATAAAGATAACATAATCCAAAAGGCCTGAGAAGCACAACAAAATATCAGGGCTCACTAGAGAACGACAGTATTTGTAGAAAGGACAGCTGTGATAGATGCGGAGATGGTGGCAGGGCTTTCCCTGCACTTCGATATCTCCATAAGGTGTTTCTGAAACATACACTGCCTTTTCTTTGCTCTTTCCTTCTTCATCTCCACCCCCCTTCTCACATACTGACAATACTTTGGTCCTGGCAGAGCTTGAAAGTGTGGTTCCAGAGGGATAGACTGAGTAAAAAAGCGAGAAAGGATGAGGGGGATTCAGTAACCGTGAGCCAGCATCAGGCCATCCACACAACTTTATTGTTTCGGCATGCCATTCTCCATTTGTTTTCTATTAAATTCACATGGTAGCATTTTAGAAGCTTAAGCTGGTTTGGTGTGCATCGTTTCAGGTCTGCTTATTGCTACTTGTTTTTGCAAAAACTGGACGATCTTTAAGTCTGAAAATGTTAGTGTCAAATATTAAATAATGATGGACTCTCATGTTGGATGTCTTAATAGACAAATAACCACCACACACTTTACACATTTATATAGTACATTAGAGTTTCCTCATGTAGCTACACTACCTCATAGTTACAGGGTCACTGGTTCAAGCCAAAGCTCAGGTTGCTGCCTGTGTGGTTTTGCACGTTTTCTCCATGTCTGTGGGAGTTTCCTGTAGGTTCTTTGGTTTCCTTCCACCTGCCAAAAACATGCCAGTAGGTGGATTGGTCCCTAGGTATAAATGAGTGTGCCAGTGTGTGTGTTAATGGTATCCTGCAATTGACTGGTTTCCCATTCAGCGTATATTCCCAGATCACACCCAGGACAAGCTCCACATCTGACATGACCCAGAAGTTACTAAAGATGAATGAATAAATTTCAATTTTATTAAGAAGCATTGGTTCATGGTTATAGTATTGTTTATGTTTAGAGTTAGACAAAAATCCACAGAAGTTAAAGCATAGAGAAGAATGACCTAGAAGAATGACCAAGGTTTTCCACAATACACAGTGATTTTTTCCCCCTCCCAACTGCTTTCTACAAAACACACTGAAAATTATAACATCACACAGAACAATACATTTCTTTATTCACTAGTGGTGGACGAAGTACACAAACCATGCACTTGAGTTAGAGATACCCTCAGTAAAAGTAAAAATGCTCCGTTTAAACTTTCACTTAAGTAAAGGAACAAGAGTATTTGCATTCAAATTTACTTAAGTATCCAAACTACTATGATTTATTATGGCTATAATGTCCTATTATCATTTTTGTCACAAGACTCTTTACTTTATCAACTCTTTTTTGATGTTTATGTAAGTTTATGTGAAAAGACTCTTATTCTGGGAACACCAATCTATTAATAGGGTGATATTAATGTGTCAAACACTGATTGATATCTAATAAAATGATCATGATTCCATCTTCACAACAAAAAATAAATAAATAAGAACACGTACGTAAGGCCAAAGGTTCTGTTTTAAGTCAGGGGTTTCTTCAATCATTTACTCCTCTCAAAATGTTCTGGTTGCTGTTAAACTGATGCTGAACTGTATGTTGGTGATAAGTAGATACCACCAAGCAGCAATCAAAACAAAGTTAAAACAGAGCTAGCGCTCTACCCTGATTGATGGCTTGCTTTGTGCTTAACCAGTTAAGATTTTATCCTCTTAAATAAAAAGGAATGTCTGATTACGCAAAATCTAATGTTGAGTAAAAAGTACGATATTTTACTATGAAATGTAGTGAAGTATAGTTGAAGTAAAAGTCTCCCCAAATGGAAGCACTTCAGTAAAGTACAGATACACGAAGAAGCAACTTAAGTACAGTAACAAATTATATTTACTTTGTTACCCATCAGTTCAAACTAATCTGACAAGACTTAATCTAAACTCTGTTTGTATCACTTATTGGATGATGTTTTCTGTTTTTCAAAGCTTTTGTGTGCACACTACAGTCTATTTATATAAGTATATATTCCAGGATTATTGAGAAATTCTCAAACCAGGCCATCTGGCACCAAAAACCATGCCACGTTCAGTCACTAGGGACATTTGCATTTCCTATTCTGTTTAATGTGAATATTAAATAACCTGCGTCTGCATGATTTCATAACACATAATTAGCTGACTGGATTAATGCATGAGTGAGCATGGGTAAAGACATTCCTATTAGGGTAACTGGTGTATATAGCTGAACAATGAGGAGCAAATTTTTTTCTGGAATTGGCTTCTGAAGTTTTCCTGACTTTAAAGGGTGCCTTTACAAATGCAACATTTAATCTGTTTAAAACAAACCCTGCTGTGTTTTTTCCCTTTGTTGAAGTTTGCTTAGGCAGGTCGGAACAGAACACTCACGTGAGGACCAAAACAACGTCTGGCACTCACGTGAGGACCAAAACAATGTCTGGTCTGGTTCCAAACAAACTCTAGCGTGACTTGACCCTAAATCGATCCAACTGCAGGAAGTGAACCAAACATTGTATGTACAGTCCAAATCCAGTCAGTTTTTTTTTTGTTTTTGGTTTGTTGTGAAATTAAACCAAACCAATAGTATCAATTTCTCTCTGATGCACACGACAAACGGAGAACGAGTCGATGAGCAGTTCTCAGGAAAGATAATTGAAAACGTGAGAACCTCAACTTTATTGAACACTGCTTTTTACAATTTTATTATTCTGTCCCAGTGTCCCAAAGATACAAAAAAAAAGACTGAATAGCAGTAGAAAAAGAAACACAGCACAATTGATGGTTTCAGTATTTCCTTTCCACTTGACAAGACTTCTTTCCTGATTGACGAGGTGAAAACCCTGGAAAATGAGCCTCTGCTGGTGACTCCTGAATGACGTAAACCCATTAGCAAGTCCCCAAAAAATCTCCTCGAGAAATAAGCTCCTTTCAGTAAAAGGCAGACCCTCCCTGTTCTGCCCGCCAAAACCCTCTACACACCCCCAACTCACCCTGTTAAAACACATCGACTCCCTAAACACACCTGAACTGAACACGCCTACGCTTTTAGCTGTTGATTGCTTCCATGTTGCTTGAGTAAACATATGAAACAAATTAGCTCATTGTTTTTGAACTTCAGCGGCAGTGCAGGAATAACAGTCCCCGATGTGTAAAGACCTTTTCTTGATAACCTCAGAAGACACACGGGTGCGCAACACCTCATTACATGTGTGTGGAGAGACTGACAACAGACTCTCCAGTTCCTTAACACACAGCTTCCATTCTCTACACGACTATTCAACCACTCCCACACCCCACAAACAACGGAGCATTTTCTCCATGCGACGCAACCCGCAACTTTCACTAGAAAGCAGTACACTGCTGCTCTGTTCTCACTACACATGGGCCTCATTCTCTACATGTTGCTTCTAGATGAACGATAAAACTTGTTTTTGGCTAGTCGATAAGACGTATAATACTTCCTGCCTATATAATACATAGAAATGTCTGAATTCTACATAAGTTCGTACATAGCCAGGAAAACACAGCTGCGATAAAAGACACAAGTACAACAATAAGGACAGTGTTGAGACCGGATTCACATCGAGTTAGTAATTTAATCCATCTCATATTTGTTTTTAATATATAAATGAACTCAAACATGACACATACACTTTAAAGAACAATATGCTGATTGCACAAAAATGTCCAAAGTAGCAGAACCATATGCAACCCTTTATTTGATTTCATTTGTGGAGCTTTCCTTGTTTTTAGTGAATACATATTTTTGCCAAACTATTAGATGCAAATTCCAAAAGTCTGAAAACCATTTCAACATGGGGCCAATAGGGAAGATAAAGATATCACTAGTTAAAAGGAATGCAGTATACATCTGTGCCTACTTAAAACAAGCGTGTACATCCTTCCTCGTGCTTCTTCCAATCAGCTTATCCACAATGCAAGAATAAAGAAAGTCAAAATCTGTTCGTTAAACATTAAGTGGGAGGAACTGTAACTTCTACACCAGGTAAATAGTGAAGAAAGCCTAATATAATTTGATACAGGTCCATTTAATATCAAATAGAGGTGTTTAAGGGACGTCACAGATCACATTCTTTGTTGGAAATGTGATAATCCAAAAAAAATGTTTCTAATAAAACTAAATACTTACATTTTTCTTATACGCCAATCAAAAGGAGCAGCTTTTTTTTTAGCTAAAGAATCGCTGTTTTTTGGACCAAACTTAACGCTCAAAGTCTTTGAGATCCCCTAGTCCAGTGCGTTTCAGCTTCTTCAGTCACATCATTACAGAAGCTTCATTCATCACCAGCAGGCAGATTTTCTTCGATCCTTTTGATGAACTTCATGCGAATTTCTGTCACATTGTCTCCTCTTAAAGTGTCTTGAGCAAAACGCACGTCCACTGCCATTTGCACCTGCGAAAAACATTGAGAGTGACCTAAATAGTGACAGTTATTTCTCTTCTTGTTTTTGTTAAGCTTCTGAGTGTCTATGGATGTCTCAAGTGATTCAAAAATATGAAAAATAGCCCTTCTGCTGGGTTCTCGATTCTGATTGGTCAAAAGGTTTTGATTCATTCTCAGAAATATCAGCAGTGACAGTGATTCATTGCAAGAGAAACCACAGACATATTAATGTCTATTCTAATGTAGAGCATTTTAGTATTTTTCTATAATAATAGTTTAAAAAAAGTAAAAAAAAAAAAAGGGACTGGCTGATATGTTGATATGGAGAGTCTTTGCATGTAATAGCATAGAATAATTTTGCATATTAAGTTTCAAATTTAGGTCTGTTTTTTTTACTTGATAGAAACAAAACTGTTTATAGCTATTACATTGTAAGTAATAACAGCAAATAAATTCCTCAGTATGAAATGAAAGTGCAAACATCATTCTTTGATTTAGAATAGATAATTCATGATAAGATTTCAGTGCAAAGTAATGGAGAGTGTGTAAGAGAAGTGAAGAAAAGAGTGCAGGCAGGGTGGAGTGGGTGGAGAAGAGTGATAGCAGGAGTGATGTGTGATAGAGTATCTGCGAGAGTGAAAGGGAAAGTTTATAGGACTGTGGTGAGACCTGCAATGTTGTATGGTTTAGAGACAGTGGCATTGAGTAAAAGACAGGAGGTGGAGCTGGAGGTAGCAGAGCTGAAGATGTTGAGGTTTTCGTTGGGAGTGATGACGATGGACAGGATTAGAAATGAGTTTATTAGAGGGACAGTGCATGTAGGACGTTGTGGAGACAAGGTGAGGGAGGCGCAATTGAGATGGTTTGGCCTTGTACATCGCTCTTCTCTTTTGCTGAACAGTTTCCTATAACTGCACGCCCTGAAATGTTTTATTATATTTGAATTTTGCTAATGCAAGGGAAAAAAAAAAGGTTATTGTGCACGTTATCCACAGCAGGCTGTGAGGCAATGTTAGAGGATAGTGATAAATTAGCTAGAAAACTCAGTGAGTTTAGACACGCACAGATGCCTTCTTTGGAAACAGCGTTTTTGTAACCTGTTGTTGAACCAAAGCTGAGCTGGAACATGCTCCTTCATTAATTAAATGTCATGAAACCACGAGCTCAATTCAGCTGTGTTTATTACTGAGAGAAGTTTTCTATGCAGGAGAGTAAAAGGATTTGATGGAGCAGTTAGAGGATCACATTAGAACTTAACTGAGAGATTATGCAGAGTTTTGTGTTTGGGGAACAAATAAAAGGGATTTAAAGTTCACTGTGGGTTTTACTGAAAATTGCTTACTTGTGCACTAAAATAGTACACCTTCCAGCTGTTACTTGGGTCTAAGTTGGGGATTTGAAAGTAGCCAGGAGTTACGGATCACAACGTTACTGAAACGCATCATGCTTGCGTTCTATATGAAATTCAGCAATGGGCAAATCGTACCTTGTTTTTTTTTTTTCTTTTTCCAGTTTTTCAACAAGCATTATAATGTCCTTATATTTTTTTTTTAAGAGTATATGATTTTCACAAGAGAGACCCTCTAACATGGCACAAATGAAAAATCCTTACCATCTCCAGAGCTCCTCGTAGCACACCACACAGTAGGTTCGAGTAAATCAGAGTGTTATGGTTGTCTGGAAGTTCCACAAAGTCCACCAGTGGATTGCTCTCCAAGATGAGAGAGAACTCATCTCCAGCAGGGCTCCAGTTCGTCACACTGGGGGTGATACCCAGATACATCTTAAAGGCTACCTGTGCATGAGAAACAGTAATACTCTTATCCCAAGGCATAACTCAAGTGTGACAGTTAAATGATTTTACAGGTCTGTTAGTTTCGACGAGATTTAGACGCCTAAAACCAACCGCTGTCGCCATCTCAGACGGCGGCTTTAATTGCGGATTCGTGACCTCCAAGTGGCTTTTTGAACCTTCATCAAGGGAGCAATGTTGTGTAAAAAGATTCAAAGATTCATGATTCTGATCTGGAGCCCAGAATTGCTCTGAGCAAACATTAGATTCACATCTGACAACGTGGCTCACAGAGAAAAGCAAAGGCAGAACAGGAACAGGAGAGGAAAGAGCAAAAACACAGTCATTCTTTTAGTGTGAACTAACATGTTTTGTAGTGCAACGTTTTACAATTGGTCTAACTAACAGCACATCTGGCCACAGTCAGACATAAAGACAACAAAGATGGCAGCACTTAGGCACTGAGTCACCAACACTGCAACTGGCAGCTGAATTTACGGTAGCTTAGTAAGGATTTTACTCTTCATGCTTGGTTCAGGAAACAATAAACAGTAGACAAAAAGGGATAAACCTTTATATCCATGGCTATTGGTACCAGCTCGCTTTCCACGTGCCAACATATTTTGGAAATTTGCTGAAGTCATTTGGCTGAATCTTTGATACCTTTGCAATGACATCGGCGGTTTCTCGGAAATCTTGACACCTGCCCACACTGGAGCGAGCCAAGAAGTCCTCGATGAGACGTACGCCAATATTGTAACCCCTTACAAGAGAAAGAAAAAAAGAAAGATGAGGTATTACTGAAAAATTCCAATCTTTCATTTTTACTACTTATTCTCAACTTTCATATCAACTCATATACATACTACTGCAGTAAATCTCCAAATTTCATATATGGACAAAAAAGTCAAGTTACACTTTCCCATTAAAAGGTTCTACATTGATAAATATTACCCATTCAAATTGTCTATAAAACTCTAAAATAGTGCTAATGTGTATATTAGAAAAGCTGGCTCGATAAACATTTTACATCCAGATAAAAAAAAAAAAGCTACTTTTATACTTCTCAGTCTCAAGCTTTATCATCTTAAATATATCTTGCACTATTTGTAGAAATGAAAGATTTACAGTTAATTCCATAGCAATTTACAGCAGTTGAATTATACATACGCTACATATGCAAAGGTATTGGGACACCACAAATTTGGAGACACACATTTGTATAGGATGTCTCGGAATGCTTTAGCTTTAAATTTCCCTTCACTTCAACTAGGAGACCCAAACCTGTTCCAGTATGACAATGCACCAGCTCCATGAAGGTATTCTTTAAGGCTTGGGAGATGAAGATCTTGAGTGGCCTGCGATAGAGTTGTCACCACAACCCTACTGAACACTGGCTTGGAACACTGACTGCACCCCAGGCCTCCTCACATTTCCTACATCAGTACCTGACTTTACTAACACCCTTGTGGCTGAATGAACACAAATCTCCACAATATAGTGGAACATCTTCCCAGAGAGTGGAGGTTATTATAATAGCAAACAGGGACTAAATGTGGAATGGAGTGTTCAACTAGCACATCTGAATCTTGAGGTGTTCACAAAACTTTGTCCATATAATATACACAGTGTGCATGCTCCTCTCTTTTGTATTCAAAACATGTTGAAATTTGAAGTCAGACTACAACAATGATAGCAATAATATCATCGAAAAATATTCAAAGATTAAAAATAATATATTTTTTACCTGCTAATACATAAAGATAATTAGTAAGTGCTTCTTTTACAGTGTATAACATTCATTAGTCAGTGGCTCCACCTCTGGTGACTTGCAAGATGAGCGATTTCATTACTTATATTTTTCCCCTGACGGCAAAAACCGTCGAACAGATTCCATGATCTCAAAAAAGAAACAAGCAGAAATAGCAGACAACGATAAATCACTTTCAGCATTTTACTAGACGGTATTCTTTTCAGGGAGGTAGTGGAATTTGTCAGCGTGCTGCAGGATTGAGACATATATTTGAATAGACAGGACCCGCGCCACACAGTTGGTCTATTCATTTTACATCATGCAGCGGGTAGGTGGTGGTCTCTAAAGGACTATAGTTGTACAGTTCACACTTTTTCTGTTGACCGCCCACTGAGGTAGACTAACACCCTAGATCTCCCAACATAACCACAGGGAGGGAGAGACTCAGTGTGGACAATAATATATCTTAAACAAAGCCAGGGACTCTTTACATTTTGTATGCCTTTGGAAAAATGACAGTAGAATATTCAAACATTCACACCACAGCAGCCTTGCAAATGTTTTTTTGTCGCAGAAAAACAAATTCCTACAATTACAAGAACTGAAATGTCTACTGGATGTGACGGTAAAACCAGATGTGAAAAGAGAAAGAAAGAAATGGAGAATACAAAAACGTACATTTTATCGAGCTGCTTGTTCACTTCCTCGTCGTTCTCATAATCCTTACAGAGCTGTGTGACCAGGGCTCCATATGTCAGAGTGAACAGCTCAGAATTCTGTTGAACAGGATAAAAGAACAGCAGAAAGACAATCAGTACTTACAACTCATTTTCTTGTACAATGACAACAGCAATATTCAATGACATTATTCCAGCTCCAATCAACTGCTTAGAAAATGTCTGAAAAAGCCACCAAAATGACAGAATGGTGACAGCAGTGGTTATTCATGGGTTATCTGAAGTGCTTATATATATTTTTTTCACAGCACTTCAAGTTTTCTGGATAGCATTACAGGCCATAAACTGTAATATAGGGAAAATGTTGCGATTACTGTGGTCAATACTGCGATATAATAAATGCGATCATGGGTCCACTTGATTGGCTATAAAAAAAATGGCACACAGATTAGCGATACTGCTGAAATGTGTGTTTGTAAAACGCTAAAGGTTTTCAAAATGAATATTTTTTTTTTTTTTTACAAAATGAAATTACATTTGCATTAATATAAAAAACCAAACAAATTAAAAAAACTATTCTCCAAGGTACAGCCGAATTAAATAAAACAAGAAATAAAAACATTTAAAAAAAAATAACATTTTATCCAAACAGTTTTTTCTGCTGAAGTTTAAGATACAGTAGAATATTAAAATACTCAGGCAAAAATCATTATTTAATTATTAAATGTGTTTAAACTTTTTTTGTATTTTTGTTTTATGGAAGATTGCTAAAGATTAGTATGGTGTGGGAGTGGAGTATTGTGGTGGGAGAGCAGAGCCATTGGGGGTGACAATAGGAATCTTGCCCAGAGTTCCAAAAGGCTAGAAACAGCCCTGTTTATGCAGGATGTAACAGACACCGGGAGAGAGAGAGAGAGAGAGAGAGAGAGAGAGAGAGAGAGAGAGAGAAATACCAGGCAGAGCTGATGGTGTGTATGGAGATATGTGTGGGAAAGTGGAGGTTGCCAGGTAAAGGCGAACCAATCCGCAAGTGTGCGTGGGTTACGGGTTGGCGTCGAGGAAAGATGTGCATTACCGCTAGTGGGTTTGTGTGCGAGTACGAGGGAAGGAAAGTGACAGGGCAAAAATGAATGAAAAATAAAAGAAAGTTGTCTGTTGAACAGTCGTCTCTTTCTTCCAACCCGGAACCAGTGAGATCTGTTACAGATTTGTCATATTGCCACTTCATGTATCAACTTTAATTTAGCAAATCCTGCAGTTCCTCTCTCTGCTCAATGTTGATCATCGCAAAACTAAAATATCGCCATATAACAGAGGTAGCGTTTTTTTGGCTACCAGTTCAGTGTTGGACTTCTCAGCATCCTTCTTCGCCTGGTCTCCGCACTGCACACCAGGAAGTCACGTGACCACACGCCACAAATGCACTGCGAAACTGAGACTATCTGGTCTTTTTTTTTTTGTTTTGTTAGCGGCGAATCTTCAAACTGATCTCAGAAAGCGTTTCCACACACGCACTTAATTATTTCATCAAATCGTGATTGCGATACGATGAATCGTGCAGCACTGCTGTAGTAATAAAGGAAACCACATAGTTCTCTGCTCAGTTCTGCATTTTTGATCATGATGTCTTCCCCCCCCCCCTTGCACATCTTTTCTTGACTGCTGCTATTTTTTTTTTTTTTTGCACAAACCATTTTGTTTACATTTGTGTTTAATTACAATGTTCACTCCTGTACTCAGTTTTCTTTTACACACCGCACTGTGTGATATACAGCAGGTTTACTAGCGGCGCTATTTAGTATTTTGTGTATTTGTCCTACACTGTCTTGTGTTGTCTTGCACTGTCTGCACCAGGTTGCACTTTATGTGGCAAAGACACTTACAAATCCTCAGCTCTGTGTTTTCTGTCACATAGTTTATGTAGCACCAGGGTTCAGGAGGAACGTTGTTTCATTTCACTGTGTACTGAGTCAGCTATATATGGTTGAAATAACAATAAAAGCTTCTTGACTTGACTTGAGATAGATATTGCAGTTTAGCATCTACCAAAAGTGCAAATACAGTAATCCCCTGTTTATCGCTGTGGTTATGTTCCAAAACCGGCCGTGATAAACAACAAACCGCGAAAAAAGGAAGCCACCCCAAAAATGGCTTTTCTTTTATTGTTTAAGCTGTAAATCATCCTCCCACACACTTTAAACACACACAAATAAAACGTTTGCAAGAATATAGCACAATGAATTTTGTGTACATTCGTACAGTACAGTATACAGATCTGTATTAGCGTAGCCTCTGCATAGCTTCTCTGCTTGTTTATTGGTTGAAGTGTCCCATGATGTCAGAAAAAGGCTGAGATACAATTAGTTATGCGGCAAAATGCAATTCCGCGATAAACCGGGGGCACGAGATTCGAAGTGCGGTAAAGTAGGGGATTATTGTTGTAGCAATTAGAGACCTTTCTGTATTTCTTATGAACTTTAAGAAAAAAAAAATGTAGATAAAGCTGCTATAATGTAACTGAATTACAGAAAATTACTTCTTATGGATGTTTTTACAAAAGAACATATGGATTAAAAAAATATAATAGGTTGATCCTTAATAATTCTTCTTTCAGCTTCTCCCATTAGGAGTCCCCACAGCGGATCATCCGTCTCTATACCCCCTGTCCTCTACACCTGCCTCTTTCAAACCAACTACCTGCATGTCTTCCTTCACCACATCCATAAACCTCCTCCTTGGTCTTTCTCTTTTCCTCCTTCCTGGTGGCTCCATCCTCAGCATTCTCCTACTGATATACCCCATGTTCCTCCTCTGCACATGTCCAAACCATCTCAATCTCACCTCCCTTACCTTGTCTCCAAAACGTCCTACATGCGCTGTCCCTCTAATAAACTCATTTCTAATCCTGTCCATCGTCGTCACTCCCAATGAAAACCTCAACATCGCACGTCTCACCACAGTCCTATAAACTTTTCCTTTCACTCTCACAGATACTCTTCTATCACACTCCTGCTATCACTCTTCTCCACACACTCCACCCTGCCTGCACTCTTTTATTCAATTCTCTAACAATAGGTTGAACATTAATAAATAAATAAAAAATTATGAAAAAAAGAAAATCATAATAAGTTGGCCAATTTCTGTAGTATAACAAATTACATTTGAGCAAGGTTAATGCTGCCCACAAACGGATATTACTGTAAAATAAATCATGTATAAGCTTATTAGGATATGATTATATAATATTAATAAAACAGAATGACTCAAGCTTTCCAAGACTTCAAGTTCTTTTTCTGTAGAAACAATTCAAATGTGATTTGGCACCGAAATTTCCCAAAATGCATCAGAAAGTATGTGAATGAAAATTTTTATTCTGAATTGTACTTAATGTTCTCCTGAATGTAGACTTCTATGAAACACTACTCGTAAGACAAGTTGAGGGGTCAGTGCTCCGTTAATCTGCTCTGAAATCATGAAACGTAAATCGTGTCTCTACTTGCGGTTTCTGTGGGTATATTATAAAAGATCCTTCTCTTTATTGTACATCAATGATGATCAATATTTTCAGGGTTGTTTCTGAGCATGTGCAGAGGTCTTGAGTATCTGTGCGGTTGTTTCAGATACACTGAAGTCCCGTAGGTTTGAGTGAGTTCAAGCAACCTCCCAAACAACAAATATCTCCAGGCCCAATAGTTTATGCAAAAAAAAAACAGCTGTATGACTTATAAAGTATCATCAAAGTAGACTAACAGAGAAAGAGGGGCAATATGCTAAAAGCAGTATGTCATGTAATCCATCTACAGCAGTGGCCCCCAACCTTTTTTGCGCCTTAAACCGGTTTAATGTCAGACAATATTTTCACGAACCGGCCTTTAATGTGTGGTGGATAAATACAACAAAACAAAATGATACGAGCATAAAAACTGGTCTTTTCTAAATATAATAATAAACGTGAATCCTCTGCGTTGTTTTTTTGTTCATTTTGCTCGCTTGGGGGTTTGAATTTAGCAGTAATGTATTACGAGTTAGCGGGCGGAGCAGCCCCTTTAAGAAGGTAGCGGATGGAGGGAAGACATGTGACATGAGGCATCATCACATGCATCAAGAGTGAGTCATAGACAGATGTGGCGGAGAGAATCCAGTAATTTTCCAAAATAAAACTTAGTTCAGAATCAGATAATAAATAAAACGGAAATAATGTAAGTTATGTTTTCTTTCTGTGCGGCCCGGTACCAATTGACCCACAGACCGGTGCGCGGCCCGGGGGTTGGGGACCACTGGTCTACAGTATTTAAAAGCAGTAAAATAAATAACTTTAATAAAACACCATTACAGTATTTAACTTTGTTTACCATAATTTTGCACTTATATTAATGCCTAAACTTTAATAGCAAATTCACGAATATGCAAACGTCCCACCTGGAAATGAAATGTGAAACCCGACTGTATATACACTGTATGGAGAAAAGCAATCGGACACCTGATTTTCCCAGCCATATGTGGTTCTTCCAAACTGCTACCACAACGTTGGTGGCACACAACTGTATAGGACGCCATTGGGTGTGGTAGCATTACATTTTCCATTCACTTGAACTAGGAGATCCAAACTTGTTTAAACATGGCAATGTCCCCGTCAACAAATCCAGCTCCATGAAGATATGCTTTACATGGGTTAGAGTGGAAGATCTCCTGCTATAGAGGAGAGTGTATTCTCTCCTCACCTCACCTACATCAGTACCTGACTCTTGTGGGTGAAGGAGTCAAAATCTCCACTTCTCCAAAATCTGGTGGAACATCTTTCTCAGAAGAGTGGAGGTTTTTATAACAAAAATGTGGACTAAATGTGGATTGGGATATTCAAAAAAGCACATATGGTCAGGTGTCCACAAACCTTTGTCCCTAAACTTTAAGTGCCTTGAGATAAACTGGTGTTCTATATTGAGTGGTGAATGAAGATGAATACATTTCTGTTTATGACTTTGTAAAATAAACTTTTGTACTTAGTATATTAATATACACAATTGTTAACATGTTAGTCAGATTTTGCCATTTTATACTAATCAACCTACGAAAAATTCTCTCTCTTGCAGTACACATGATTTATATGATGGGATTAGTGCAGGGAAAACACATGCGTTAATGTTCGTGAATCTAACTGAAGTTTCTTGGTGAAATCAAACCCGGCTTCCTGGACTTGGGCACCATCTTGTGGTCCACATCTTGTGGTCCACAAATGCAATGAAACAGACCGAATCACTCAGTGGCCAGTGGTACACCGACCTGATCCCTACACACTTTCATTAAGTGCACAATTACTGATTTTAACCAAATTGGGGGGGGAAAGAGACACTTAAGACCTCTAGTGACCACGTTATCATGGCGACGGATCATTTTCAGCTCCGACATGTTACTCTGTAGTTTTATCTTTTGGGTGCTGAAAACTCTTTCACAGAAATGTATAAATCGGTGGACCAGATAGGAACTAGATCTTTTTCTGGCACAATACTATTTATATTCAACCATCACTGCACCCTTTCTCAGTTCTGATCACAGCGCTGTAAACTGATGGATATTTTTGGCTGGTGATTTGTATCTCAACCAAAAAAAGTCACAATTTATTTCTAACGCACAAATGTTGACCAAAGTGCTAAAACAAATAAATATTCAAATCAGGTTTATTTGTCTAGAGTTTTTAACAACAGACATTGTCCCAAAGCAGCTTTATAGAGATTTGAATTTATAGGTTGGTGCCTATAAAAGTTTGCTAGTGGCGTCTGCGGCAAGAAAAACTCCCTGATGGTGTGAGAAAGAACCCTGAGAGACCCACACTCAGAAGCTCATGCTCATCTGGGTCACGCAGAATTTCCATTTACTATATGTTTTATAAGACATGACTTAAAATCGTTTAAATTCGGTTGGGACTTGATGTGGAACCGCAGGGGTTCTCTAGTTTTATGTACACTGTTAAAGAGTTTAATTCTCCCAAATGCACTCCTTTAGGGTTTAGGGGCCGAGTATGGCTCTTGATGACATCACGAAGGGTGGAATTCCTTGTATGGGCACTTCTCATGGACGAGTGCATGCACACAGCAAGAGCACCCCATCAACGTGCTTCATTTATTCATTGCTCGAGAACAGTGTCTCTAAAGAAGTGTGTTTTTGGATGTGAGCGGCACGTGCTCGTGACTCTTTAGCTCCGCCCACATCACGACTCCAGGAGCTCGGCTGTTTTTGGAGACGCGCGTAAAGCAATATCTCCCCTTTGTAAATCTGATAAGACTCTTTGGAGATATGAAGGCTGCAAAACTACTCTATGGCTACTTAAGATTAAGAGGAGATTAAAACTGTGTGTCATTTTCTCTTTAAAGCAGAATCAAAGATAACACCAGGATGGATGAGAATTTAGAAGAATCGAACTCAGATTACCATTTACGAGTTTGGAGACATCACTGGGGCCAAAGACTACGACTTCCATCTTTGATTCATTCAGATTGAGAAAGTTATCTGCCAACCACAACATACTACACACAACACAACACCAAAATCTGTAATGATTCTGTGTTCAGGATGCTCCAGGGCATAACTGACTTGGCTCAGTGGTGCTCCATGGTTAGTGGTGGGTCATTTTTGATAAATATTAAGACGGAGAGGTGACAAATTATGCATAGAGACCGATGAGCTGCAGTGAGTGATATATTCTAGTGCTTACTCATCGCCAACCTCTATTGAGCCCATCAATGGTTCCACTTCAGTTTGCCTACAAACCTGGCATTGGACTGGAAGATGCAGTCATCTTCCTCCTAAATAAAGCTTTTTCACACCTGGAACAGGCTGGAAGCACAGTTAGAGTCATGTTTTCTGACTTTTCCAGTGCTTTTAACACCATTAAACCTGCGCTCCTGAGGGATAAGATGGTGTACATGGAAGTAGACCATCATCTGTCTACCTTGATATTGGATTACCTCACAGACCAACACAGTATGTAAGGAATCGTGACTGAGAGTCTGACATGGTTGTCTGCAACACTGGAGCCCTGCAGGGAACGGTTCTGGCCCTGTTTCTCTTCACAGTCTACACTGCAGACTTCATGTTTGGCTCAGCAACCTGTCACCTGCAGAAGTTCTCTGATGACTCTGCCATAATCGGCCTGCTCACCGATGATGATGACAGGGAGTACAGAGGACTGATCCAGAACTTTGTGGACTGGTGCCAATGGAGCTGCCTCCAGATAAATGCGGGGAAAACCAAAGAACTGGTGGTGGATTTCCGTAGGCACAAACAAACTTCATTACCACCAGTGAACATTCAGGGGAAGTACATTGTGAGGGTGGACTCTTACAAATACCTGGGTGTTCAACTGAACTGCAAACTGGACTGGACAGACAACAGCGAGGCAATTTACAAGAAAGTTTAGAGCAGACTCTTCTTGCTGAGGAGACTAAAGTCTTTTGGAGTGCAGGGAGAGCTACTGAAGACCTTTTTCGATTTTGTGGTGGCCTCAGTCATATTCTATGGTGTGGTCTGCTGGTGCAGCAGCATCTCTACTGCAGACAGGAAGAGACTGGACAAGCTGATCAGGAAGTCCAGTTCAGTCCTGGGGATTCCTCTGGACACTGTGCAGGAGGTGGGAGAAAGGAGGATGGTAGCTAAACTATCATCATTGCTGAAGAACATCTTTCACCCCCTGTATGAAACAGTTTAATCTCTAAACAGCTCCTTCAGTCACAGAATGTTACGTCCTAAGTGTCTGAAGGAGCGATACAGAAAGTCTTTTCTCCATGCTGCTATTCGACTTTACAATCAGTGCTGCTCCCAGTGAACCAGTCACCATAATACACACTGTTATTGTGTTTTTAACTGTGCAACAATAACAAAGTTTTCTATGCAATGAACGTACAATATCACTCCCTTAAAAACGTGCAATATTACCTATGTGCAATATGTTTGAAAACGTAACTACTTATTGGTGGGTTCTTATTCATTTGTATTTATACACTTTAATGTATATATATATATATATATATATATATATATATATATATATCTTATTCCTGCATACACAAGACGAGTGTAATGTAAGTGTAGCTGATAAACGTGTCTGTCATCTGAGAGCTTGCAGTCTTTGCTCTATTATATACAACAGCAAGAAAAACACAGTGGAAAGTCAAATAATCTACAGTATTTCCCAGAATACATGCAATAAGTAAACAAATGAACAAATGAAGACTTTTTTTGTTTGATTATTTGCATATTATTTTAAAAACCAGTCATCTGTCGACAGAGACAAACAATTATAAACAATGACCAGTTGTAGATGGTTGTAAACATCAGGGTGTCGCTACAGGGGGAAATAAATCAATATTACACATAATTGAGAGTTTCTACACAATGATTACTTCGTCTGCAGGTGGAGGATTTTGCTTTTCAGTATCTAACCCCCCCCCGATAATGGAGCTAAAGCTGCCCTAAGACACATGACGAAGACACTCACCATCTTCTTGTTATCTGTGGTTCTGTTGGACTGCCTGGACATGGTGTATTGCGTTACAGCTTTTGTGCTCGTAGGTTCCAAGATATATTTTATTAACCTGCTCTTGAAATACACTGATCGTGTTCCTGTATCGCTTTCAAACCGACTTCCTGGTTCACTTCCGCATCGCAGAGGTCATGGGTTCGCCTGGGATTTGTAGTTTGTAGCGCGCATGCAGGATCTCAAAGATGTGCTAAAAAAGAGAACATCGTCTCACTGAATAAACAAACAAACAAACAAACATACACAATAATAATAATAATAATAATAATAATAATAATAATAATAATAATAATAATAATAATAATTATTATTATTATTATTATATGTGGTGGTGTCATTTTATTATTTTTTTTATTTCATACATTCCGAGTTATGTACACTATTAAAGAGTTGGATTCTCACTCATGCTAAACATGGCCAAACTTAAAAAAAATGATTGTTAATAATAATAATAATAATAATAATAATAATAATAATAATAATAATAATAATAATAATAATAATAATAATAATAATAATACCATTAATATTTACATTGATAATAAAATAGATAAAGAAGTAAACTAATAATAAACAAATTATTAAATAGGAAATAATAACCAACCTCCCCACAAAACTATAATAAAAATACACACGTTAATAATTAATAAATATATAAATAATAACCACTAATAATAATCATATTAATACTTCAATCACAACAATATTATTAATCATTATATTAATAATAATTAAAATAACGAAATAAATAATGAAAAAATAAACACATGTATAATAAATTAATAGATAACGACAACAACAACAGCAATAATCATGAATACATCAATCAATCAATCAATAAACAAACTAACAAACAAATAAATAAATCAATTCCACAACTCTCCAAAAGATGGCAGTGTACGCCAATACACAGGATACAGGCCTTAGTGACGTGTTGTTCACAAAAGAGCCGGTTCCCTATATATGTGAGTCGTTTAGAAGGTGCTCACATATATGAGTCGTTTTCATCTTAATATCAGCAGATGTAGGCAGCCCCGAAATTTGCATTGTAATTTAATTAAAACATCTCCGTTATGTTAGCATGGATGCGTTTATCTTTATAAACTGCTTTATTGTGGTCAGGGTGGAAGAAACTGCTCTTTATTCTTAAACCGAGCCAAATGACCTGCCTTTCTAACAAAATTTCCATTCCCATTCCCATGTTGTCGGAATCCCATCCCTTATAATGTGGAATTTCCATCTGTAATGATGTAGCGAGCCATACATAATGTGAAAAAACCCTAAAACAAACATTTGGTTATTTCCAAATAAAACATGGGAAAATAAGCATTTAACACAAACCCCGCATTAACGTATTTCAGAACTACATTTGGAATCATATATTATGGTCTAAATTAAAACCGGCCCTGCACAACATCACCAGCAAGAAGAAGAAGAAAATAATAAAACAAATAAAAAAATTGGGACGGCAGCCAGTGAGCAGCAATCAATCTCACTAAAATGTGGATATGAATAATAGATGCTTTGTGGCTGTTTTGAAGGTATTCGGCTTTGTGAAATTGAATGGAATTATGAATTCCAGTAAGTATTAGGAGATTTGAGTGTAAAACGTACTTGACTCTTTTAACTAGACATTGACTCGAGGTGGTCGTTTTGAGTCCTTTGGTTTTAACGAGAAAAATTCCTCCCTGAGTGATAAAGAACAGTCTGCATGCATAAATCTAAGAAAATAACAGAGTCTAAAATGTTCTACACAGAAGAGTGGGCCAAGATCATTCTGCAAGTGTATCCAACCTTATTAGGCATTTCAGGATGAGAATCATTGCTGGGAAAAGTTTCACCAGTCTAATACTGATTTTGCTTTGCAGACTAAAAGAATAGCACATTTTACAAAGTGTGCCAGTAGTTCTCTGTTTTTAATTATTACTAAGCCCCATACATTTATTAAGCATCAATTGTGCACACTTTACACGCTTGCTTACACCCTTTACACCATTGTAAAAATGTACCCAACCTTTTGCACTGTGAACTGTATTATATTATTATTTTTTTTCTTTTCTTTCTTGCGCTGACACTAGAAAACATTTGAAGTACAACTCTGGATGTACAACAAAACTGGTCCCTGTTTCTAGAGGGTATTGGGCTTAACCTAGCATTTCTGAAATGTTGCCATTGAATCAGTTTAAATATAAAGTTTTATTCCCCATCCTAATACCCTTCGGGCTAGTATATATGTTTTACAATGAAACATTTTGCAGTAGCACTGAAACAGCTCTCAGCTGCAGCACAACTCTCTGCTGATTCAGCATTATTTATTTTATTGAATAAAATGTCCTAATCTGGCTGTTCATTATCATCTATTTTCCTCACCATTGCTGCTACTCACATGATGTCCAGACTGAATGTGGAGAAACACTGAGAACACCTAAGAGAAAACCATATACCGTACTTGGTTCTATTCTTTAACATATCTAAGACACTTTAGTGGGAAAGCAAAAAGGCAGACTGGGTTTACTACACAGCGCAGTGTTATTTCAGGGCAGTGGCAGGCTGTGCATTTGGTACCTGAGCATTTAGTGGGGATATGCCTTAATCCACCTCTTAATACCACCACTATCACGTCGCAATTTTAGAAACCATCAACACTATACAAAAACGCAATATAACAACGAGTGGCATTACAGAGAGAGAGGCATTTCACATATGGAGGGTGAATACTATTTTACTAATTCAAGCTCCAAACCTCTACACTACAACCACATCTGTGCCACGTACATCATCTGGAGCAGTTCAGAATCAATATTTCTCTAATAATATGACAAAAACATACATTTTTTAAATAAAATACAATCTACCGTACTTACCAGATATGCAGACTTATAATTTGCTGGTGCAGCCAATTTCATGGAACAAATATTAGAATTTAGGTTGTAAATGTAGGTCAGTGCTTCTGATAGTGTTCAGGACAGGAGAGAAGGTTTTGTGGCCCTGACCGCCCACCACTGATTCAGGGTGGTAACAGTAACTGCAGCTCACAATCGATTATTTTGTTATAACAACATGCCCCATTAGGATTTATCCTTCTTTCACCACAGCAATTTGACACTGATTATGAATTTTAGACTAATCAAAGAAAGACACATCTTACATTTATCATTTAATGCACCTTGCTTGAGAAAAGTTGAAACTAACTATTAGATTGGGCACTTTAATGTAAACTCTAAACTTTAATGTAAAGAGCTGCTGTTATAGTCAAGTCAAGTCAAGTCAGTTTATGTAGGCTTTATTGTCATTTCAACCATATACAGTGCAGTACACAGTGAAATGAATCACTGTATCCCCAGGACCAAGGTGCTACAGCAAGCAACCTAAATGAACAAAAAGAACACAGATCTACACAGAACTCTAAACTAACAAAACAAAGTGCACATGTGCAACATTTAGTGCAAAAAAAAACAAAACAAAATACAACATAAGAGTAGACACAGTGACTGTCAAAAACAGTAAACTCAGCGACACTGTAGCACTGACTAGTACAGTACAGAAGGATGTGCATGTATATTGTTCATATAAAATAAATAAATGAATACTGTACATGTAAATATTTGGTTTGATGTAAACATTAGGTTAGAAATAAATCAACATCTAATGACTATTTATTCATATTATAATATTCAAATGTGTTCTCTAATAATGAATTCTAATGATATTCCTAATAGAAAGCTCAGCAACATCTCTACATCTTGAGAAAGCCGGGTAGGGCCCAGCTCCCACCACCCATTCTCACAACGTTCTACAGAGGGACCATGGAGAGCATGCTGAACAGCTGCATCACTGCCTGGTTTGGGAATTGCGCTGTCTTGGATCGCAAGACCCTAAAGCAGATAGCCAGGGCAGCTGAGAAGATAACTGGGGTCTCCGTCATGGACACACTGCACACACAATACTGCATCTGCAATGAGAACAACATTGTGGCTGATCACACACACCTCTCACACACACGCTTCACTCTCTTGTGGAAAAAACATTCAGTATTTACATGTACAGTGTGCATATAGTTATATGCTCACTGAACTCATATGTTTTAACACAACTCTACTGTAATGGTCCATGTCCTAGTTAGTTTAGTTTAGGGTTTTGTGTTCATTCATGTTGTATTATGTAGCATCTTGGGTAACATTGTTTTTGTTTTTTGCATGTGTAAGCAGTAAGAGCACCCCCTTACATACAATAACAGAAGGCTATTATGGGTGATTACTTTGATAATGACTTTGAACCCAGCCATTAGGGAGGCACAAGCCAGTGCATTCTTCGTGCCGGTCACAAGCCCGGGTAAATGGGGAGGGTTGCGTTAGGAAGGGCATCCAGCGTAAAACATGTGCCAAATCAAATATGCGGATCACTTTAATGATGACTTTAATGGTTTCTTTAACTGTATAGCATTCACACATTTTAATAAAATCCTAATGGACTGCAAAATAGATCAAATACTGACCAGTTAAATACAGTTTGAATAATTAGACCAAAAAAATGATTCTAGATTATTGATAATCAGAAGTGGCAAAAGTACACACATCTTTCACTCAAGTAGAAGTACAGATACTCATGTTTTAGAAGACTCTGGTATAAGTCGAAGTACTGACTATACCTTTTACTTAAGTTAAAGTAAAGAAGTTTGGGCTCTGACATGGCCCTGTTTAACTGGACCTCACATCATATTTATATATTAATGCAAAATAATTAAAAGTTATGTTATCTAATGAATGTATCCAGGCTGAAAAAACACCATATAGAACTCAATCAGAAAAAAAAAGATGATCAGGTGATTAGGAATGATGCTGTTCTCAGTCATGCCTTCTGTCTTGCTTGTTGTTAGCTTCATAGTTTAGCCGACATCTGTGGTGCGTGAGAGCCAGGACATGATACACCAGTGGTAGATTAAATAAAACACAATGACAAGATCTAGGTTGATGAGTTGAAAATGGTGCGTAATGAGAAGAAAATATTTTGATGATGTCACCTAATAAAATAAAACTAAAGTAACACGCCTGTTTTGAAAATATAAGAAATAGAAAGTACAGATTTTTGTATAAAAAACGTAACAAGTGAAAGAAAAAGGTTTTCTGAAAAATAAATAGTGAAGTAATGTACTGATACCAGAAAAGCCTACTTAAGTACAGTAACGAAGTATTTGTACTTTATTACTTCCCATCTCTGCCGATAACACTTATGCTGGTCTTTTAATGATGAAAACTTGAAACGTTATAATGGGTATGTTGGAAAAAGACCATCATAAATTATTAGGATTGCTGGAATTAATCCAGGCTTCAACCGGTGCAGTAGTTATTACTTAATAAAAATTACACCCAGCTCAGCAATATTAAATTGCTGCTGAGAACAGTTTTTGAAATTGCACATGTATAATTTAACATGACAATATAGCCACATGCTGGCAGAACCATGACTTAAAGATCCTGGTCGTTTATTGATTTCTTTGAATTACAAGTGGCGAACAGCGGTACTGGAGTTTGGTCTGGAAAGTTAGAGTCATCAGAAACAAACAAACAAATAAAAAGGAAATAGCAGTGAATCAAAGTTGCGTGTTTTACCGAATTGGGTAGCTAGAATGAATGAAAGATTTTAGTCTAGGAGTAACGCAGGAGCTGGCTCAAGATTGTTCCTAAAATCCACTGAGAAACATTTGGGCCCCTTTAACCTCTTATCCCGTTTCCATAAGTACAAATTGTTATGAATATGAGGCCATATTCATGTTCTGGAACATCTCTTTCTTGGAAAACCTTTTAAACATTCTTTCATTTATTCATACATTTCCGGTGAAAATATTACAAGGAAGTATCCTCAAATAGCACTCAAAATTCACACACTGAACATTGCACCATCTCTTCTTTCAGCTTGTAATACAAATAATGAACCATAGTCAAAGCTAATGCATCCATCTGTTAAACATTAAACATTCATCCGACAGACTAATAAACCCTTCATACACTCTGCAAACTTCAGCAGAAAATTCAACAGGTTCTCAATTTCTTCATTTCGCCTGAGTCTTGCCTTCACTTTTCTTCACTTGCCTGAGTGTGCTGTTCATAGCAAATGTACAGGAAGAAAAGTGTTCCAAGCCTTTAAAACCTGAATTTATGCTTTCATTATATTGGCTGTATGCATTTCCTTAGGGCCAAGAATGTGATGCTTTAAACCCAACATCTAAAAAAGTCGAAAAAAATGAGCATAATTATTTATCAATACTTACAAATGTTAACCTGATACAGGCATATAGTTTAAACCAGTGTTCTGAATTAGAATAATTTATGACTAAACTAAGTCTACTTGGTTCTTTAAAAATGACAATATAATACACAGCTCACAGATAAATATATTCAGTAGTTGGGCAAAACAATAGCCTTATATGCACTTCTAAATGTATGCAACTGCTGCTAAATATTGTTTAATTCAATGTCAATGTTTATTTCAACATACTGTTCTATAGACCTGTACATACATATATATATATATATATATATATATATATATATATATATATATATATATATATATATATATATATATATATACATACATACATACATAAATAAATACATACATACATACATACATACATATATACATCTACTCTTGTGTGTCATGAAGTTTGCTTTGTAAGCCTTTATTAGACTACATAAAATTTTATGAACGTTATATTTCCAATGAGCCAATTTCACAAGTTAAATCATTGAAACCAGATTACATTACAATCATTGTAATAGAGAATCTATTATATATCTGTATACCTGAAGTTGGTGTTTCTGAAAACTTATCTGCGGTAGGTATATTTTCTGTTGTTTTCTTTTAAACATTACTGTCAATTCTTTACATTTTAATTAGTTTTACAACGTGAAATTGGTTATCACTTTGATTATCAGCATCAATTGTATTAGTCTCTGAGGTAAAAGTCACACAAGCCTCATCATTGTCTCTTCATTGTGAAATGATGCAAGGTCATCTGTAAGCATTGTTGATGATTTGATTGCACATGAGCATTGTGGAGAATTTGACAGCTGGTATCTGAACACAAATTTAACTGATTAAAGTTAGGTTTGTCTTGTTACAGCATACAACTCTCCAACAACTTGACCAATTTGTGAACAGACATGCTTAACTAATAAGGTTGAAGTCATAGTATTTAGGAGAGGTGACTGCTTTGACCAGATGACAAAGAATATAATTAGCAGATAATCTTTTTTTGGTTAAAACCAAATAAAGTTTTTGACTGTCTATCAGAATTCACATACAGTATATAAACAATGTTTACATTTACGGCATAAGACAGTTATGGCACAATACAAAGGACTGTATTCAGAATGAATTACAAAGGATTGATCAAAAAACACCTGCTCATTATACACCTGTTTTTGCATCAGTGTTTTCAATCTCAAGCAAGCAACAACAGGAATCCAGTAGCAGACATGTAGCAATTGGGTAATGTGTGAACACATCATGTGGTCTTGAAAAAGATGTTAATCTGTTTCAGAGGGGTCAAATTACAGGTCAAAAATGCATTATTAAAAATTGGAAGGATAGTGGTAAACCATCCTCTTTGAGGAAAAAAAGTGGTCTGAAAAAATCTTGAATGATTGTGATCGGCAAACACGTTTGGTGAATTCAAATAGTAAAAAAAAAACAGTAGAACTCACAACTATGATTAATAGTGAAAGTAAGAGCATTTCCACATGCATTAAATAGCTAAATAGGTAATAGGAAAAAAGGCTTAAATTTGCTAGGGAGCATAAAGATTGGAATCTGGAGCAATGGAAGAAGGTCATGTGGTCTGATGAGTCCAGATTTACATTATTCCAGAGTGATGGGCACATCAGGGTAAGAAGAGAGGTGGTTGAACTGATGCATGCATCATTCCCTGTGCCCACTGTACGAGCATGTGGGGGCAGTGCTATGATCTGGGGTTGCTGCAGTTGGTCAGGTCTCTGTTCAGCAATGTTATGTGCCCAATGAATGAGGTCAGCTGAGTACCTGAATATATTGAATGAGCAGGTTATTCCACCAATGGATTTTTTCTTCCCTGATGGCACGGGCATATTCCAAGATGACAATGCCAGGATTCATTTTCAAATTGTGAAAGAGTGGGTTAGTTCAATCTGAAATGCAGTCTTTTGCTTAATAATGGTGGGCAGAAGCTGGGCAAAGCACATACACACATGTCCAAATGTAGTAACACATGTAAACAGAAAAAAAAAAACCTTGCACTTGCTTGCATCTCTCCCATAGCACTGAGTGATCTGTTTTTGAAGAGGTCATACCTCTCCCCTAATAAAGCATATATTTCTCTCATTTTAAAATGGACAATCACCCAAATGGGTTGTGTAAACCTTTCAGGACACCGCAGCTTCAATTTACAGAAATTATAAAAAAAAAGCATGTGCAGAGCCATTCTTGGGAATTGGGCAAACAAGTTCACCATCAAATTTAGTAATAATAATAATAATAATACTAATACTAATAATACTAATAATAATAATAATAATAATAATAATAATAATAATAATAATAATAATAATAATAATAAATTTTTAACCCGACTACAGCTGTGTGACTATAAAAATATGCTTTAAAGCAACGGAACAGTGGCCAGTAAAAACTTCATTGAGATGATATTAGAAATATATCTTGACAGAAACAAAGTCAGTCAAACAAAGTGCTGACTAGCTGAGTGTATAGTTTATTTAATAGAATAAGCACAAATGTTTTAGCACTGATTTGAGTTTATTTTTTGTCATTATACATTATTTAATTTCTAGGTTAAAAAAAGGTTAAAATTACCTCTGTTTTTGACACATCTTAATTTGTAAGGATTTTTTTATCAACTGAACATTTTTATGACCATTACAAAAAAGGTGAATGGTCAGTATTTAAAAAGACTGGCCCCGTTACCTGGTATCTCCTACACTGTGGTGATGTACACTGCTGTGACAGGATAGAGCTGACTATCTTGACCCCAGAGTGTACTCTAAAGAGCAATGGAATTAAATGAAAGAGTTGACTAAGCTGGCCAAACCCAATATCTACATCCCTAGTGTGAAGCTAAGCCAATTTCCCTTTGTGTGCAATGGGAATCTAAAATGCAGCCTATGGCCCATGTCTGCAGTAAAAAAAATGCATTACCACACACCAACATCAGCATAACAGAGAAACATAAAGTCACATAAGGCTGTTTTATTCATATAAAACAGACAGAGAAACATGTGTGTACAGAAACACACAGAGAAGTAATTTAGAGTGTTCAAATGTAATACCATGTGTTCATGGACTTTAAACAGATGCTGCAAATCTTTCTTATGTTCTTGTGCTGTAGATATATACAGATGCTTCATTCATTGGATGTTTAACAGATAGGTTTCATTAACCGAAGTAGCAATTAAAACCTTTCTATTTGTTTTTATAGTGCTAGTGCTGCCTCTTTGACTTTTGTGATGTCCAATATGGGCTTTATAAACAGTTTATATGCTGAAGAGGGCAAAACACTTTCCCCCTTAAGTGTTCAGCCAAATGCAATTAACTGGCTTAACATGTCTTGTTTGTAAGCACTTGTTCACCCTCCCCAGTTGGTAGCAGATGTGTGATTAAAGGAGATCTGGCTAGTGGTGGGGACTAGCAGGGGTCCAAATGGGGGAAATGGCATGTCCTTAATGGAACTCCATACAAAGTTCTTTGTTTAAATTTCCTAGACTGTGTCAGCACACCTAAATGCATACCAAGAATATTTAATAATTTCCCACATTTGTTATTTTGTCTGTGGTTCATAATCAATAGTAAATGCATAATGCTCTGAACCAATGTTTTTATCCTCACCCAATATTTCTACATATATATTCTGTCATTCACAAAAAAAGGAGGATCTTTTCAGCTACAGCACATGTTGTTTTGGTAGCATATACTGTAACACTGCAGGGTGGCATGTGTAGGTAAAAAAAATTATTAGAGCTATTCCTGAGCAAAGGTAGAAACGCAGCTAGCTTTTTCAACCATAAAATGCTTTGTATTAATTACACACAACCGGCTACATGTGCTCCAAACACAGAACACTAGTAAAATGCTAAAGCTCATTAAGCCTGATACATGACACATGACCACTGCAAATCTTCCCCCCATATGGAGAAAGTGCATATACATTAAGAGACCTTATATAAAATCTACTGTGGTTAAGAGTAGCTGCTTTTATTCCCAATGGCTATGTGATAATTATTCACAGAAGCTTTGGAGATCTTTAATTCACCCTGGAATGTTCAGTTTAATGCTCATGTTCTGACTGAATACTAAAGACAACAAAGCTGCAAACTGTAACACAGTAACAAAGTATTTCAATTTTATGTTGTGATGTTACTGAACACTGACAAAGGTTTATTATAACCAACATGCACTGAAAATGAAGTAGGGTTACTTGTAAAGTGAAAGAATTTGAGCTGTAACCTGCTATATAAGTAAAGGAAGAAGAACAACACAAATGGAGAAGAAAAAGAGAGAGTGAGATAGAGAAAGAGAGAAACCCTCTTTAGTGTCTGGAAAAGCTCCTTATCCTAATGCCAAGTTTTTATATAGGCTATTAATCCATCTGTTTCCTGTGGCTGGGTGATCTAAACACCCAGACAGAATTACGTCAATTCAAGGTAGTTTGAAGGGTACTGCAGTACAAAAATCAAAGAATCACAGTTAAGATCAGATGTGTGGCGGTCAACCATCATCAAAGATTTTTAACAGAACACACTGACACTTTACCTAGCTTTGCTTTCATACCCTTACATTGTGAAGGCTTATAAAAATGTACTTGGTTATAATATTTTTTGTAATATGTGGCTGGTTTTATTATAATGTGTCATACGTGATAGAGTTCTTGTAATGCATTACAGTGAAATTCATTTACATTTATATAGTTAAAGTAGAACTGATATCAGTGTAGTAAAGTTTAAAAAATCCAAGCTGCCTTCAGTAAATCCTGAGTCATATGCTAAAAATTAAATGCTGCCAAAATTGCTCAACTTAAAAGCAAAACCCCAGTAAAAGTGGCTAGAAAATGGTCTAACCAAGATATTGCCCAATAAGCTAGTCGTCAGTGACGAGAAGAGATCTGGAATATATTTAACTTCTTTTTCTTTCATTTACAATGTCTTCCATGTTGAAACAACAAAGCTGTCCTTGCTTCATTGAATGAATAAATTACTTTGACAATGCTTTCTTGTCAAATACAACAGGCTGGTTAATATTACACACTGAAGAGGACCTTTTGTCAAATTTGGGTAGCTAACAAAACACAATCCCAAATTTGGGTAGCTAACAATCTATACTAAGTGAAGATAAACTAAATGAGAATATTCACAGGGAGTTATCAGTCACTCTTTGTGGAAGGAAAAATTTAATTATTTGAGCTTGTCTATTACTTAATGAATAGATCCAGTTTTCTAAAAGATGACCTTGAAGTTTCTTGGTAAACGTTCCAATTCAACACATCAGAAATTGTTGAAAGTGAGGAGCTCTTGACTCACAAAAATAATGACTGGATATGTGGTGTTGGAGACAGGCTTTATGATAAATGTTGACTCGACTGCGAATGCTCTCACTGTTATGTTATGTTGTTGAAAGGAAGTAGGAGTGGGCGATCTGACATTTCATTCTCCGGGGCTCAAAGTGCTATTCTGTTCAAATGTAGTTTAGCTTAATTTAAAAGATTTCTTGGCTGTCATGTACTTTTTTAGGATAAAGATATCATCCTATATGTTTATGACACAGTAACGCTTTTGTATAAGAACATCTCGAGGCCTTAAACCACCTTTTGTACATGTAGCATCTGTGCTTTAAATGCACCATATAGTTTTTAGTATAACAACTTAACTTTTAAGACTTGTTCTAAATGTAAAGACCTATTGTAGAGTAACAGAGTGTTAAACAATGCAAACATTATGACTCTCATATAACATTATAAAAGACCTAGGGGGAGGAGTTTAAAAATGTTCTGCAGTTTTAAATAAATTACGTAGTACATGCTGCACCTGCTTTTTTTGCACGGCACATCATATATATTTAGGTTCTAACCTAAAAGCTGTCACAAATATTTCTACATGGATACACGTTTTTTCCTAATTCATTGTTTTCATTACAGTATCTTGAAAGATTAGTCTTTACTGTATGGGATTGGGCAACCAATCCATACACATCGCTATCTGAACTAAACATAGCCTTCAGCAGGCTTAGTCATTTAATGATAACACATTCCCTCTTGTGTGTGTAAGAGACGGAAAAACAGGTAAACCGATGGATGCTGTGATGATGTAATTGAACAAAACCACATCATTTGTTAATGAACCAACCCTAACATATTGTTCTCGTTTAGTTACCAAGGTAAAGGATGCAGCAAGACAAGTATTTGTTGCCCTGGTTGGAAATATATGACATAAGCGCATGTGGTTGCAGCATGAGAGAAGAACACATTCTGCTGGTAAGTGGAGGAGAACAGCAAGAGAATGAATCTGTTTATGTTGGCAACATAATACTGATAGATATGCAGAGAATTAGTCTGACTAGAACATCCTGACTCCTGTAAACCATTTATAAAATGTAGAGCTGATGAAAGTCAGAGTCATAATGTGGGAGAATGTGCGGTTCTCTATGATGGAGGGACATCACATTTAAACCTCATGCTTACTGCTCCTTGAAAAAGGCTTCAGAGCCATTGTGTCATTGAACATAATAGGATAAAGTGGACACTTCAGATGAATAAATAAATAATGGTGGACAGCAAGCAAAAAAAGTTGAAAGTTTTTTGGTTTAGGTTAAAATAAAGTGCCAGTTAAACATTTGTTTGTTAGTTTGTTTTACTTCATATAATTGTGAAAGAGTACAGATCTAGTGTCATAAGGGAAAATCCAGATAAGCCATCTTTATACTATACCTTACTGTAATATATAGTATAAAAATGCAGTTACTCCACACCTTTGAACACCAAACTGTTTGGTTTGTGAAGGCGTCATACTTTAGTTAAACCATATGGCTTATTAGTTACACTGTGTCTCATGAGGGATGAAGTTCAAACTTAATCACTAGGGAATGGGAGTGCAGTGATGGGTATAATGAATTTACTCGACAAAGACAATTATATGAGAATGAATAACATTCATACGTTTTATCAGCTTTAACTAAGAAGTGCAGCTGTGAACTGTGTAACCCCTAACATAGGGACCCACTGCAGCAAACAAGTGATGGTAAGGGGTTGGGGAGGGAGGAGAAAAGTGAGAGTGAGTGAGTAAGAGAAACAGGAGGAGGAGGTTTAATGAGAAGAGAATGTTCTCTGCTTGGGCTATTGTAGTGGGTGCCTGGTGAATTTCTGTGGCTTTCACCAACAACTCCTGAGAAAGAGAGAAGAAGAGAGAACAAGAAAAAGTCAGTGATGGAGGGAGGTTGAATGATTGTGTGTCAAGAGACGGGATGTTAAGGTAGACTGCTACTTCAAATGTTCTGGTGATCTGTCCAAAAGCCCTTGAGTCCAGAATTCAACTCCTAAGGCTTTCTCACAAGAGCAGCTTCGAAAAAAGGGGGGCTGAAACCAATTCCGAGAGTAAATAAACACAGAGGGTTTGCAGCATGTTTCCTGTATCAGGCTATCTACAGTGCTGACTGGATCAGAAATCTGTGAAACAATCTGTGCTATCTACAGTATGCTGCTGTCAATGCAACTGTAGATTTTTTTTTCTGTGTAAAGTAATGAGAAGAGATTTTCCCTGGAGCATCGTATGAGCCAAAGAAGAAAGAAAAGAGAGAAGTCACAAAAAAAGGACTAACCGAACCTGAAGGAGGCAAAAAAAATTATCCTGCTACAACCTCACTCAGGAGATTGCTTTTTAACCCTTTGGTAGGACAGTGCTCCATTCTTTTTTTTGCTTCTGTCCATCTGTTTTTAGGTATGGGCTGGCTGCTGAATCTGAGCTATCTGGCTGTAATGGTGGCTGGAATAATTGGCACAGAGAGGAGGCAGCACCACGTGCAGCACGGCCGATGTAGCTACACATTCATCCTGCCAGAGGTGGAGCAGTGCCCATCACCTGGAAACTTCCGGGTGAGCAATTCACTGCAGAGAGATTCACCCTTAGCCCCCAACGCAGCCCAGACTGAGAAAAAGCTCGAAAGCCTGGAGAGTGCCACCGAGAACAACACACTATGGCTGCAGAAGGTGAGAAGAATTTTTTTTTCCATCAATGTTTTTTTTTAAATTCTCAGATAACAGCAGCCCAAATATTGTGAAACTCTGTAGATGATTTTACATGTGAAAAAACCTTCACAATCTGATATTGAATCTGAAATGTTCCTAAACTTTGATTCTCAAATTCAAGTTTGGCTTGAAAACATAGGCAAGAATTTAAGCCAAAAGCATTTCTCAGTTTCTAACTTCAGAGCAACCCCCTTGCATCCATCTTTCTGTCTCCCATTCCAAAGTAAACACGACTAACGATGATGTGTACCATGGAGATTAGTCTGGGTAAGCTGCAAGGGCAATATACAAAATGTCAAACCTTGTCTTAAACCAGATCCCTTCTGAGCCTAACCATGCATGTGAATGTGTTTATGTCTCTGCTTTTAATACAGTTTTGAATGAAAACTTTTTTTTTACCCTACTTATTCATTCATACATACATCAAATCACTTTTATGTCTCACATTACATCATTCCCAGGGGTGAAAATACATGGGTTCATGACCTTAATATTGTGCATAAGTATTATAATTGAAGATTTGTACTTCAAATCTTAAATAAAAACCTTAGTTTTGCTTTAATCTTTAAAATACGTTATTAAATTATTATAATGATTCTATGCTATTCTATTTTTTCCCTTTAACTTTTGCTGAAGTCATACAGGACCTGCCTCATGCTTGGCAAAATCGCCAGGAAAGAGTAGAAGAGTATATATTATATTAGATAGGAAGTTATTTTGGTTTCATTGCTATTGAGAATTCAGTTCAAATTCATTAGCTAGTCAGCAAGGCAGCAAGCCAACATCTACATTTGTCTGAGTTCGCTTATAAGCTATAATCTATGAGTTTGCTTATAAGCTATTCAGGATCAGACTTGATTTTGAGGTTTGCTTTTTTAATCGGTTTCACCTTTCCTGAATACTTTATCATGTAATAAGCAAAAAATAGCACATGACACACCCTGCTGTTATTTGAAAATCTTCCATGTTGAGGCTGGGGTGGTGTGATACGACACAGCATGAAGCAGAGTGCAGTTAATGCCTTGAAGTGGTCTGGAGTGTGTTATTCTGCACACACCACGGTACCTTGCAAATGATTACAAACAATGTTTCATTTGTTAACGATCAACACAACACACACTTTAATAGATTATAGCTGAGAATCAAAGTTATGCAATAAGTAAAGGACACTCTACTTCCTGTTATCACTTCTATTCTAGCCATGATAAACATCGCTCTCAAACCACCACCACCACCACCACCTCTTTTTTCTCTTTCTCTCTTTTCCCTCTCCCCAAGTGCAGCTTGCCAGTTTACTCAGAGACCAAAAAGTCCTCTTTCCTGAAGACTTTCTTGTAATAAGAAACCAAGCACCATTACTGTTACCAAGTGCTGACAGTCGAAATTCCTTGCATAAACGTTAAATAAATGTCTCCTAACAAAAAATGTCACCACATCAGCGACGATGCATTTTTTGTTTGATAAACACCAACGTTTTATTTGAATCTGTTTATTTTAGATTATGTGGCTTGTCCAACATACAAGTCCCTGTGCATGAGCTGTTACTATAGAAACAATAACATATTACAACAAGCACATTAATATAAATCTATTATTTATGTTACAGCTGCAAATACCATTGAGGTTTTGTGTGTGTACGTGTGTGTGGGGGGTGTTGTATAAAAATACTGCACTTCTTTAAAACCAATAAGATTTGTGATTTGAAGCATGCGGTGGTATAAATGCAGGTATTTCTTTCAAGGAGATTTTTGTCTCCATACTTCTATTTTTAATCCAGAATGATTTTTTGACACAATCAGGGTGGCCCTGTGTCGTTGAAGCACCCCAGCTGGGAATTAGCCTGCTGTTTGTATGACACTTGGAGTGTGCCGTGGTGGAAACTTTGGCTCTTTTGTGAAGCTTTACTATAAACACACGAGCAGGGCAAAAGGGTTAGTGCTGTGTACACACAAGCAAGAACACTTGAATGGCTAAGTATGAAAAGGGGGTCTAACTATGCACACATCCAGCATGTTTGAGTATGTATAGGACTGCTTTTTCTTTCTTTGAAAAAATGCTTTAATTTGGTAATGTAAAGACAAAGTTAAAAAGAGAAATAAGGGCAATATAGACGAGCGATTATTACTGTACACTAACACATTTTCCTTGCTGCATAAATCAAGCAGTGTTGACTCATGAACTTTTTTATAGTGAGCTGCACAGAGCTTTTTTTTATTGTACAATCATGTTTTTTTTTTTCAGAGGAATTATTCTTACTGAGATTTTAGTTAAAGGTTATACTTCAAATTACTTATCCATTCCAAACCCATTATTATCTCAGTTGATTATGCAGCCCTCTGGGGTGCACTGAAAACTCAACACATTCGGACAAGTCATACATTTTTGTTACAAAATCTCGCAGGAGTAATAGAAGGAACTGAGGTTTATTTCTTTTCTTTCTTTTCCTGGTTAACCTGGTTAGATTTTTTCTTTCCCTAGGCTATGTGTGCTGATAAGTCAGTTTGTATATATGTGTGGTTGCCTGGGAAAACCCTTCATCTTGTGAAATGTTGACATTTTCAGCTACAGACTTCCCTGAACAGCAATGTGTTTCTCTTTAGCATGTATCTCAAGCTCAAATAAAGTTTCCAATTGAAATCAGAAGGGAGTTCAGTTAGCTCTAACACCATATTTCCCTAGGCAAGGTTTTAAAAATTACTTAAAAAATTGAATATTTGTTAAAGATGTGGTGTGAATGTCAGTTATAGGCAGGGGACTTTGTTTTTTTTTTTTATGTAACCTGATTGCTTTTTCTTTTCCAATCACCAATTTTTCTTCAGTAATACATCAAATCAATTATTTTTAAGTTTAAGTTCCTTTATTTGAAGTCAAACATCCATATTTCCACTTGTTTGTTAATTCTAGTTGTCTCAGAAAGGAATCATTCAATGAAGCCATGTTTTTGTTCTAAGGAACTGGTTAGAGGATTGTAAGGAAATGAGCACATATTTTACTTTTGCAAGCACAAAATTATTTTTTAAAACACTCACTAATTTTAGATAATATGTATTCTTTTGCTGACATATCACAAACCCTTTGGAGAAAAAAAGGGGGGAAAATGGTAATTGCTAATTTATTGGACTGTCAGCAATTTAACACAATCATTCCCAAAGCAGAAGAACCAACATCCTGCAACTTCACTAATTGTGTCTTTACTCTAATGATGTTTTGAATGAGTTTCCTATAATCTATGAAAGTAGCCAGCAATTATGATGTGACATTTCTGCCAATGATGTGACATTTCTAGGCTACTATTTAATCCAGTGTAAGCCTTGAAAACATGGTGACATAACTGAATTATAATATTCATTAATTCATTAATGCATTCATTCAATAATTTATTTTAAACTATGGATTATGGAAAAAACATTTACAAAAAACGTCACGTCCTATGAAAAAAAAAGTGTGATAAATACATCCATCCACCAAAACCAGATTTCACATTTGAATCTAGTGATTTTAGTGATTCACGTGTGAAGTTGAATTAAATCTATTGATTCAAATATGAAATGAAACTAGTGCTTACAATGTGAAGATACATGTAAAGTTTACAGCATATCATAAAAAAAAATGCATACATACTGAGCTACATTAAACTATATAGCCAAAAGATTGCTGATGCAAGACAAATTACATTTACATGTGCTTGTGTAATTTTCTATCATAGATTTAGTACTCAATTTTCTGTAATATTATCCTCCACATTTCTGGGAAGGCTTTCTACTAGACTTTGGAGCGAGCTATGGGGATTTGTGACCATTTAACTATAAGAGCATTCGTGATCTGATGTTGTTTTAGGAGGCCTGGAGTGCAGCTGGTGTTCCAATTCAATTTAAAGATGTTCTGGTGTGTTGGGGTTGAGGTCAGGGTTCTGTGAAGGACATTGAGCTTTTTCACTTTAACCTTAACACACCATTGACTTTTGTCAGAGATGCATTATAATGCTTGAACATGAACAGGTATCAGCCCCCAGTGGAGATATTCACTGACCAGGCATAACGTTACAGCCACCGACCAGGCATAAAATTATGACCATCTGCTTATATATTGTGTTGGTTCCCATTTTGCTGCCAAAACAGTCCTGACCCCTTCGAGCATCAACATCATTAACTTCTTTAGCAATTTAAACTACAGAAGCTTGTTTGTTGAATCCAACGACATGGGCCAACCTTCGATCCCCATGTGCATCAATGAGCTTTTGCCCCCCCATGACCCTTTCACCGGTTTCCCACTATTCCTTCCTTGGAGCACTTTTGATAGGTACTGACCACTGCAGACCAGGAACATCCAACAGGAGCTGCAGTTTTGGAGATGATCTGACCCAGTCGTCTTGCCAAACTCACTCAAATCCTTACACTTGCCCATTTTTCCTGCTTCTAACACATCAACTTTAAGGACAAAATGTTACTTGCTGCCTAATAAATCCCACCCACTAGCAGGTGCCATAATTTAGAGATAATCAGTGATATTCACTTCACCGCTCATAATGTTATACGGTCATACAAGGTCATGAATATGTATAGTTCCAGTAATGGAAAATCTTTAAACGACAGCATAGAAGCACATTTTATATATAATATAATTCTGTGTTTAAATTCAATAGTTTCGGAAGGAACCACATATAATGGTGAGGTGCCCAGAAACTTTTTAGCCATACTGTGTTTATGTCCTGTTTAGTATTGCAGTTCAATTACTTTGACTGTGAAACTCTGGAAAAGTGCTTTACTGGGAAAATATGAAAGGAAATTACCAGGATGTGGTTATCATTACATAGTACATTGGAAACCTGAGTCAATTTGTCTGCCATATGTTATTTTTTTGAAAACTATAAATTTGAATATCAGCCTGCTTATAGGGTTGAAGCTTAAATCCCTACTGTAAAATAATATGCACTGAAACTAAATAAAAACAAAAATAATAAACCAAATGGAAGTTGCATCCAGGACTTTGTTCAGTACCTCAGTAATTGCTTATGCATATCTTTTTGGAAATAGTGCAGATGGATAAGACGTGTGTGATATTATCTGTTTGTCTGTAAGGGAGCCAAGTGTGATGTTTAATACCCTTTACTGGAATATGTTTAAAAGCTTTCATCTCCTTCAGATATCTTTAAATCCTTAAACCAATTCTTCAAAAGATTGCATTTTACTTTTTTCTTCAGTAATACATTTTTACATGCTTTTACTAAAAATACAAAAGGAAGACCATAAACAAGCTTTCACTAAACAAACAAATAAACAAAAGACACTTTTTAAGATCAATTTGAGTTAAACATTTTAAGTCAAATGAATGCCAAGTTTTATAGAACATTTAAAGATTTAAAAAATGTGTGTGCATGCTTTGCTTTACTGCTACAAGTTGCTACAAGAAAAGTCTAATTGTTGTCCTATTGTAATGGATAGTTCATTCTTGGAGAAAAAAACGATGCATATTTGGAGTAAGATGGTGGTCTGACCTAACTGATGTTTTCTTTGTTATGCTCACAGCTGGAGAGTTACATCCAAGAGAACATGCGGTTGGAGATGGTGGAGATGCAGAGGAATGCCATTAACACACAAACAGCCACCATGCTGGAGATCGGAACGAATCTCCTCAGCCAGTCTGCAGAACACACACGGAAACTTACAAATGTGGAGACCCAGGTATGTCATTAAAAGAGGATTAAATAAACTAGTGGATTCTTCTTTATATATCAGTTTATATAGTTACTGTATTGAGATTTGCTTGGAAAGCTGTGAAGTATAGCAAATTAAAAACATTTTGTCCAATCAAAAACGATACATTTATACACATTTACATCACAGCAATGCTCTCAAATCCGATTGCACAGTGACACCATAGTGACAGTTGCAAAACAAATCAAAGATATACATCTGTCTATATATATATATATATATATATATATATATATATATATATATATATATATATATATATATATATATATATATATATAAAATTATTTTTTTACTTTAACAATCTTCAGAGCAGAGGACTCTGGGATCTTAGTCACATGACAAGCCATGTATTTGTCTTATTTTTTAGAGCGAAAAAAGACATTAATGAGGGAAAGATGGTTTATAACCATTACTGGAATGATGTTCTCTAATTGGCAGATTGCTCTTGTATAAGGGGAATAAAACTTGCTTGAGACTTGCTGTGGATTCCAATCATCTTTGGGGAGATAAGATGTTACTACACTTACTTTGGACTCAGTCAGTGCCAAGGGACAAATCCTTTCAAAAATTCAAAAGAGCACTCTTTGTTGTGTGATATTGCTTAATTGGTAAATGAACCTTATTTTTGCTTTTTATCATCTCTTTATTTGCTCCTCCCAATTTAAATGATAGATTCACCATCTATTGCAGTGGGGGTGGGACTGACTGCCATATTTGGTTAGATGACATTGCAAAAGCACCCAATCAAAACATTTTCTCTACTTGTCCTCTCTAAGATAAATTTTCACATAGTGTTTTGTACTTTTTTTTGTTTTCCTCCCTTTGTCAGCCATCCATTCAACATAGTATTGCAACCTGAAAAAATATTTAACTGATTTTCATGGCATATGTTTATTATATTAGTGTAGCTGTAAAAATAGAGCAAGTTGGATTTATACACATGGCAAAATAATCACTAGAACATGAACTCCTAAAAAGATAATGTTACAGTGTATAGTGGTCATAAATACAAGCATATTAAATCCTCAAAATTAATAATTTTGCATGGGAACAAAACCAAAAACACAAGCAACCCAGAAAATATACATTAATGTACATTGTTAATGTTCTAAAAATATTTGGACAAATAATGTTTTTTCTTCTTACACTGTGTCACCAGTACTGAGAAATATTGACCCTCTTGTGAATAAAATTAATTTTGGGTTTGTGAGTGTACATATTAACCGCATTCTGGCAACATTTGGAGGTGTTGAACCAAACAGGCCGACTGGAGATCCAGCTGTTGGAGTACTCTCTGTCCACCAAGCGACTGGAGAAGCAACTCTTGCAGCAGACCCAGGAGGTGTCCCGCCTAAATGACAAAAACAGGTAAAGATGTCCAATGGCCTGAGGGATATCCTTACTTTGCTTTTCTGTATTGATGATGAAGATGCTTTTGTCCAGTGCTGAGGGTACAATAGCGTATCATGCTGTGGGTGTACCATAGTGGGTGGTAAAGTGTCAGGGTGAAAAATGTCAGAATCTGCATGTCATTTAGGTTATAGCCAGAGGAAGTCCACTCAGAGGGGGAGTCAAATAATTGAGGACATGCTTTACTTGTATAAGAGAGATGTTTGTTTTTACTTTTCTTTCCAATTGTTTAGCATTCCAGCTTCTGAACAAAACTGGCCAGGGCAAACACAGCTCACCACCCACACACACATACACACACAAACACCACCTGTTGCACATCTGCACTTTTTATTTCGAAAGTAGATGTGGAGGTCATCATTGCACTAGCCTTGTATAGACGTTATTGTAATATTATGTACATTTTTATATAACTTACAATCTTTGAAACTAAAATCACTTACCCTGATAAATATAGGTATTCCACAGAATGTAACGTATTCCTCTGTGAAGCATGAGGCCTTCCAGAAGCATGAGCACAGTGAATGCTGAAGGTGATTTAGGGAATTATGTGCTTTTTAAATGCCAAAAGTGGTTTGTTCAATCCATGTGGTTGGATTGTTTCAATGTGTACCTGCCATAAAGTCATTAATACGAGTCATAAAGAGCAGGCGTGCAGGATTTATTGCCTTCATTTGGAGCACATTGAGATGCAAACTCACACACTGTCAGCGCTGCCTACGGGTTTGACGTTGAAAGCACCATCTGTGAAAGCTTGAACTCACCAGGTGTTTCAGGGATGTTTAGTTCCACCAGCTACTCAAAGAGTAGCCCTTTTACAAGAATATTTATTTATGTGAGTTTGAGGAAATTTGGACAGAAATGTTTACAAACTAGGAAGCACAGTTCATTTGTATGATTCATATACCCTTTATTTAAACCTAACAATTAGTACAGCAATCTCTAAAAAAAAAAAAAAGCCTATTATTATTTTTTATTTTTTTTTATTTTCTATATACTGTAGTCCTTTTGGGGAATTTATGGTTAACACATAAAGGACAGAGTATGATAATTTAAATAACACCATGCAGTAATTTTGCTGTTTAAAAAGTTCAAAGTCATCATTATTAGTACTACATTTTTAATTTATATGTAAATAAATGGATCACTTAATCTACATTACATGTTATTAGCTACCAGCTGTTATAAAGATAAACAGGAACAATTGTCTGGTTAAAACCTACCAGCTAGCTACTTAGAGTCATCATGGTGACAGTGAATAAAGTAATTGAGGTTTACTGCAGATGAAGAAAAAAAGGAAGATTCCCAGCATTATGATTATTAAGTCAAAGATTTTTAGTGGAACTGTAATAAGGGTTTTTATTTTTGATGTTAGTTATGGCATGTTATTAATGATTAAAGTTATTGATAGGGTAGGATTGATTGACAGTAGAATGCTTAACATAACTAAATGAATACCAGCCCTGCTTCTACTTTCTGGCACGTACCCAAGCACCTTTATTTATATATATATATATATTTATATATATATTTAACTATATTTCCCAGCAATACGGCAGCCTTTGTTTCGCTGGATTTACTAAGAATAATCCAAAATATACTTAGCAGACAAGATCTAGTGAAATTTGAAAAGAATTTTTACAAAGCAAAAATCAGATCAAAGTTTATTCTCACACCAAACAAAAAAACAAGTATAACATCAAGGGATCATTTTCAAATAGTGATGCTTTTTCTCTCTTTAACAGCTACCTGGAGCAGCGTTTCACAGCCCTGGAGGCCAGACACAGTCAGGAGCTGCAGGCAATCCAGCAGGAAAAGCAACAGCTGCAGGAGCTTCTGGACAGGCAGAGTCGCATGGTCAGTGTGCTCGAGAGACAGCTGGCTGGCTCCACCCGCAACAGCACACTGCTCCAGCACCAGCAACCTACTCTCTCAGAGACACTGCAGCAGCTACTGGCCATGATCGCCCAGTGCAACGGTTAGTGCCAAACTCTAATCAGCATGTATGCGCTGTCTGGAAAGCATCAGTGTGTGTTTCTGGGAAACACAACTGTGGGCCAGAATGGCTTGTTTCAGGATTAGAAAATGATGCTTTTACTTAACAACGGATTACGGGAAGTAGTAACATTGCTCAACATGCTATTTTAATACAGGACAAAAAAAACCCCTCACATACACATTCTTAATGCTTAATGCTTAATGCACACCTTCTGCCTTGCCAGATATTACCAGCCTGTCTAAGGCAAAGACAGTTGTTTTCAGAGATTGTGCCGACGTATACAAGTGCGGAATTACAGAGAATGGAATATACAACATTCATCTCGCCAACAGCACACAGACAGTAAAGGTAATATTGAACAGCTCTTCAGTTAAAAAAAGGATATAGTTGTATGATTCAAATAAAAGATCCCATTTTGTGTTGTGTTTCTGAGATCATAATGTAACCACTGCAAATGTACAATACGTACTGTAGATGTAATAGATGTAGTATACTAGGGCTTGTTAATTTATGTAAACACATATGCAAATCAACTTCAGTTTTGGATCATATTACTGGCATGAGGAAAGTGAGATGGAAATATTATTAGTATGAACTGCTGACTTTTTTAATTATATTTTCTCTTTGGCTTTAACTATAACTATGACTCCACAAACACTTTCCATATTCTTTTCACTTCGGACTGTAACACATGACAAGTTTGCAATGATAACAAAAAAGATCACATTCAATATTTATAGATGTATTTTATAAATACCTTTTATAAATGTATTTATAAAAGTCCTATTACAATGTTAACAACTTTGTACTTAATCAAGCCAAAAGTTAAGTGGTGACACAATTCACAATATTAATTCATGCTTTAATACATTATTATTATTACTGAATAATTGTAATGCCATAGTGTTTATTTACCAGTGAAAAACTCAAATCTACTGTTATGACTAAAGTGAAATCTTTAGTAATGAATGAAATATTACTACGCTGGCAAAAGAAAGAAACGTGCATCAGTGCGCTGTCCTTATTTCATGATTATTAAAGCATTTAGTATGAATATGTTAAGATTTTCTGTTATTCCTTATAGAAGTGCATATAAAAGTAAGTGATCTGTATTACGCTTACTGCAAAATCTTGAGCACCCACAACTGCAAAACATTTTTATATTACTCAGGAGTAAGTGTGGAAAAATTGAAGGTAAAATTCAGCTAGTATTTCCGTAACTTAGTATGAAATACCTAATCGCTAATTAAGAAGCCATTCAACAAGATGTTATCACAGTTATTGAATAATTTCTGTAATAACATCATAAACTGTAAGTAAATAATGTTTCTATAATGAGTAAAAAAATGTAATTTATTGACATTATTTTCTTGCTATCGTGTACTACATCAAAAGTTGGAAGGACAAACTGTTTTTAAATAGTCTTGAGTTCTATTATTATAACAGTGGAATGAAAAAACTGGGGATAAGAATACTAAGAGGCTGGTGGAGTGTTTCTTAATTTTTTTTAATCTTATAACCTTTACGTTATATACCTTTACTGCCATTTCCTTTTCAATGCCATAGCCTTAAAACCATTGACCTGTACTTCTCAACAATATCCACACATCTCCCCACTGCTATAGCCTTAATATTTATTCACTGTACATATGTTTACATATTTATCACATGCTGTAAATATGCTACTTATTTATCTGCACTATTTGCACGATTGCTACTTTTTGCACTTCTGGTAGATGCCAAACTGCATTTCGTTGCTGTGTACCTGGAATATGCAATGACAATAAAGTTCTACCTACCTACCTACCTACCTACCTACCTACCTACCTACCTACCTACCTACCTATCTATACGTTTATATATGGGCTCTAGTATTGGTAATTGTGATTTTTAGTGGAGAAAGCCTTCTGAACCGAATCAAACTATTCTGTTTCACTCTTGGTTTATATTTACTATCAGTGTTTCCAGTCAAATTGCATTTTTGGATGAGAGAAAAAGGACACGGGGGAAATTGTTATAGTTATCTTACTTCTTATGTGTGTTCTCTTCCCTGTTGCTTTTCACACAGAAGCCAGGTGTTTGGCCGAGGTTTTGTAGTCTCTTGCCAAATTTGGGACTTAAGCAGCTTTGCAATGCGAGTTAATAGATGCAGATTCGCCACCCTTTTAAGCAATGCAGTCTTCCATGTAAAAACAACAAAATGAGTGGTTTCTTTCTATTACTTTTCTATTCTTTGATTTTAGTCACCTTGCTAAACCATGCTTAAAAATACATTTACTAAAGCAAATGGACCTGTTGAAAATATACTAGTAGAGTAGAATAGAGAAGCAGTAAATCTGATGCCAAGGAGTTAAGCCGTACCGCAGAAGTAATTCATTCTTTCTGTGATCCCGACAGTAATTGAATAAAGATAATTGTTGAACATGAGTGAGCTGGTAAATTATATTAAATAAATTAAACATTTGTACTAATTAAATATATAATGAAACATAGATAGAGTTTTAGTATTTCAGAAAAGCATGCTGAAAGACCAGGGTCATTGTTTGAATAAACTGACCAAGCCCAGGAATGATAATGTGATGGATTCCAGTTTTATGGGAGAAAAAAGCCCTTTTCACCCTAGCCTGACAACTATTGCTATGTCCTATTAAGGCTTCTTCAATTTGTGGTGGAAAGTTCTAAATAAGATCCAGATACAGTGTATCCCTGGGTAAAAGAATAACCTGTCTCATAGCAGCTAGAGCTGATGTGATTATTGTTTAATCATTTTTTATTTTTTATTTCAGTGTCTTCTGACTATGGGTGAGGTTATCCTCAACGATTTTTAAGTGTCTCCAGTAACATACAGTACTTAAAATATTCAGTAGATAAGCAAATGATAGAGGAGCAAAAAATTTGATGTAGTTGTTTGCTTGGGGCTATTCTCTGCATGGTAATGTAGGCTCAAGATGTTTAAAATCTGCTTGGTTCTGTTGACTTTAGTATTGTTATTTCAATTATTGTTGTCAAAGTTGTTTTTTTTGTGTTACTGAATTATCAGATGTGCGTATTTTCTCCATCTGGTTTCTGAATGTTGTTTAAATTTTTTGAGAAAGAAAAAAAAAAAAAGACATTTATTGTGTCACATGAGGTTACAGACATATGCATTAGCGATTCACTTGTATCACACATTATATTTTCTATATTAGCCGTGTTTAAACTATTCTTGCTTTACATAATAGGTTTTATTTATGTCTGTACTTTAAGAGTCACTAACAGCTGGAACCAATTTCCTTGTGTGTGTCAACCCACTTGGCCAATAAACCTGATTCTGATTCTGATTCTGATTCTGATAATGCTGCCATGCAGTACATAACCTCCACTCTTCTTTTATCTTCTTTCAACATGTTGCTTGCTCCAATAGCTTTTCTTACAGTCTCTGAATGCTTCCTTTACAAAGCAGAGGTTGTACTATCAGAAACTTCATCTACCCTTCATTGTTGTCCCTTTCTCAGTCGGTGGTGGAAGGTGAGCTCTGAGACTTTATCTCAACTTTATCTTTCTCTCCATCTTTTGGAACTGACTGAAACTTGGATCACTCTAAAAAATAAATAAATAATTAATGCCGGTTGCTTTATCTGCTGCCTATGCTTTCTCTGTGCTCACTGGGAAACATGCAGGTACAAAAGTACAAGCATCCCAGAAATAGAACTCAACACATCTTGCATAGTCTCATTTCAAGACGTCATTTGAATTCAGTGTTGCTATTGTTAGAGCTCTTGTTAATCTTCAGATTGTTGTTATCTATTGCTCACTCAGCCCCCAGGAAACTTCATGAAAAAGCGATGGGCTTCCCTATTCCCAATTAGTATCTTCTCTTCTTTTTTCTCTTTGTTGCCTTCCTCCACACAATCCTCTCCCTCTTGCACTTTTGACCTTTCCTTTTACAGCCTGGTGGTATACAAGTGTGGACATTCCTTCATGTCTTTCAATATCCAAACCAACAACACTACCACAAGCTTACTCCTTCTTCTCTGTACCACTTCAAGCAACACTTTCCTATATTCACTTCCTTTCTTAAACAACCATCTCTGTCCCTTATCTTCTAGATGACTGAAGTCTTCTTGCCTGCAATGTGACTTTTTGGTTGTGCTATGAAGCAAAAGGAAAGAATTAGAAGAAGTGGAGACAATAAACTAATTGCAGATTTGTACTCATTATGCTCTATTGTGCTGAAATTCTACTCCAAAGCTACTGCTACTAAGATTTCTTTTTACAAAAGAAAGGTGGAAGCATATGCCTCCTCTCTGCTGGATTCCATCCTTTCCAGAATGCTCCAAACCTTGCAAGACCTCTCGCTTTTGAAACTGGTCACACACTAACTGCTTCCAAAAACATTAAGATCTTGAAAAAGACACCTCAAACATCAATAGTCTCTCACATTCTGATGAGCAGTGGAACAAGTAGCACAGCATACTCTCTGTATAACTCACCCTCGCCTTTCTCATCATGGAAAGCTGCTTATCAGCTGTAATAAAATGAAAAGAAGACTGTGTGTAAAAATCTTGCAATCTCCTTGAAATCAGGCCTTGGATCCCATCTTATCTACCAGCTATTGTTCTCTCCTTATTTTGAATTGGTCATGCATGTTTCTCCTATTCAACCCTAGAAGGATCTCATAATTTCTCTTCAAATCGTCCACTCAGGTACTTGTTCACTTCCCCCTCATTTGAAAATTGGACAACTGTAACTCTCTCTTGTCTTACTTTGTATGCTATCAAACCTCTGCAACTGATTGCAGCTGTGTGGCTTTTTTAATCTTTTAAGTTCTTGCACATTACTGCAACTGCATTGTTCCCTAAAGCCAAAAATTTGCCACACTTATCTGAAAGCATGAAAACACAACCATGTTTCAGCTTCAGCTTCCAGAAGAGCCCAAATTGTAAACACACCTCTTCACTAAATGACCTATTTGAGTATTAAATACCATATTTCACATGGAAATAATTATTTTATTTCATGAATGGCAAAGATCTGCGGAATGGCTGAATCTTTTCGAAACAAGTTGTTTTGATTTTTCAAGATACAGTTTATATAAAGTTTTGCTTTGTGTAAAAAATTTTTGTGGCTAGAAAACCAAAAATTTTTCAAGAGAAAAACTTGAAATACTGTTAAAAGAAAACTTCTATAGGGATTACCTAAATTGTACGGTTGTGGCAAAGGGTTTCACTCTTTTCCATCTCTCCCATTCCTGTGTAATACTGTGTCGACTATTTTTATTCTTCAAGATTATATCATGAACCATGGTTGCTGAAACAGTCATTTGTTTTGATAGCTTTACATTGTCTACTACTGCACAAATTATCAAAATCACTTACCTAAGCTCATTGTCAATACATTATGACACATTATTATTAGTAGTATTACTGGGGTTTCATGTATTAGTCATTTGCACTGAATACAGTGAGCATTGAAATGGTTGTTATAAGACTCAGATTTAGACAATCGGCATGATTTTAAATATTGGCGTGACAATCACACAGGAGATGTGGACAGACACATATTAGACATGAATGATTGATATGATGCTGTAATGTTATAGTGTAAATAAACATTGGCAGAGTAAATTGATGTGCCAATAAGTAATATGTGCCTTTAGTAATACAGAACAGTGGATATAAGTACAATAAATAGTAAGTGATATATCTGTGTTGATTCAATCTGTCAGAAGTCTATACATGCTTGCTCTTATTGGTTTAAACAACTTGTCAATATGCTATTTTAATAGTTCTGCTTATGCTAACTGACAAAGAGATATGCAGTTTCCGTATAGCTAAATGGTCAAATAAATGTCTATGGTTTAGCTCATACCAGCTTCCTAATTATTACATTAGGATCAAGCAAACAAGCATTACAATATTTATGTGTCTGGAAGTGGCAGTAATAAAGTGTCACCTTGCAACATAAAGGACCACTGAGTTTAAAATAGTCTGATGGATTTAAGATAAAAACTGTTAAGTCTTGTTGTTCATGACTGGATGCAAAGGAAGAATTTGCCACATGGCAGTGGCAAGCGTGAATGTGGTCCTTGATATATGATATAGTGGGCTTTTCTCAGACAATGTGTAGTAGTAGTCTTTCACTATATTTGCATTCCAACTTGCAGTTTCATATTTTAATATTAATCATTAGAGGTAACAGTAATTGATTTTACTGATATCAATAGCTAGGTTAGATTGTACTTGCCGATAACCGATTAGACTGAAAGTTTAAAATTGGATCCTGGATAAAACCAAAAAAAATTTCATGTAAAATAGTACTGAACTTCATTACAAAAATAAAAAAAACATGATTAATGGAAAATGTGTTATAGGAAATAAAAATAAATATAAGTATTAATAAAACTAATTATATAATTAATAACTTATTATTATAATATAGTGCTATCTGTGCAGCACTCAGTTTCACGTGTAAAAACAAATCGCATGTGGCATTAGTGATTCACCTTTAATTATTTTATAGAAATAATTAAAGTATTTAGAAAGTATTGATTATGCCATCAACAATGATTTTGTATGATATCACTAGGTGTTCTGTGATATGAAAACTAGAGGAGGAGGTTGGACTGTTCTTCAGCATCGCTTTAATGGTTCAGTGGACTTCCACCGTAACTGGAAAGATTATAAAATGGTGAGTGTCTCTTTATATATGTATACAAATAAGTATGTGGCATTCACTCAATCAATGACAAGTGTTAAATCTGTTGTGGCAAATAAGACAGACATTACAGTTTTTCATAACTATAATGCATTGACAAAAACAGGCAGATTATGGCAGTTTCTTTGTGTTACCATCAGTGCAGTCCTTAGCTTTTTTTAGGGGGACATGCAGTAATGTATTTTTCCTTTCTTCTACCATGCACATGAACACATTGTTTTAACTAGTTTTCTTTATAACTTTCATTTCCTTTGTTATACACAAGGGGGTATAATGGTATTCAGAATTCACTGCAGGACAAAAATTAGTACCCAAAAAGGCAGCATAGTTGAGGTTAAATCAATAGTTTATGAGGTGATATAAACAGGAGATAAATCTCTGCCATACTGATACAAATCTGATTTAAATGCCAATGATTTTGTACCCACAATATAATAATGCTCAATCAATAAATCGAAGCCTCATTTTAAACCCAGTATTAGGCATTGAAATGAGCCCCTTATGCATCTTGCTCAGTTGATAGGAGAAATGATCACAGCTAATAGGGGAACACAAAAGACTGCAAAATAGTTTTCACTGCTTTTCATTTGTTATCCAAGAAAATGTTTTTACAAGCGTGTGATAAATATTTGGCCATGGAATTAGGGAGGTCTGCTAGATAGCTGATAACATATGACCTTAAGTGTTAGAGTGTGCAATGTTTAAATAACATTGACCAAATGTTGTTTCATTGATCTGCTTCACCAGACAGAATCCACGTATCGCTGTTTTATAAATAGACATTTCCTTAGGACTTTACATGGAAATGCACCCTTAGAACTCCAGATGTCTTATGATATGTGGCTATGTCTGTGGAAACTCACATTTTATGCAATATGCAGGGATTTGGAGACCCCTCGGGAGAACACTGGTTAGGAAATGATGTCATCCACCTGCTCACCACGTCCAGAGACTACACTCTGAAGGTCCAACTTAAAGATGTAGAAGGAAACCAGGCCTATTCGCAGTATGACCATTTCTACATTGATGGAGAGGAAAATAAATATTGGTACTAAAATATTTGTCTTGACTCACAATATTAATAGACAAAAATGACCTACTCAGGCTGGCCATATTTAAATTCCAAACTCATTTTGTTTGTATTGGACTCATATTTTGTTCATCTTTAAAGTTTCAGGCTATAAACAATGCAAATTTTATGTTAATCATTTGGTGTTCAGTTTTATAAACTACACTGTATAACATTTTCTCAAGATACTATAGGCTACATTCAGAGCTTCTTATCTGTATGTGTTTAATAAGGACAAGGTCTATTTTCTGACTTTGAGATTATATATTAAAACCACTATAGTATCATGCTTGCTATAAAGGGGCAAATATCAAACTTGATTGAAGGCTGTGGGCTAACAATAAATTGTGCATTGTAACAAACATTACATTAAATTTACATTTGCCCTCGTTTCTATCAAGTATGATTTTACGAAAATTAAAAAATACAATAAAATAGAAGCATTGCACTGTAATCTGTTTAACTAATGCAGTTTTATTTTCAAAGTTCTAATTCACTGAAACGTACAGTATATTACAATAGTATAGTTGAGATCAGTGTCTAATGCAGCTTTTCAGTAACCTCTAAAGAGACATGAAGCTGGTCCTTGTTTTGTTTTTTTTAGTTTTTCCAAATGCAATTTTTTCACCTCGTTCTTCTTATGAATGGCATGGTGGGCCAAATCAAAGGCCATGTGCCAAGATCTCTGATTTTGAGTGGAAACAATGAAAATGAGGTGGGAATGCGCCCTGGATGGGATGCCAATTCATTGCTTGGCATCATGAACACATATGTACATACCTAGGAGTAATTAAGCATCAACAACAACAATATATTGGGTGGTGGGAGAAAACAAAATTATACGGAGTAAACACATGCAGTCACAGGGAACATGAGAACCTTTGATGTCAACCTTTTAGGCAGCAACCCAAGTTCAGGATCAAACTGTGGTTGCTGGGGCTGTGAGCAGGGAAAACTGCCTCTGTTTGCTTTCCACTGCTTTCTCTATTAACAGGTACTTTTAGCCTTTTGATTCAAGGGCAGGCTTGGAAAGAACTCAGGCAAAATGCCTTCACGCATCCTGACTGCCAAGTCGAACAAACCTCACCTTTCTGTTACAGATAAAGAATCAGATATTGCTTGCTGAAATGAATATTTTGCATGAAAAAGGAACAAAAAAAAACATCTAAGAATTGAAATGAGATTCTGGGGTGGTGAACAAGGCTTGAAAAGTTGAGAGGCATTATTAAATCTGGGCATGTTGGAAATTCATTGTGTGTGGTTCACACTGCCTAAACAACCTGGGATGCAGATATATCAGGTCTATTGCCAAATTCCACTATGTTAGGTTTCCTTTTTACCCTTTACCGGATGTATAATATTTATTTGCATGCTGTGCAATGCTGGCACCGTCTGTAATATGTTGGGTTCATACGGCCAGACACGTGACCAGTTGTGTGAGGTTGTCTCTGAGCCTTAACGCTTCCCTGTAGGCTCATGTTGTGTGGTCCATTTTTACTGCTTTCCATACTAAATGTGCGCAATCACACCTCGTGAGTTGTTAATTATGGATAATGAAAGCCATTTACAACAGCAGTGTTTAACACGTGCAAATTTAATATATTTTACCTATAATTACATTTAACAAACTTTTGGATAGGATGGAAATACGTTTCAACATAATATGGACAAATGCTTGTGGACACCTTATAATTACACTCATGCTTTTTGAACATCCTGGTCGAGATGTGCTGTTATAAAAGTCTACATTTTTCTGGAAAAGCTTTGCACAAAAGTTTAATTATTATTTTTTTATTTTTCTCCAGTATTCATGCTGAAGGTTTTAGTGGTACAGCCGGTCGCACCAGCAGCTTGACCCACTCAGGTACCATGTTTAGCACAAAGGATCAGGATAATGACCGCTGCAGCTGCAAGTGTGCCCAGATGGCTTCAGGAGGTAAATCACTACACATGTTACTTCAAAATTTTTGGTCTCTTTTGTCTCAAATAAACTTCTTGTTACTCATATTGGCAAAAACTATTACACTGACATGAATTAACCTGATTCTAAGTTATGACTTCTGTTGAGTTTTTGGTTTGGTCTTGTTAGGACAACTTCTTCTTCTTAAAATTTTGTTATTGCAGGATGGTGGTTTGATGCCTGTGGGCCATCTAATTTAAACGGCATCTACTACACTGGAATCTCCAACGTGATGCGCTACAATGGGGTCAAGTGGTACTACTGGAAAGGACCAAACTCAATAGTTACCCGAACCACTATGATGGTGCGTCCTGTGGATTTCTAAAAATAAATGTCACCGAGACATTTGGCTCTACAAACAGCAAAACTCCCTGAGTTCATTTAAGATCTATGCTCCATGCTCGTTTGTGTCCAGCTGCACTTACATAAGCACTAGGTGTTAATTCAACACTGGGGAATTTGTGACATAGACAGCGAAAGAGCGCCAAAGGGCTGTTGGGACAGCTGAGACTCACTGACATTTTATGCATTTTTGGAAATTGTGGAACACTATATGATTAAATCTGGCTTGTTTGTTCTGCTCTGGCAAAAAAAGAACCCAGCTGCTTCATCAGTATATTATTACCCTGTATATAAAAGCTCATGCAGATTAGAATGCAAAGGACTGGAATTTCACATCAGAGTTTGCTTGTATACTTGGCTAGTGAACAGAGCTCTTTGTAAATATAACACATTCCTCCTCCCTTTCCTGTTCATGACACCTTTCCATTTGCCCCTTTTCTGACATGCCTATAAAGTTTATGAGTGAATACTCCCATAAAAACTGCATGAGATACTAAAACAGGTATATGTTTAACAGTCACATTATTTACTATAAAAATGTATATTTGTAATAAAAAAGGACATAAAATCGATCAGAGACGTCAGTGATTGTAAGAATGTAAGTATGAAGGTTGCAATGGCAGCATCTCCAAAGGCAGTCTGTTCATGGTGTTGTTTTAGCAGCGGGCTGTGTCGAATGCAGTGCAATGGTTGATTGACCATCCATGCAGGGTGTTAAGAGGGTCAATATTATCGCAGCGACCATGCCAATTCCTTGATGAAGCATACAATACAGGCTGCTTGCGCAGGTTCCATTAAATAGATCAGAGAGGCAGGCCCTTTTGCACTGCTGACCTGTGTTCACACTTAACACTTAGCTGGGTATGTGAAGTTGAGATTAATCACAGCAATCATGATTTAACACTCTGCTCAATAAACCCATTCATCCAGCAGCACAGGGTTGGTGAAATAGAAGAAATACTTATACTGCCATATCAGATAAGATTCCAATCACATTCCCATGACCCCTCACTATATCTGCAGCATCCTATCATGAATATACGTTGAGGGAAAATGCACAAGCTGTAATAATCATTTGCCAGTAATTTATTGCTGCCAGGGCAGATGAGCTCAAATGAAGATGCAGTGCATTGAATAGCATGTGAGCACATTTACATGCACACCACACCAAGCTGCACAAACAGCTTTATTATGAGTCCACCAGCTGCCTGTAGATCATTGCTCAGGAGAAGACATCTATCAAGTTTGGTTTTACGGTGAGTTCTAGACACCTGACTGGCCATTAGGCCATAGCCTTGTAAAGGGCTTTCAAGAGGGGATGGAACCTGTGACTGTTTGCTATATGAACTTTGTTTTTATTGGCGTTACTCCAAACAGGTTGAATGTGTAAATGAGATGCCCAACACCAGTGGGGGGTGGGACTGCTCTAGTAGAGCTTTGGAGTGCATCCATGAATTTATCATTTCTTTCAGCCAGCTGAAGGAAGAATTGGAAGGGCTGAGAAAGGGGTATGCAACAAGCACACATAAATCTCTGTCGAACCTTTGTTCCACATGAAAGACTCCATGGGTGCAAGGAAGGACAGGTTAACTCAAGGATGGTCCATAATGAATCCAGGAGACAGAGTGTGTTCCTGTTGATTTAGCAGACTGAAACCCATTGAAGACACAGAAGAGCTCAAGGATACTTGAAATTGCTGTGACCCTCTTTAGATTCTCTATTTGGCTCTTAATATCAAGCTTCCCGTAGAATGCCATCTAATTATGGGTTGTTAACTCATTAATCCTACAGCAGGGGGCACTCTGGGTACAATATAGGCACAGCAGCAGTGTATTATTATTATTATTATTATTATTATTATTATTATTATTATTCAGGAGTTAAAAAGAAGCTGCACATTTGAAATGTAGTGCTACTGGTTATTATTATTTTCCTCTCTAAATCAATTCTTGCCTGCAAATGCAGCTCCCTAACAGGCAATTATGGCATGTCAATACTGTTATCATGAGACAACTCATGTACCCCACTCATTAAAAGATGGCTAACAGATTCTAAGGCTGTGGGGGACACAATATTTGCTCACAAAAAGAAAGAAATTCCTTTAATTACTTAATGATGTGTACTTCTCTGTGATATGCATAGAGACTGAGAGCCAAACAGCTCGTTATAAAAGACAGAGAGCATATTGATGAAAATTCAGAGCTACAGCCATAAAACCAGTCATGTGGTGGAGTAATGATGTAAGGCATTAGCACTTCAAAACATAGGACTTTCCCAAACAAGGCTATGGCTGCTGTCTGATCTCGAGCTAGGAGTGAAAGATCAGCTCTTTTTTTTTTTATATTTATTGAGCAGATAACCGGTGCAACATTCAAACTAATAAGTATGCTGCAGGCTTTTTTATTTATTTTTTATTTTTTTATTTTAAGATTCACATAATTCCAGTTGGTCTCTCTTTTTCCATGATAGCATAGTCACAGAGAGACTAACATATATGCAAATCCAATCATTATACACAAGGTGTACACATCAACTTATTTATAAACGTCAATTTAGAGGGAAATTTGAAGCCATAGTCATAGCTATTCTCCCTCATGTATAGGTAGGCAGGAACCGGCTGTCATAGCAGTGATAGGATCTTCCGAAGAGGATGTGATGATTTCTAGGTACCCCTGACAGTGTAAGAATATATTTCTCTCCTGTGTTTTTTCTTATAACTTACAAAAAGTAGAATGTTTGAGTAATCTTAGTATCTTAGATCATTACGCATTACGCATAACAGGACCCTGGGATAATAGCCCTAATTAGTTATTAACCTCACTGTCTCATTTTTAATATTTTCCTCAGTTATATACAAGAGATTAAGCAGAAAATGCTGATTGTGTTTCCTGTGGGATTTGGTGACTACTTCACAATACAAAAAAGTTAAAAGTTTTTTTTCCTTGCCTATTTGTCTTTATTGTTTAAAATGTACAGTAATATGATATACCTCAAACACCTAGGCTTGCTACATTTCAGTTTATTGTTGCACTAATTCAGGACCGGAAGAAAAAAAAAAAAAGTGGTGTACGTTTTTATATAAATAGTCAGTCGTGATTTGGACTCACAGCTATTGGATCCCCACAGTGGATCATAAATACAAGCTAATTAAAAAGCATGAAACAACAGGGGCCAGAACAGAAGCTGGGCTTATGATGATTAGCATCAATGCTGGCACACTAAACCAATATAATCACAATTCATTAATAAATTAATTTTAATCACAATTATTTCATTGCACACTGAAAACAACTCCAGTGAACTCCAAATGAATTTAATCAAGGACCCACTGCTTCTATGATACTTACAGGATTGAGATTATGAAATAATGGAGATGAAGAAGATTTTTCTAATTAAAATATGAGATGCCATATTTATGCCAGACCAGCAAGAAAGGTTAAAGCCCACTGATGGTGTATGAGAACCAAGCATGATTGTCTAAATTGTCTTGTATGCTGCCAATTACAATTTCCCTTTATTGAAACTAAGAGACGTAGCCCAACCCTGTTACAGCCCCTGAGCACAAAACAAGATCTGTAAAGACAAAGTTTGCCATAGTAAGTAGGGAAGAAATACTGTGACCTGCACAAAGCCTTGACCCCAACCTGACCGAACAGCTTCTAATGAAATGGAATGCTGACTGCACACAAGACATTTTGGCTGATTGACTGATCTCTAATCACTAATTCTATTGTGCCTAAATGAGCACAAATCTCCAATGCCACAATATTTCCAAAAAGGCTATTGTAGCATCAGAGGGTGAGGATCGGTTAGATATAGTACCATGTTCAGGTATATAAATACTTTTGGAGATAAAGTATATTTATTCTTTCAAATCAGATTGCTTTGTAGGCTTTGAAGAGGCACATTTGACCTCATAGCATATTTCAGATGGTTAAGCATTATTATTTGCAAAAGCTTATGACGCATTTTTTTGTATTGAATTAAAGAAATAAACTTTTTATTGATATTCAAATTTATTAAAATGCACCTGTATATATATATATATATATATATATATATATATATATATATATATATATATATATATATATATACATACAGGTGCATCTTAATAAATTTGAATATCAATAAAAGTTTCTTTCTTTAATTCAATACAAAAAATGAAAACTAATATATTATATAGATTCACCACACACAGGCTGATATATTTCAAGTGTTTATTTCTTTTCATTTGGATGATTTTGGCTTACAGCTAATAAAAACCCAATATTCAGTATCTCTGAAAATTAGAATATTGTGAAAATGTTCAATATTGGAGACTCGTGGTGTCACACTCTAATCAGCTAATTAAATCCAAACACCTGCAAAGGTTTCATGAGCCTTTAAATTGTGCCTTAATCTGGTTCAGGCTACACAATCATGAGGGAAGACTGCTGACTTGACAGTTATCCAGAAGACGATCATTGACACCCTGCACATGGAGGGTAAGACACAAAAGGTCATCGTTAAAGAAGCTGGCTGTTCACAGAGAGCTGTATTCGAGCACATTAATGGAAAGTTGAATGGAAGGAAAAATGTGGTAGAAAAAGGTGAAACGAAGCCCATTTAAGAATATGGGGAGATTCACAAAAAGTGGACTGCAGCTGGAGTCAGTGCTTCAAGAGCCACCACACACAGACGTATCCATTGGCTACAACTGCTGAATTCCTTGTGTCAAGCCACTCCTGAACCAGAGACAACGTCAGAGGTGTCTTACCTGGGCAAAGGACAAAAAGGACTGGACTGTTTCTCAGTGCTAAAGTCGTCTTTTTTAGATGAAAAAAAAGGAAATTTAGCATCTCATTTGGAAATCAAGGTTCTAGAGTCTGGAAGAAGAGAAAAGAGGCACAGAATTCAAGTTGCTTGAGGTCCAGTGTAAAGTTTGCACAGTCAGTGGTGGTTTGGGGAGTCGTGTCATCTGCTGGTGTTGGTCCACTGTGTTTTATTAAGTCCAAGGTCAGCACAGCCGTCTACCAGGAAGTTTTAGAGCACTTCATGCTTCTCTCTGCTGACCAGCTTTATGGAGATACTGATTTCATGTTCCAGCAGGATTTGTCACCTGCCCACACTGCCAAAAGGACCGAAAGTTGGTTAAATGACCATGGTGTTGGTGTGCTTGACTGGCCAGCAAACTCACTAGACCTGAATCCTATAGAGAATCTATGTGGTATTGTCAAGAGGAAAATGAGAAACAAGAGACCAAAAATGCAAATGAGCTGAAGGCCACTGTCAAGAAATGAGCTTCATACCACCTCAGCAGTGGCACAGACTGATCACCTCCATGCCACGAATTGAGGCAGTAATAAAACAAATGGAGCCTCTACTAAGTATTGAGTACATATACAGTAAATGAACATACTTTCCAGAAGGCCAACAATTCACTAAAAATGTTTTTGATTGGTTGATTGAATTGGAAGTATTCAAATTTTGAGATGCTGAATTGGAGGGTTTTATTAATTGTGAGCTGAAAAGAAATAAACACTTGAAATATATCAGTCTGTGTGTGATGAATCTATATAATATATCCGTTTCACTTTTTGTATTGAATTACAAAATAAATACATTTTTCACCTGTGTGTGTGTGTGTGTGTGTGTGTGTGTGTGTGTGTGTGTGTGTGTGTGTGTGTGTGTGAGATATATATATATATACAGGTGCATCTTAATAAATTTGAATTTCAATAAAAAGTTTCTTTCTTTAATTCAATACAAAAAATGAAAACTAATATATTATATAGATTCACCACACACAGGCTGATATATTTCAAGTGTTTATTTCTTTTCATTTGGATGATTTTGGCTTACAGCTAATAAAAACCCAATATTCAGTATCTCAAAAATGTGAATATTGTGAAAATGTTTAATATTGGAGACTTATGGTGTCACACTCTAATCATTGCAAAGGTTTCCTGAGCTTCGAAATGGTGTCTCAGTCTGGTTCAGGCTACACAATCATGGGGAAGACTGCTGACTTGACAGTTGTCCAGAAGACGATCATTGACACCCTGCACATGGAGGGTAAGACACAAAAGGTCATCGTTAAAGAAGCTGGCTGTTCACAGAATTCTATATCCAAGCACATTAATGGAAAGTTGAATGGAAGGAAAACATGTGGTAGAAAAAGGTGAAACGAAGCCCATTCAAGAATTTGGGGCAGATTCACAAAGAGTGGACTGCAGCTGGAGTCAGTGCTTCAAGAGCCACCACACACAGACGTATCCATGGGCTACAACTGATGCATTCCTTGTGTCAAGCCACTCCTGAACCAGAGAAAACATCAAAGGTGTCTTACCTGGGCAAAAGACAAAACGGACTGGCCTGTTACTCAGTGCTAAAGTCGTCTTTTAGATGAAAAAAGGAAATTTAGCATCTCATTTGGAAATCAAGGTCCCAGAGTCTGGAAGAAGAGAGGCACAGAATCCAAGTTGCTTGAGGTCCAGTGTAAAGTTTGCAAAGTCAGTGGTGGTTTGGGGAGTCATGTCATCTGTTGGTGTTGGTCCACCGTGTTTTATTAAGTCCAAGGTCAGCACAGCCATCTACCAGGAAGTCTTGGAGCACTTCATGCTTCTCTCTGCTGACCAGCTTTATGGAGATACTGATTTCATGTTCCAGCAGGATTTGTCACCTGCCCACACTGCCAAAAGGACCGAAAGTTGGTTAAATGATCATGTTGTTGGTGTGCTTGACTGGCCAGCAAACTCACTAGACCTGAATCCTATAGAGAATCTATGTGGTATTGTCAAGAGGAAAATGAGAAACAAGAGACTGAGACTTGACATGAAGCATGAAAATGCAAATGTGCCACCTCAACAGTGGCACAGACTGATCACCTCTATGCCACGCCGAATTGAGGCAGTAATAAAACAAATGGAGCCTCTACTAAGTATTGAGTACATACACAGTAAATGAACATACTTTCCAGAAGGCCAACAATTCACTAAAAATGTTTTTTGATTGGTTGATTGAATTGGAAGTATTCAAATTTTTGAGATGCTGAATTGGAGGGTTTTATTAATTGTGAGCCAAAAGAAATAAACACTTGAAATATATCAGTCTGTGTGTGATGAATCTATATAATATATCCGTTTCACTTTTTGTATTGAATTAAAGAAATAAACTTTTTATTGATATTCAAATTTATTAAAATGCACCTGTATATATATATATATATATATATATATATATATATATATATATATATATACATACAGGTGCATCTTAATAAATTTGAATTTCAATAAAAGTTTCTTTCTTTAATTCAATACAAAAATGAAAACTAATATATTATATAGATTCACCACACACAGGCTGATATATTTCAAGTGTTTATTTCTTTTCATTTGGATGATTTTGGCTTACAGCTAATAAAAACCCAATATTCAGTATCTCTGAAAATTAGAATATTGTGAAAATGTTCAATATTGGAGACTCGTGGTGTCACACTCTAATCATCTAATTAAATCCAAACACCTGCAAAGGTTTCATGAGCCTTTAAATTGTGCCTTAATCTGGTTCAGGCTACACAATCATGAGGGAAGACTGCTGACTTGACAGTTATCCAGAAGACGATCATTGACACCCTGCACATGGAGGGTAAGACACAAAAGGTCATCGTTAAAGAAGCTGGCTGTTCACAGAGAGCTGTATTCGAGCACATTAATGGAAAGTTGAATGGAAGGAAAAGATGTGGTAGAAAAAGGTGAAACGAAGCCCATTTAAGAATATGGGGAGATTCACAAAAAGTGGACTGCAGCTGGAGTCAGTGCTTCAAGAGCCACCACACACAGACGTATCCATTGGCTACAACTGCTGAATTCCTTGTGTCAAGCCACTCCTGAACCAGAGACAACGTCAGAGGTGTCTTACCTGGGCAAAGGACAAAAAGGACTGGACTGTTTCTCAGTGCTAAAGTCGTCTTTTTTAGATGAAAAAAAAGGAAATTTAGCATCTCATTTTGAAATCAAGGTTCTAGAGTCTGGAAGAAGAGAAAGAGGCACAGAATCCAAGTTGCTTGAGGTCCAGTGTAAAGTTTGCACAGTCAGTGGTGGTTTGGGAGTCGTGTCATCTGCTGGTGTTGGTCCACTGTGTTTTATCAAGTCCAAGGTCAGCACAGCCGTCTACCAGGAAGTCTTGGAGCACTTCATGCTTCCTCTGCTGACCAGCTTTATGGAGATGCTGATTTCATTTTCCAGCAGGATTTGTCACCTGCCCACACTGCCAAAAGGACCGAAAGTTGGTTAAATGACCATGGTGTTGGTGTGCTTGACTGGCCAGCAAACTCACTAGACCTGAATCCTATAGAGAATCTATGTGGTATTGTCAAGAGGAAAATGAGAAACAAGAGACTGAGACTTGACATGAAGCATGAAAATGCAAATGTGCCACCTCAACAGTGGCACAGACTGATCACCTCTATGCCACGCCGAATTGAGGCAGTAATAAAACAAATGGAGCCTCTACTAAGTATTGAGTACATATACAGTAAATGAACATACTTTCCAGAAGGCCAACAATTCACTAAAAATGTTTTTGATTGGTTGATTGAATTGGAAGTATTCAAATTTTGAGATGCTGAATTGGAGGGTTTTATTAATTGTGAGCCAGAAATAAACACTTGAAATATATCAGTCTGTGTGTGATGAATCTATATAATATATCCGTTTCACTTTTTGTATTGAATTAAAGAAATAAACTTTTTATTGATATTCAAATTTATTAAAATGCACCTGTATATATATATATATATATATATATATATATATATATATATATATATATATATATATATATATATATATATATATATATATATACTGTATAAAACAGACAAACAAAAAAAAACACTGGGGTAAACAAAACAATAAAGAAAATGTTTGTAATCAAATAACTACTGTGGAAAGTGCACAGTAATGTAAGACGGCAACATGCTGGGAGAATGATTTCACAACAGGCCATTGTTAAGGCAGGGAATGAGAACAGGAAGTGATGAGAACTTAATTGAAAACAGGTGTAAATAATCAGTGGTAACTATGGCAACAAATCAGTATTCTGGGAACAGTGACCTCTGGTGGTGTCAAACAGGACTATCCATCACCATGTGGATTGACAGACAGAAAATAGTTAAAAATAACATGAAATTCCTATGCATGAAAAATGTATATTATTTAAAATTAAAGCTAGATTGACTAGAAGATTGAATAAAAGACCAATCCCTTTCTTAAGTAAAAAAAGAGGAAAGAAAGGAAAAAATTAATGAGGTGCATGTTTCTCGTAATGTTAGCAGTTTCCAGGAAGAGACACTGAGCAGAAGAGGAACCTGAACAGTCAATGTTTTATTCAAACATCTTCTGGCCTCAGATTAAAAAAGCAAATCAGATGCCAGATGTGCAGAGTTGCCAGTGAAAAGATGCATCCTGCTCTTCCACGTGCTGTTCATATATTCATGGCTGACCTCTATTTTACCTAAACCAATGCTACAGGGTTTGTGGTTTTATGCATTGTTTTGTTCAGAACTGAACTAAATAATCATATCTATATAAAATAAATTGAAAGCAATTGCATAGGGCCACAGTGGAGAGAAACTTCTTTATTCGTGTAGTAAGCATGGTATGCTTCAAAAATCAATAATTTACTGCACAGCTGAACAAAAACATGTATTTGATTGGTTGATTGAATTGGAAGTATTCAAATTTTGAGATGCTGAATTGGAGGGTTTTATTAATTGTGAGCTGAAAAGAAATAAACACTTGAAATATATCAGTCTGTTGGTGATGAATCTATATAATATATCCGTTTCACTTTTTGTATTGAATTAAAGAAATAAACTTTTTATTGATATTCAAATTTATTAAAATGCACCTGTATATATATATATATATATATATATATATATATATATATATATATATATATATATATATATACATACAGGTGCATCTTAATAAATTTGAATATCAATAAAAGTTTCTTTCTTTAATTCAATACAAAAATGAAAACTAATATATTATATAGATTCACCACACACAGGCTGATATATTTCAAGTGTTTATTTCTTTTCATTTGGATGATTTTGGCTTACAGCTAATAAAAACCCAATATTCAGTATCTCAGAAAATTAGAATATTGTGAAAATGTTCAATATTGGAGACTCGTGGTGTCACACTCTAATCATCTAATTAAATCCAAACACCTGCAAAGGTTTCATGAGCCTTTAAATTGTGCCTTAATCTGGTTCAGGCTACACAATCATGAGGGAAGACTGCTGACTTGACAGTTATCCAGAAGACGATCATTGACACCCTGCACATGGAGGGTAAGACACAAAAGGTCATCGTTAAAGAAGCTGGCTGTTCACAGAGAGCTGTATTCAAGCACATTAATGGAAAGTTGAATGGAAGGAAAATATGTGGTAGAAAAAGGTGAAACGAAGCCCATTTAAGAATATGGGGAGATTCACAAAAAGTGGACTGCAGCTGGAGTCAGTGCTTCAAGAGCCACCACACACAGACGTATCCATTGGCTACAACTGCTGAATTCCTTGTGTCAAGCCACTCCTGAACCAGAGACAACGTCAGAGGTGTCTTACCTGGGCAAAGGACAAAAAGGACTGGACTGTTTCTCAGTGCTAAAGTCGTCTTTTTTAGATGAAAAAAAAGGAAATTTAGCATCTCATTTGGAAATCAAGGTTCTAGAGTCTGGAAGAAGAGAAAAGAGGCACAGAATTCAAGTTGCTTGAGGTCCAGTGTAAAGTTTGCACAGTCAGTGGTGGTTTGGGGAGTCGTGTCATCTGCTGGTGTTGGTCCACTGTGTTTTATCAAGTCCAAGGTCAGCACCGCCGTCTACCAGGAAGTCTTGGAGCACTTCATGCTTCTCTCTGCTGACCAGCTTTATGGAGATACTGATTTCATGTTCCAGCAGGATTTGTCACCTGCCCACACTGCCAAAAGGACCGAAAGTTGGTTAAATGATCATGTTGTTGGTGTGCTTGACTGGCCAGCAAACTCACTAGACCTGAATCCTATAGAGAATCTATGTGGTATTGTCAAGAGGAAAATGAGAAACAAGAGACTGAGACTTGACATGAAGCAAGAAAATGCAAATGTGCCACCTCAACAGTGGCACAGACTGATCACCTCTATGCCACGCCGAATTGAGGCAGTAATAAAACAAATGGAGCCTCTACTAAGTATTGAGTACATACACAGTAAATGAACATACTTTCCAGAAGGCCAACAATTCACTAAAAATGTTTTTTGATTGGTTGATTGAATTGGAAGTATTCAAATTTTTGAGATGCTGAATTGGAGGGTTTTTATTAATTGTGAGCTGAAAAGAAATAAACACTTGAAATATATCAGTCTGTTGGTGATGAATCTATATAATATATCCGTTTCACTTTTTGTATTGAATTACAAAAATAAATAAATTTTTTTCACCTGTGTGTGTGTGTGTGTGTGTGTGTGTGTGTGTGTGTGTGTGTATATATGTGTGTGTGAGATATATATATATATATATATATACTGTATAAAACAGACAAACAAAAAAAAAACACTGGGGTAAACAAAACAATAAAGAAAATGTTTGTAATCAAATAACTACTGTGGAAAGTGCACAGTAATGTAAGACGGCAACATGCTGGGAGAATGATTTCACAACAGGCCATTGTTAAGGCAGGGAATGAGAACAGGAAGTGATGAGAACTTAATTGAAAACAGGTGTAAATAATCAGTGGTAACTATGGCAACAAATCAGTATTCTGGGAACAGTGACCTCTGGTGGTGTCAAACGGGACTATCCATCACCATGTGGATTGACAGACAGAAAATAGTTAAAAATAACATGAAATTCCTATGCATGAAAAATGTATATTATTTAAAATTAAAGCTAGATTGACTAGAAGATTGAATAAAAGACCAATCCCTTTCTTAAGTAAAAAGAGGAAAGAAAGGAAAAAATTAATGAGGTGCATGTTTCTCGTAATGTTAGCAGTTTCCAGGAAGAGACACTGAGCAGAAGAGGAACCTGAACAGTCAATGTTTTATTCAAACATCTTCTGGCCTCAGATTAAAAAAGCAAATCAGATGCCAGATGTGCAGAGTTGCCAGTGAAAAGATGCATCCTGCTCTTCCACGTGCTGTTCATATATTCATGGCTGACCTCTATTTTACCTAAACCAATGCTACAGGGTTTGTGGTTTTATGCATTGTTTTGTTCAGAACTGAACTAAATAATCATATCTATATAAAATAAATTGAAAGCAATTGCATAGGGCCACAGTGGAGAGAAACTTCTTTATTCGTGTAGTAAGCATGGTATGCTTCAAAAATCAATAATTTACTGCACAGCTGAACAAAAACATGTATTTGAGCGAATTTAAATTATACATAAAAACAAGCACTTTTTTTTTACACAGCTGTCCTGCCTCAAAAAGAGTATGAAAAACTTGACATTGTACAAAGGAATATAAAAAATGTTAAAATAAACAGGAAAATATTTTTATTTTAATAAAGGAGTGGGCATTTGCCTTTTTCTCTGTAAGTGAATTGATTTCCACACAACCAGGAGCAATTATAGAAAGCTTCATTATTTATTTAAATTTTAACAAAATTATTTTTTATTAAAGAAGATTTTTAATTCTGCATGCACTGCAGAAAACATATACATTAAACCTGCTATTTCTTTTCAAATTGTGTTCAGTTTTCATGTTTATCAAATGCAATGTAATGACATCTAAACATTACAGCTGTATTTGTTGATAGCTGTTAATCTCACTTTAGGCTTTAGCTTTTAGCATTTTCTTGCAACAAAAATCAATAAAAGATCACTGTTTAAATGTTGCACATTATTTAAAAACTTAAATTTACTCTTTAATTAAATAACACTTACAACAAATGTTCGCAATGTGCAACTCAAACAGCACCAGTGATTTCTCTATTCTGATTAGATATGAGTGATCAGTGCCCACATTAAACCTTTTCCGAACTAAACTTAAGGTAATGTGAAAAATTAGGCTGGAATCTCTGAAAAATATTTCTGAATTACCAGGTTGGGCTCTGAGTCTGCTCTGAAAATGCAAAACCTTAAAATCAAACGAACTCTAAATGAAAGCGCCTAGTCAGCACAAGCTTTGATATACGGTATCCTGTTTTACTCTTTTTAGCTCTCAAGAGCTAAATCTTTCAAACTGTTCTCAGGATGGAGATCATTCCTAATGGATCCACACAGCCAGAGTTCAGTGTAGTCTAGTGGTATTGTCTTTTTCCCGAAAGAGCTTAAAGAGTGTTTTCCCTCAGAGCTTTGGTCGCATCAAATGCTCTACCTGCTGACAGCCCTTTGGCAAGAGCTTGTAAGATCCAGTGCCAAAGTAACAAGAGAGAAGCACTGGAGATGTGCCAGAAATCTCCGGCTTCATCTCTCTCTCTCTCTCTCTCTCTCTCTCTCTCTCTCTCTCTCTTTATATTTCTTCTTAGTCACATGCTCCTCAACATTCTGTGAATGCTCGATGCTAAAAATGAGAAAATACAATATTCATAGGAATTGACCTGGTACATTTGGTACATCCAAATTAAATCAACCTCATTGATTTTTTAGCTTTTCAATTCCCCCTCTATATTCAGTTGAACTTTACATAGTACAAAATTATTGTCTTGCGGGCTTCATGCATTTTCATGCATTTTGACATGTACAATGAACAAAAGAAATGAAAAAATAAATTAAATAAAAATAAAAACACCCACATTGACTAGATAGTTAAAAAGGCAAAGTAAAAACCAAAACCTAGTGGCTTTAGGTGTGTATATTTATAATGCTTGGTTTGTGCTTACTGCTTTTTTTTAATTGATAAGATAAGCTGACATGACCTGTTGTGCCAAAATTTTATTTTGCTTAAGGTATAGGGTGTATAATAATTACTCAAGTATTATTAAAGGCTCGCCAGGGAGACAGAAATAACTTTATTTGATTTTAGAATATTCCTCCAGAGTAATTTTGACCATTAAAACAAAGGCTTTTTTTTTAATGTACTTTAAAAAAGACACATGCATTTGACAAACCGATGTTTTTTTGGCCTGGCAGAGGCCTGGGTTGAAAAATGGAATCAATTTTAGTAGGCTCAACTTGTCTGATCTGACACGGGATTCTTAGTGAAATATCCTATTTCCTTTTAAACTTTTATTTAAGATCTTATAATGTGTCAGGAGCCAAGAATCTGCTCTGCATTCGAATACACCCTCTGACTTACATCACCATACACACCGAGTCTGTTCTTCATGCACATATACACTAATCTGTTCTACATAATTTCAGACATCAACAACCCCCAGTTGTTGCAGTGGCTTTCATGAGTAAAAAAAAAGCCAATTTACGAAAAGATTCTTGTAAGTCGGTGTTTATCCTTCATATTTTCACATCTGCTTCCAAGGGTAAATGAGGTTTTAAACACATCGAAGGCAATGTTTATCATGCTAAAGGTAAAATCAGCATACATCACCCCCACACCACCGTCAAGAGTTTGGATTTGTTGACTGTGAATTTGTTTTCCTTATTCCATGCCTTTCCTCAACGAGAGACCTGGAGCATGGCCGCAAGGCTCTGGTGAGCAGATGTGTCATGCACCTGTTATATATAAACAACTCACTCTGCTTCATTTACTTCATTTCCTCTTAAATCTCTTCTCTTCTTCTTTTAATTTCTGTAACTGTCCTCCATATGAACTTTAGATTAAGTGTCCTCAAGTAAGAATCAACTCATATAATTAACCAGGGCTTGAGTATAATGTCATACAAAAGGGTTTCTCAAGGATTCTTCAGATACCAATGTTACATCATATCTCTCTCTCTCTCTCTCTCTCTCTCTCTCTCTCTCTCTCTCTCTCTTTCGAATATGCATTTAGGAAGAGATCCAGATTTGATATGAGAATTGGCGAAGGGATAGAATAGAAGTAAAGAAGCAAAAAAAGAATAACGGATTATGGTCTATATATACTAAGTCTGCATATTAATAATTCATTACCAAGTCTTACATAGACTTCAAAATGTTGTAGTGTGTAGGAAAATGCTAGGACCTCTTTTTCCAGTGGGCAAGGAGTTAATCTACTGTTTGATAAACTAGTAGAAGAACCTAGGGCCTAATATATAGTTTGTAAATTCCCTTCTTAAAAAAAAGCACATGCTCTGGCAGTGGCACTGGCAACCACTTCCAGATAAAAATGCTGGTCAAGGTAGGGACAGATATAATTAAGCTCTGGACAAATAGAAGCATAGCCTTTACAAAAACTTAAATAATATCAAGCCATCTCAAGAAGCCTTCATGATTCTTTTCTTTTGTACAGGCAATGAAGATGCAGAAATAGCCTTCACTTTCTGCTCTATTGCATTTGGCCCTGCTCTTGTAGTCTTTTGTTTGTTTTAACAAAATCTTATTTTGACAAATTCAAGGTATGAGAAGCATCTTTAAACTGCAGAATGACATCAAGAAGGATAGAATGGTTCTCTGTTTAATTCTATAATTGAAAAGAATATTGTACAAGTATTTTTTTTAAGTCCTTGGAACTCTTACAGGAGGGACCAGAAATGGGGAGAGAGAAGGCAGGCTTGGGGTTTTTCAGAGAGAGAACACTGAATACTGTACATAATTGGTACACAATTGGTTAATACAACTTGCCAATAGCTTTTGAGTAGGTATAACTTGCTAATTGATTTGCCTGGTTCAATTAAATTAAATTTTATTTAATGCTCTTAACAACGGACATTGTTGCCAAGCAGCTTTTCAAAAATCCAAATTGAAATTAAATTAAACATTAAATGAATCTTGACTGAGTAAGACATGAGAAAGAAGCCTTGAAACCCATCATGTTCTGGGTGACACCAAATAATAAATTATAAATAATATAATAAATAATTTCTGTTCTATAACTGAATAAGACATCCACATAAACCTCATGGTGATCTTTAGAATATGCTCAGCAGAAGCAAGTGAGTTTTATTTGAAAAAGATGAAAAGATGGCAATGAAAAGATGGAAAGAATCCGCTCATCTAATGGCATTTTCTTTGCTATAATCAATTAAACAACAGGCTCTGCTTTCAGCCTTGGTAAGTAACAATCACTATATGCATGAAGAATGGCTGTACATGTCCACATCATGCATAAAACAGGGGTTTGTGAAGGATCATCAGAATATTTTTAATTATTGCACTCACTCTCAGGAAAATAAGACATAAACATAAAACCAGAATTAGATTTAAAATCACCAAGGATTTTAGTATGTTGACATGACAAAATATAGTTTGCTAGTCAGAATATGTTTTAAACCTGAATATGATGTTGGGACATTATAATTCATTTCAGTAAACTGTCAGTTGTTTGTAAATGGTGATGGAAATCTCAACTGGTCTAAGCAAAGAAAAAAAAGTCAGCAGGACTAATGCTAATGGGTTCCTTCTCACACAGTGAAAATCGAAATGCTCAGCCAGAAATGTACTCAAGTCTATGTAAAGATTGCTCCATTTAAATGTACTTAAGTATTAAAAAGTAAGTACGTTATCTTTTTATAACTGATTCAATTACGCCATACATCTGGTCTCTTCTGAATTCTAAGAATTAAATGCAAAAGACAAACATTGGTATGATTTGGATTTCTCTTCTGTTCATTCACTTTCTGGTTTGTTTAATAAATCATTATTTATTAATGATTATTTTATGTTTAAAAGCATTCTCACTCACTTTTTCATGACATACACATATATCTATATCTATATCTATATCTATCTATCTATCTATCTATATATATATATATATATATATATACAGTACAGACCAAAAGTTTGGACACACCTGCTCATTCAAAGAGTTTTCTTTATTTTCATGACTATGAAAATTGTAGAGTCACACTGAAGGCATCAAAACTATGAATGAACACATGTGGAATTATATACATAACAAAAAAGTGAACTGAAAATATGTCATATTGTAGGTTCTTCAAAGTAGGCATCAAGAGAATGCCAAGAGTGTGCAAAGCAGTAATCTAAGCAAAAGGTGGCTACATTGAAGAACCTACAATATGACATATTTTCAGTTGTTTCACACTTTTTTGTTATGTATATAATTCCACATGTGTTAATTCATAGTTTTGATGCCTTCAGCGTCACCCAACCCCGCCCTCTCCTTTCTGAGTGTATGAGTGAGGGAACTTCTCCAGGCGGTGGATGCACACTCCAAGTCCCGACCAGGTACAGTACGTTGACCGTGACATGACATCATAACTGATGCGACTGTGCAAATGAGCGGTAAACAACAACAACAACAACAACAACAAAAAGAACCTATCGATTTTTTTGTTTGTTGACGCCCCGTTCCGCCCCCCCCCAGGAAAGATGTCGCTCTGGTCTGCTGCCCATGTTGCCTACATCCGCCACTGCCAAGCGGCAATCAAAACAAGTCTAAACAGAGCGTGTGCTCTAACCTGCTTGGTGACTTACTGTGTGTTTGTCCAGTTATTTTTTATCCTCGTACATAAAAAGGAACGACTGATTTAGCGGACTGTAGTTGAGTAAAAAGTCATATATTTGACTTAAAATGTAGTGAAGGTAAAGTAAAAGTCCCCCAAAAAAAAAAACAAAAAACAAACAATCAAAAAAAACAACTATATATATATATTTATATACTATCTCTGCATCCTATTTGTTTTCAGATGCAACACTTAAACGGAGGAGATATCTGAGGTGTCTAAAACTATTTTTTGTTAGTCCTTGAAATTTAGAAGATATAGGCATATGCATTCAAAAAGTATTTCCCTTAGCCAATCCTCATATCAAATCTGGATCTCTTCCTAAATGCATAGTCGAGAGAGAGTGCACTTTGCTTGGTTGCCCGTGCAATTTGATCATGCCTGAGTACGTTGCTTTTTCCCTATTTCATAGATTATTCCATAAATAATTTGTTAGCAATTTTATTACTTTGCATAAGCTCATTAGTATTTTTAAATATATTCTTAACTTTATTACTTTAATGGTTTTAGTAGGCTGCTTAGGCTTTCCACAAATGTGGTAGATTTCACTGAAGAGGTATCATTCCCTTTTTTGGCCTGCACTTGGGGCGAGCTTCACGGAAGACATGTTCTCCATCCTCTTCTATGGCATTTATAATAAATTTCCTCGTTCAGGATTCATGCTGTTTGTGTGTTATTTTCGTCTGTGTTAAGTGGGGCCCTTTTTTTCATGTATAGTGAGTGTTATGGGCACTTTCCTTTGGGTTATGTTACTTAAGCATAAATAAGCTACTTTTTAATCCTACGAGAGAGAGAGAGAGAGAGAGAGAGAGAGAGAGAGAGAGAGAGAGAGAGAGAGAGAGAATGTAACATTGCTATGACATTATACTCAAGCCCTGGTTAATTATATAAGTTGATTCTCACTTATGGACACTTAATCTAAAGTTCATTTGAAAGAGAGTTACAGAAATCAAGAGGAGAAGAGAAGAGATTTAAGAGAAGTAAATGAAGCAGAGTGAGTTGTTTATACAAAACAGTTGCACGACACATCTGCTCACCAGAGCCTTGCAGCCATGCTCCAGGTCTCTCATGCTCTGAGTGTTGAGGAAAGGTGTGGAATAAGGAAAACAAAGTCACAGTCAAGCAAATCCAAACTCTTGAACTCCTTTTGAAAGAGGCAGGTGTGTGTGTGTGTGTGAGAGAGAGAGAGAGAGAGAGAGAGAGAGAGAGAGAGAGAGAGAGAGAGAGAATGTTTTGTTGATGTCCGAAATCATGTAGAACAGATTAGTGTATATGTGCATGAAGAACAGACTCGGTGTGTATGGTGATGTAAAGCAGTGTCAGAGTGTGTGTTAGAATGCAGAGCAGATTCTTGGTGTGTATGATTATAGAGAACATATTGTGGTTGTGTATAATCATGTAGAACAGATTTTGGGTGTATTTGAGCATGTAGTGAGTACAGTCTGGGTTTGTATGAGCATGCAGAGCAGGCTCTTGGTGTATACGATCATAGAGAACATAGTCTGGGTGTAGAAGAGCATGTAGATAAAACTCTGTGTGTATGATCATGCAGAGCCGATTCTGGGTGTGTATGATTACTTAGAGCAGACTGGGTACATTTGGTCATGTAGTGCAGATTGTAGTTACAAATATTAGTATGTAAAGGAGCAGACTCTGGGTGTAAATGATCATGTAGAGCAGATTCTGTGTGTGTATATGATCACTTAGAGCAGACTGGGTACATTTGATCATGTATATATTAGTATGTAGAGGAGCAGACTCTGGGTGTATTGATCTTGTGTATTGCAGATTCTTGTTATATATTTATATTTGTTTTCCTAATTTAAAATTAATATTTTTCATAAAAGCTTTTTTTGCTAACACAGTATGGCCATTCAGTTCCTATTAATACGATCTGAGGTCTATCGATCAAGGTTCACCTCGATGAATCTACTTAGAAATTCCGATGTTTTGTTAATGTTATCACATAATGAATGTTTATTAAGTCTACATTTCTTGTGCACATGCTTCTGTGAATGATTAAGATTTACCAATAAATCCTAGCCCTTTGTTTGCTGACCTACTTACTTACTCAAAACAGCTTCATGCCTCTGCGTGCCATTTTTGGTATCAACGAAAGGAAGTCACCTACATCTGATGTGTGGGATTTCCACATCCTTGGCAACACAGTGAAGTTTGTGCATGTATTTGAAAAGATCTAAGCAAATAATAATGTGTTTTTGAGCCCCAACAGATGTCAAATTTCACAATCGATTTGTCAGCATAACATTTTTATTAGATGAGAAATCTCTTTTACACATGCTCAAAAGTTCTGAACATACATCCATAAAGTATGGTTAAGTTAGGGGAAATTCAAGAATAAAAAAAAAAAACAACATACAGACACTACAGCATCACATTTTCGCTTGTGTTACTGTCTGTGTGCGAATTCACATGTTCTTCTTGTATCCATGTCGGTGTTCTCTTGGGTCTCCAATTTTCCCAAAAGCATGGCATTAGGTAGACTGCCAAAGCTGAATTACTTTTAGGTGTGGATATCTGTGTCTCACCTACTGTAGAGTGTACTCAAGTATCATACCTAGACATCCCATGATAAGCATTACATTTTTCAATACTTGGACAAAGAATAGAAAAAAATTAGTACATGACTGAAAGAGTCACATGTAAAAAAAAAAAAGGCTTGCCTTTAGCTGATATGAATTTATGAGCTTGACTATATATACAGAGTAGCCACAACATGAAAACCACATGTGTAATATAGTGCAAATTGTGTTCAAAGTTGCTTTGATCCTTATTTTTGTAAAAATGTTTATTTATTCCAAGAACATTCACATGCTTTAAGAACTGTTCACTTGCTGCCTAATATGTCTCACGCATTCATGTGGCATAACGAGATAATTCAAGTTCTTGTCTTCACCTGTCACTTTGTTTAATGTTATGGCTGATTGGTGTATGCTTGCATATACAGTATGCTTGTCTATATACAGTGAAATATGCCATTATACTGTAAGCTTTGTTCTAGTTATGAACCGAAAGTGCTGTTAAAACACTTCTCTACATTTCTCATATTCAATACTGTATAAACCTCTTCTTCTTCTTCTTCTTCTTCTTTCGGTTTCCCCCTTAGGGGTCGCCACAGTGGATCATCCGTCTCCATACCCCCCTGTCCTCTACATCTGCCTCTTATAAAACAACTACCTGCATGTCTTTCCTCACCACATCAATAAACCTCCTCCTTGGTCTCCCTCTTTTCCTCCTTCCTGGTGGCTCCATCCTCAGCATTCTCCTACCGATATACCCCATGTCCCTCATCTGCACATGTCCAAACCATCTCAATCTCACCTCCCTCACCTTGTCTCCAAAACGTCCTACAAGCGCTGTCCCTCTAATAAACTCATTTCTAATCCTGTCCATCGTCGTCACTCCCAACAAAAACCTCAACATCTTCAGCTCTGCTACCTCCAGCTCCACCTCCTTTCTTTTACTCAATACCACTGTCTCTAAACCATACAACATCGCAGTTTATACAATACTGTATAAAACCATACCCTAAATCTTAATACATTTATTCAAAACAGTACTGTTAATCTATGAGAGACTGTGTAAATCTGCTTTTCCGTGTATTGCTGGTTTTGAGCAATATAGAAGCAGAAAGGTAAACATTTATATAGTTAAATATTATTGAAAGTTAAACTTTAAGATTACAAAAACAATAATTAAGAGCTGGAAGTCATTTTAAACGTTATTGTTTGCATTATTAGTATCTTGGATTCAGTACATATTTTTTGCCTGACTATTATTTTCCAATTGTCATTAAATCGTTAGGACACTATTTAAGACAGATGGTTTTTACTGATTTACTGATTATTTGATTATTCAATTTATTGGTATTTAATACATTAATAAAAAATAACAACAATATTGTTTTTAAAGATTTTGTTAAAATTAACCTTATTTATTAAATTGTTTCCAGAAAAGTCTAATTAAAGCATTAAATGTGTTTGAGCAAACTGTGAGTGGTTTAACTTTCATTCATCACAGTCAAAATCCCTACCAGCTCACCTTCCATCTACCATGACTGCACAAATCCAGCCTCCAAAACAACATATATGTTAAGTAATCATTCCTTTAATATCGTAGGACTTTCATTCTAATTACCTGCTTATGGTTTTATAGTCACAGAGAGTCAGGAGCATACCATATGTGGAATATGAGGAGCTAAAAAAATGTCAAGAAGGATGTGAATATTGATTCCTTAATCAGTACTCAAAGGAAGGACAGATTCTTCCTGCCTTCAATGAACAGGGACTGTATTAAAATCCTGCTGAGCAGTGAGGGAGTCGCTTCATCACAAAGAGATTACTGAACTAAGAGTGAATTTCGAGCCCTATTTGTTTAGCTATTCCGTTTAATTGAAATAAAAAGACATTGTACAACTTTACACTTTGATTAACTGAATGAGTCATGATAGTAATAGAACGATGTCAGATATCAGAAAATATATGGAATGTAAGGAGCTAGTAAAACTGTCAAGAAAGATGTGATTCTATTTGCATGCAAAAGAAGGACAGATCGACACTGTACCAAAACCTTGCTGTGCTGCAGAAACATCTTTAATGTGTTGCAGAGTTGCAATGAATTTCAGCACCAGTGTCATTCTCGAGTGGGAAAGTGCCTGAAAATATGAGCTTTATGTTGTAAGATGAAATATAGAGGCCTGAACTTATACCATTTTCAGCCAATTTGATTTAAGCATTTCGCAAATGTGGCGGAATATTACAGACTACTCTATGGAACTGAAGTGTCTTTTATAATATACTTCTGCAAAACTGAATTTCAGGAGTGTGGATGAAATGGAAAGTGTAAGAAAATACTTATGGGACAGTGGCCGAACATATCAAATAACTTACATAAGTGCATAAATGTTAGCTTAACTGCCTGTGTGGGTTTTTACATGTTCTCCCTATGCACACATAGGTTTCCTCTGGGTTCAATGACTGATGAGGTTTGATTGGATTGTCTATGTGAAATCGAATGAATGTGCATGTGCATGGTGTGATGGACTGGTGTCCCAGCTCATGTGTATTCCTCCCTCGCACTAAGTTTTCCCAGGATATCCTCTATGACCCTGATGAGGATGAAGCGTTTGCTGAACATGAATAAATGACAAACCACTCATAACCTGTCATGAACCAAGACATCAATTGATTCTCAAAAATGTTTCATGCTATCGAAGGTTTAGATATCTAATCAACAACATGCCATTTATTCAATCAACAATGTACATACAACATGATCTTAAATTGTGATAACATTAGGGGCAAGCTTATAGTCTATAAATTATCTCTAAAAAAGCATTCAATAAACGCAGAAAAAAAGCTATAAATTAGCAGTGGCATCCCACTCAAAGTGTATTTCTGATTTGCTCTTGGGTCAGGCTCCAGGTAAATGAACTAATGAATGAATGAAGACAAAGTAGTGATTCACTAAATATAAACAACACCACATTGGATCTTTACCTAATTTTTAAACTACCTGCCATGTTATTAAGAATGATTGAATCTTCCATATTGAAATGTTTCATGACAGTCATCTGACAAATTATTGGTGGTGAATCTGAGGTAGACAACCCAAGCAAAGTGCTACTCAACATCTTTCTGTAATGAATTCAACTCCTCAACATTGTCATACTCAGGTAACTAGATTAAATATTAAAATTAAAAATGTCACTCTTAAAATGGATTCCAGCTAGCATCTTTTAGAAAATAATCAATTGTATGACATTATGACAGACGCAGTTGATTAAACATGAAAAGCAGCACCTCTTGAAGTTTCCATTTTTCTTAGACCCCCGTGTCTGCTGGCCAATCAGATCTCTGAAGCACTAGTGCATCTCTATTTGCATAAATATTGCCAGGACCAGAAACGGCAAACTAATAACTGCAAACAAGAGGTAAATTCTCATTTGTGTATTGCCTTTGATACCACCATCAGTCAGCTATGTATTTTCCAAAGCAGACCCTAGATCTTCAGGGCCCCTTTAAAGTGCAAACCGAAGCTTTAAAGGATCAATTGCTCTGTATTGCCTGACACCAGACAGATATATTCTCAATCCGTCACACCTCACTGTCAGCAACAGCTAATGGAATCAACATGGTGACTGATAAAGCATGGAAAATAAGTTGTCAAAAAGTGCAGAGCCTTTCATCAATGATGCTGACCCCTCCCAAAATCTGAGCAATGATCTATCATGCACAAATCATATCCTCAAGTTTCTTGATATGAGGAATTTGCGTAAACTTGTTTGTTAAGGAGACTTCAATTTTTATTAGAAGTTGAAAACTCTAGAGGTAGACTCAGAGAAATTAAACCTAACACTAAGCAGAGTATTACTAAAGACATGAGACTCATATGCCTGTGGATTGAGCTGTGAAACATGATGCATAAACCCACAGTTAGCATTGTATAATTTAGTCTGGTCTAAAATGACTTTAAAATCACCAGTAAGAACCCTTACATCTTTTTAACCACTTTATCCTGGTCAAGGTCTTAATGGATCTAGAGCCTGTCCCAAGCACAGTCTGCCTGGGCTGGGTATACACCCTAAATGAAATTCATGTTGAGGTACATGTCATTTACATATACCCCTTATAATATAATGCAAAAGTTGCACTTATCCCAGACTGCATCTGAAGCTGCGGACTTGCATAATATCTGAAGATTCTATATAGACAGCCTAATAACAGCATCATATATCAAACTACATACTAGGTCAGGTGACTCAGGGTTTTATGATCATTCTAATATTTAGCATAAACAATTATGTTTGTTTGTCAGTTATCAGGAAAGGCTTATTCTACTGTAAAGTAGGGTGAGACAGTAATATTAGATTTTTTATTGACAGTATTTTAGTTGTAGTTTATATTATTATTTTATATGCCTAACTTGTTATATGCTGCCTATTATTTTGACATATCAGGCGATTAAGCAAGTAACTGAGGGATTGTGGGGCGTGGTTTATGAACACTGCCATAAAACAAAGTGTTCCTTAATTTTATCCAAAGCCCATAAGAACTGTGATAAGAGCTGATAGATATGAATGAGATCGGTTGATGTGGGACATAGGCTGAATGAAAAAGAACACAATATTTATATATCAACATTTAGTAGTGTCAACACAATGTCTAACAACACAGAAAATACCAGACAAATATAGTACTGTTATAGAGATTATTATAATAATCCAATATAAATGCCAGGGTCATGAGAAGACAGACAACATACAGTATGTGCTGTAAATTGTCAGTCAACTGGTTATTTCTAACACACAAACACACACACACACACACACACACACACACACACACACACACACACACACACACACAATCAAATATATACAGTGATGTGCAAAGGTTTTATGTTTAAAAATCTGCAAATGAAAAATCCTTTCAAAAATAGGAATGTTAAAGAATATTTTTTATAAATTAACAAAATGAAAGTAAATAAACAGTAGAAAAAATCTTATCAAATCAACATTTGTTATGAGTATCCTTTTGCCTGCAAAACAGCATCAGTTCTAGTTTCACTTGCACACAATATTTGAAGGAACTCAGCAGGTGGTTTGCGCTAAACATTTTGGAGATCTAACCACAGATCTTCTGTGGATGTAGGCTGCCTCAAATTCTTCTGTCTCTTCATGTAATCAGGACTCTGTGGGGGCCAAACAATCATTTACAAGATATTTTGTTCTCCTTTACACTGAAAATTGTTTTTAATGACATTGGCTGTCTGTTTGGGATCGTTGTCCTGCTGCAGGATAAATTTGGGGCCGATTAGATGCCTCCCTGATAGTACCGCATAATGGATAAGTATCTCTTGTATTTCTCAGTGTTTTGAGGACCATTAATCCTGACCAAGTCTTCAACTCCATTTGCAGAAATGCAGCCCCAAACTTGCAAGAAACCTCCACCATGCTTGTCTGCTGACACTCATCCTGCCTTTTGCCAAACAACTTGCCTCCTGCTGCAGCTAAATATTTTAGATTTGACCAGAGCACCCGTTGCCTTTTATTTGCACCCTAGTTTCTATGTTTTTGTGCAAATTTGAGATGCTAAGACCAGTTCTGGCCTGACTTCTCCAGACAGATCATAGGTTTGTCTGGGTCCCACTGGTTTTCTCCAGTTCTTTGCTGATGGCACTGCTTGACATCTTCCAGTTTTGAATAAAAGTAAGCATGATGGGTCTTTCATTAGCTGCATTAAGATTTCTTGGTCAATCACCAAACCTGCAGTCCTCAACATTGCCTGTTTCTTTGTGGTTCTTCAAAATAGCTTGAACAGCACTTACTGAAGCCAAGCCTTGTCATCGATTCTCATGTTCACATGTTACAATACCTGGTATAAATTATGTCTGTTCATATTCCCTTGTATATACCCCTGTGTTTTACTAAGATGATTTGTTTGTTGTTTCATCTTGTCTGGTTCCAATCACGTTTTGGTTTTCTTGTTCTTTGATCTAGTTTTGATGTTTGCAAATCACCTGACTCTTGTCTGTTCTAAATTCATGTTTACGTCTGCTATTTGGGATTGTTTACTCCTTCTATCAATAAAACATTCTTACTCATCCACCTCTGCTATCATGCATTCCGTGCATTACATGACAGCTACTTTCTCTCAGCAGCTGCTAGTGTAGCTAGCTGCTTTATCAAATCGCTCATTTTGTCTGTAGTTTTAGCAATTCAGAAAACATTGAAAACAAAATTTAAAACACCATGCAAGTGATGTGTTGCATTAAATCCCCATCTATATATCTGAGTAAAAGAGAGACAGAAAGCTGTGGTGAGTCTGTATCTTCTTAGTGCTGGACCTAGTGCCAAATCAGATGTTGGATGGTGTACTTTTCAAATCCTCACAGGACATAACACCTAGTGAGCAGCAGTATCAGTGACGCAAGCACACAATATACTGCCTTCTTCATGGGTAGGGAGGCACTGATTACACCTCAGTTATATTTTTTTAACATAGCAAAAGTTTTAATCATGTACATGATGCAAATGTAAACCTCTGCCACCCGGGAACTAATCTTTCTCTCAATTACTATGAATCTTAATTAGCTTTGTTATGTAAGCGAGCATGTGGGAGGTCACTGCATTTAAAAATATCACTTTACAAAAAGATAAAACATCAGTATTTGTATGTGTACAAACTCAGGGGGAAATAATCTAGGACAGTTTCATTTTTTCTGTAACAAAACACAATACTATAATTTCTCCAATTTTAAAACAAAACAGAGAATCTACAGTGTCTGAAAAGTTTGTGGATCACACAAAATTTGATCCGTTATTCTAAAACTTTAAATCTTCCAAAAAAGCTGTGTGTGTGTGTGTGTGTGTGTGTGTGTGTGTGTGTGTGTGTGTGTGTGTGTGTGTGTGTGTGTGTGTGCGCATCTGTGTTTCAAATTAGTTTAATTTAGAAAAACACAAAAGCAGGCATCACTGTCTCTGCCTATTTATGTCATGTCCAAGTCCACACACTACAAACTCCTATAATCCTCTCCAGTTGCCTTGTTAGAAGATTCTCTTGAACCCATCCACAGTCTCTGTCTGTGGACCTGTAAGGAAACCCTCTTGTACACAAACACAAAGTCAATCATTGTAAAATCTTGCTCAGGGTTGAAATTTACCCCAGTGATGTTGGTCTGTCAGTTCTGCAGAAGGCCTTGATTATCTCAAACAGCAGGCCCTTATTTTCTATAACCGCAGCTCTGGCAGTATTACTGTCCAGAAGGATAAATTACAGGGTTTGTTTTATGGTTTGTCCAACTGAAGGTCCTTTTTAATTGTATTTATTTATTTTTAATCAAGAGAGACGATTACCATTTCTAACTGTTATACTGTGATAAAGCACAAAAAGTCAAGCAATTTTCTGTTACAGATGTTGCACTATTTTAATCATTGCTATAAATGCATAAAATGCATGAGGCATCATTTTTTATGAGTAAAATTGTGTAACCCATTGCACTTTGCTGTGGTATAAGAAGTTGCATGGGGTGTGTTGTGAGTGGGGAAAATGAAAGCGCTACAATTGTTTAGTCTGGAAATAATTTAATTAATTAATAAATAATTGCAAAACGTCTTTGTTATTGCGTTCCAGCATGCAGAGGTGTAATGTAAGTCTGACCAGAGTCAGCTTTAAATCAGTAGGAATGAAACAGAGTTTAAGTGCCATTCTGTTACTTCAGACATCATGTATTTATCGCTTTTTTTATCAGCAGGTTCGTACTCTAATTACATTTACGATAATAACAAGTACAACTTAGTGCACTACTTCTCTTTATAATGCAGCTCGTTTTGTAATGCATTCTTGAAGGATCTATTTGCAACACATCTGCACACACTTTTAAATATTAGAGGAAAATTAAAGCTGTGAACTAAGTAGGTCAAGGATTGAAGCTGCAGGAAGCTCGCATGGAGCTCTTTGTACTTAGCGTCCTGACCACTAGGAGTCCCTGCAGATCCATGGATTTACAGATACTGCATCATTCCAGAGAAATCAGTCACCCCAAAACAACTATTGTATAATATTATAGCAGCTTATTATGATAGTGCTGCAGAAGCAAAGTGTATCCGAAATAAAACATAACTTCTTTATTGTATTTGTTCAACAGCATGCATTTTTCTGACATTTAATGCAATGGAGGTGGATGAAAAGCAGCCAAGGCTAAAGTTTTAAGGTCTGAGCTTACCTCCACCACAATTTTAGAAAAAGTCAACTAAATTGTATATATAAAATTTTTATATACATATATTGTTATTCTGTAAACCTAGCTAGTTTGTGTAGGATATATATATATATATATATATATATATATATATATATATATATATATATATATATATATATGCTGAGAATACATCCTGTAAATGAGCGACATGTACTGTGTGTATTTCCACTCAGTTAAAATAAATCAGTGTATTCAGTGCATTCAATACAACCCTCATTCACAGCGTTCCTAAACTAAAGGAAAGTGTGGAAAACTGCTGTGTATGAAAAAAATTGCGAAGAAAGAAAAAATCAGCCAAGGTGTGAATAGGATCAATTGCAATTACATAACAATATTCAATATTTTATTGACATTCTGTCCTATATTTAAATTCTGCTAAATGAATAAAAACGTCATTGTGGCAGTGGGAGCTTGGCCAAGTGCGCTGGCTTGTGAATGGAGGGCGAGGCCGGGAGCAGGTAGACATGGGAATGTAGTGGTGTTCCTTTCCCCGAACCCTTTGCTCTCCCACATTTATCCTTCATATAAAAACAACCTGAGCATTTTTTAACCTTGGTAATTATGTGGTTAAATTCACAAATCATCAATATAATTAACACAAATGACATATTTATCATCGCCAGTAATTTTCCAAGTGCAGTTGCTTTTGCCAGCCTTAAATGGCATCTTTTTTTGTTTTTAAACTACATCACTGTATTCTCATGCAAAGGCATAAAAAGAGCAACCGATCAGATCACATTTTCTCTCCCATACATCCAGCTGTGTCAGTTGCAGTGATACCAACTAGCAAGCAGCAACAATAGCAGCATTGTCACCAATACCTCCTCCTCTAATTTGAGTGCCGGTGAAATGAGCAGTCCAGAACTGCTAAGTTAATCCAATGCAGGAGCAGCTAACTCATTTATCCACTGCAGATCAGGGTTTCCAAGAAATGAAACACGGTTTATAGAATGTTTTGACACAGATGAACACATTATACAATGAATAGACAAGATCTGTATATCTGTGCATTTCAGTTTTAGCTTTCTGTCATATGTTTCTCTCAGAACAAACAATAATCAGCACTCATCTCCTTTTCATACATGTGTCATCTTAAGCATACGTAATCCCCTTGAACAGCGAAATAGAGAGTAGGCTGCATAAGCAATGAAGGAAATTGACAGTTAGTAAGAGACTGCAGAAAAAAAGGAAGACAGATGACATATTTCAAAAACTTCATAGCTGAGGTTTCTAGGTTGCTTGCAGCCCTTCAAAACAAAACTTTTTACTTTGGTGTGTCTGTGGTTTTTTTGTGTGTTCTTGTTTAGGCATGTTAAATGCGACATGTGATGGACTTGAGGCTTGATCTGGAATGGCCACTTGCCTTTTTTTGTGACAGCACTTGAAAAGGTTAGCAGTCAGGTACATCTCTCCTCTTGTTCACCTCTGTCACTGTGGCAAGGCTAAGAGTTGCCCAAGGCTGGACAGATGTCATGGCCACTGCTGCAACAAGCCTCCTGTCATAGGCACTTGTGGATGTAGGGCTTTTTGGAGCTTCAGAATAAGGAGGGCATGACCATGACAATCCAGAAAGTAAACATTGCTGTCATGCTCTGATCACTTCACGAAGTCTGTTGGCTTTTATCAGTGTGCTGACAGTTGATGTATCACCTGTACCTTCAGGCTGTTGCATGAAGTAGTAGTAGGAGTAAGAATTCATTTTTACAAGTATTTCACAGGCAGCTTAACCAGTCAACCTGTCAGCGAGCAGTTAAGTGTGAACTCCCTATTAAATACCATTAATAATGATGCTGTTGAATGCTCAATTTGGATTGTTAAGGAGGTGTTGACTGATTTTCTAAAGCAGTACACGTTCAATAGTAGTGTTGGCTGTGATTAAAACGGTTTGCATGTATGTGAAATCAAAGACTAAATGTAAACAGACATTCAACAATCTTATTGTTCATAGTTCATCTTATTGTTCATACCACCTTGATGTGGTAATAACCACATTGTGAATTCTTTTAATAAACAGCATGTCACATCATGCTTTATTTTGTATTACAGCTTATTCTTACATATCCCCATCCCGGTTTCATGCTCTAATGCTTTTCTTGTTTTATTATTGTTATTATTATTCTAGTTTATTTTTGGTTCCTCTCGTAATAAAACTATACATACGCACTCCAGATGAAATCACTGCGTTGAGACTTAATTAATGACCTCGTCTTAGTTCTGTTATACATCTACTAATAATGAAACAACACAGCAGATGACCTTGTAAGCATGCCACATACACAATGGCTTGAATAATAATTAACTGTCCTGTTTGAAAGGGGGGGTATTCTTAGAGAATTCTACATCAATGTCTTAAAATAAAAATAACTTAATAAATTATTAAAATAATAATAATAATTATATATATATATATATATATATATATATATATATATATATATATATATATATATATATATATATGATCTTGATATTAGGAACACATCCTATTCAACCCTTTATTATAGTGAGCTCAAATATCATACAATGTAAAAAGTAGTACTCTTACAAGGCCGTGTCAATCACATTGTCTACAACAGGCTTAAATTGCTTAGATTTATGTTGAAACATAATTGAAACATGACATACAATGTGTGAGGAAATCACACTTACTGTAGCTACAGCGCCAGAACTAAACAGGAAATATCAAAAGCAACCCATATAAAATTTCTCTAATAAAATTTGTTGAAGTTCTTTAAATGCATGTGCAAAATAAGTTTCAAAAACACATCCTCAGATTAATAGGTACCTTGTACATGTAAACATCTTTATTTCTTAGTTTTGTGTCTGCTTGCAAAAATAATATCACATTTTATCCAGTAAGTGAAATTTACACTTTGGGTTTTTGCTTTATATTTACATGAATCATCTTTGTGATTCTAATTAGATATTAGAATCACAGATTTGTTTTTTGTTTTTAAATCATATTTACTGAACCACTGAATTCTTCTTTTTTCAGTGTGCAGAGAAAATTGAGTCATATAACACAAAGTGAATCAAGTGTTTTATAATCAACCACTTCAGCTAGACACTCTGCTGTGAAGACTTCGAGAGGCTTTCACTGATTCTTAATTAGCACCCTTTTGTTTACTCGGCCAGCATGCGTTTAATGATTGGAAGAATTTAATGCCCTCAATCAAGCCCTTGTCGTGCTTTGATTCTGACATCTTCATTCACATGTAATTGACTTTTCATGTTTCCAAGGCAATAAACTTAATGTCTACTTACAAAACATCAAACAAGATGTCTTTTAGCAACTATTAGCCAGGGAGGCCATATTGTAAAACGATAATTAATTGCTTTCTCTGGGATGCCTAATTTCCAATTGTTGGTGGTATGTGCGCATTAGTGGCCCAGTTTGACAGCTTGGAATATGTGCCAGTTACCAAAAGATTTGTTGCAGTGCATTTGTTTTTGAGTTGTAAATGTATTAACATAGTACATGATCCATTTTTTTCTGAATTAAGAACCATCTCTTTTGTTCTAATAATTTATTTTGGGCGTTTATTTCAATTAAGATGTTGTAGAGTATTGTTTAGAAATATTTTGGTGTCTGGTGTTGGTCTCTAAAGAGTACCAACATTTATAAAAAAAAAGAATTAATCACTTTGGGAACAACTACTACTTTTATAACTAATCATGCATGCCATGGAAGTTTTTGTAATAACTATGTGTTTTTGTTATTTATTTTTTTACTAATTCATTAATTTATTTATTTTGCAATATGTTTTTGAGTCAGTGACAGATTAGTTCTCAACAGTGCATACCCCACAGTCCACTTCTCCTGAGTACTAACACCTGTTCTCCATTTTCCCTGCAATCAAGAACTGCACACACACCACTGACTTTCATTTAGACAGATGTGCAGTCTTCTACCTTACGCTGTGCTTTTTCTGCCTGTCCGATCTTTCCCGTTTACTTTCTAAAGCTACTATCTAAAGCTAATAGTTTACTCTATTTGGCCTTGCTTAGCTAACCTCTTTATTTATGTATACTTGCATCTGAGCTAACTTTGCCAAGCTCAAGCAATGCATCTTGAATTTTAATTTGCTGTGTTTAGTATGAATGCTGGTTTGTGGTTTTGTTTATACTGATCTCAGAACTGGATTATCACATTTTCTTTAAACATCTGTGTTTATTACATTGCCATTTACTCTGAGTTATACTCTATACCAAATAATGCAAGGGATGGATGCAGGGGGATGGATGGATGGATGGATGGATAGATAGATATCCATCCAATATACCTTTAAACCAATATCCAGATATTGGTTTAAAGGTATAATTATACATACAATAATGCGAATTTAATTATTTAATACTGTATTTAAAGCCACAGTTTTATTTTGTTTTGATTAAACTCACGTTTCCAACATTAAACAATTATCTACAGTGTCTACTTTTTGATGATCGAAAAGTAGACACTGATTATTTTTATGCAGTTAAATGCTGGTGAAACTGCAAACCTATAACCAGGCTAATGACATTAAGACCTTTTAGGTTACACTGTAAAAAGCAAAATATATGCATTAGTGCAATAATTGTGTAAAAATATAAATCAGTTTATAATGTTTTACAAATGTAAGAATGTCCTTTTCCGCATATTTGATTTGGCACATGTTTTATGCTGGATGATGAACGCATCCCTCCCCATTTATCTGGGCTTGGGACCGGCACTAAGAGTGCACTGGCTTGTGCAACCCTAATGGCTGGGTTTAATGTAAGAATGACCAATTACATTCTTCTTACAAAGAAGCTCCTGTCCATCAAGCGAGCCTGCTCGATAACCACTGTTAGATGGATAAAGAATTTTAGGTCAATATAAGCTTCTCTGACTTTTTTATTTAGTTAATAAAGACCTGGAAGTGGAATTACTAGCACAGACTTACAAAGTTTATTCAGCATGTTTTCTTAGCCATCCTCCTTGCTTTTATTTCCACTTCAACTAGTCTACAGTTCCACACAGCAGTGACTAGTGAATGACTTAGTCAAAATACTACAGACTGAAGCCTTGTTCTCAACTCGTTCTCTACTGTTGTTCTCTACTGTCTCTTGTGTCATGTAGTAACAGACAATGAAACAAAAAACAGCGGTTGCCAAACAAGGACATCCATCCATGTTGTTGCTTTGTTCTGCTTTACATGGTTTCTGTGCTTCTTGTACGTGTTATGCTCTGACATGGAGTCAAGTTTGGTGTTTTTCTGTCACTGTTTAAATGATTCATCAACCAGAGCAGAGGAACGAAAACAGTAAATTATATTTGATCAAAATATTCAGCATCATTACACATTTGACCAAATACAATTTTTTTTCCATCCTAATATATCAGTAGATGTACCATTGGTGCGTCGCTATTTGAAATTTGAACAGCTCCAGGCATTTCCATAAACCTAAGATGAAAAAACATTGATTCTAACTTTATTTCTGTCTATAGTTCATTGTAGTACAATATTTAACACTGAGCACACCTGTCTCTATATGCCTGTATTTGAGAGGTATATTTAGAACATAAAATAGAAGAGACCTCTATGCTCATTCATCCCTAAACTCTTTTATTACTGATGATGGCTTTGTGACAAATTTAGACGTATCACACTTCTCTGAAAGAAATTTTATGTAATCACAACCAGAAAAAAAAAATTGCTCTTGTTGCCCTGAGAGGACCTGCTGCTAAAGTAAAAATGTCAAATGATATTAGGCTTAAAACCAATATTACAGATATATATAGATTACATTTTAGTTGTAATATTTGTAATGAACTTACTGGGGACAATTCTCTTGCATGGTTGTTCATTTAGATTTCTCACATTTTGAGAAACCTTTTCCATGCAGAACAGCAAAATAAATACAGGAACTTTCTGTGCATCACTCTGACAGTCACACTGATATCCACAGTATGTTAAACTAATTTTATTCAGGAAACTAATTAATTCTGCATTTATTAAAGTGACCATTTGCATGTTTTAAATTCTTTCCACCAACTGAGGCCTCACGACAGGATCATCAGCCAAAAAACAATGAAGAACTAAAGTACATTACAAATATATTGAAGAATATGTTCTGACTTGCTGGGGAACTTCAGAAAATCATTTTTGTGATCACAGTGAATCAGTGAACCAGCACTGCCTGCTTTGTTAACAAAAATATTTGACACAAAAGTGCCAATTGGATCCCACTACATGTGTGGAGTTTTGACATTGGACCTCCTGGAGTGTTTAAAGGCTCTGGGATGGAGAAGCTGGTGCTGGATCTGTGATGATCACAAATGTTGAGCTCAGTAGCTCCTAGTTTTATAACCATAATGACTGTATAAGACTGTAGAAAGAACATTACTTATAATCTTATACTCCAGTACTCATGTTAGTTCTCACTCTCCAGTGTTCTGTACTGTTGAAAGATTTATGATCAAACTCTTGATGTCACCCAAATGAGGATAAGTTCCCCTTTTGAGTATGGTTCCTCTCAAGGTTTCTTCCTTATACCATCTAAGGGAGTTTTTCCTTGCCACAGTCGCTATGGCTGCTCATCAGGGATAAATACACATCATTCACATTGCTGCTGAGACAATGTCTGTTGTGAAAAGCGCTATAGAAATAATCTTGACTTGACTTGACAAAAGCACAAATTGAGCATTAAGTATAAAGAAGTTAATTTGTTTTCCAATATCAATTGTCATCAGTTCATCAGAAGGAAGACATGCTTCCAAACTCTTCTCTGTTCTGGCACCTAGTTAGCGAAATTAACTTTCACTTGGCATCCGAACAGCTTGTAGCAGTTTTTAAACAGCAAACAAGTTTCATAAATAAGCACTTTGCTTAAAAAAAATATATATAAAAAAAATGATAATGCCTTCTGCAGCCAAACAATTTTGATGTATTCATGTAGTAAGACATATTCTATTTGATGAACTGTAGTCTAGCAATTGCTGATAAGGGCTAGCACTACTTAACATCCTTGTTATTTTGGATAGCATGACAGAGACACAATTTAATTGTGTCTGTCAAATAAAATAACAACGTTTTGTATGGAAATGGAATAGCAGAGCTGAGTGTTATGTCACCTTCTGAGTGAAACACCCTTGATATTAAATACCCCAAATGCAAACAGGTCAAGATACAAAATAGTGCATGTGAAAAATATATAATAAAAAGTGCACAATGTTGTAGCTTTATCAATAGAGACATTTTTGGAAGCAGAATATTCAGTAAAAAGTTAGAGAAAATGGTAATTCTGGTAGATTTTAGTAGATGTAATGCTAAGGTAGTTTTCAAAAAACCCACTTGTGGTTTCCATGAATTATTGAATAATTGATTAGTTATATTATAGTAATTGTTTTTTGTTTTTTTTTATTAGTAAAAACTTTTTTTTGCTTATGATGTGCAAGCAAGAGCTTACCGAAGCCACTCTCAAAGCTGATTTACCTAATTGTTTTAATCAAATTTACTAGCTAGCAAATATGTGTGTGCATGTGTGTTAATCGAATGGTACTACACTATACTTATTCTCACAATCTAATCCTGATGTAATTCACTGCACTAAATGTTGTGGAGCTCTTCTCTCCTCTCCAGGCATCTCATCTTTTTCTCTTTCTCCTTGTCCCTCACTCATGAGACGTACACTGAATGCTAATTTATGGACTCTTCTTTGATCTGTGAGCTGTGAAGTAAATAGAATTCATAATTTAATGTCTTCAGCCTACTGTTTCCTTATGCAGACTTAAGGGCAGATCTTAGACTCCTGCCCCTTACGACAGGGGGGCAGATGGATCATCCCAATTTCAGGTTATAGGTACTGAATCATTCATGAAATGTAAGGAAGCATGCTCTTTTTTGGTTCACAGGAATGACCTAGAGTCCTTTTCTTTTGCTTTAAGGAAGGCAAAGGGTAATCCAGCAGGGTTGCTCTGGGACATATTGGTTGCAATTTTATTGCAGAAGTGTAGAGAAAGATCTGTTCTCATAGACAGATGGGGAAATCGGGAAGTCACACAAAATTATTTCCTGCCTCAGCATTCATTTCTCCGTCGAGAGATGATGAATTCCTATTCCACAACTCTTCGAAAATATCACCGTTTGAAACCTTTCATAATGCTTGTACAAATGTACACTTGTTATCCAGAAGAACCGGCCAGCATCTACAGTGGTTCTGAAAGAGATTTCTGGACATAGAAAAATAGCAATATTGGATTGTTCAATCACTTGTGCATTAGATTATCCCAGTATTATCCCAGTCAAGCTTTTCCTTACTAAATGACAAATCTTTGCTACACAATTTAAAAGCTTTATTGTGCTGAATACCTTTCAAAAGCCTGAGGATGACAAAGGATTAGATTTTCTCAGAAGCATCAAGGTTCAGAAAGAAAAAAAGCATACCAGAGGACAATGTTGCAGAAATAATGTGACGGCACACTTGGTACAGTGAGTTTATTGGTTATAATATGTCACTTGAATAGACAAAAATGTTTGCTATCTTAGCAAATACAGTGGAACCTCGGGTTACGAACGCCCCGGCATACGTATAATTCAGGTTACGAATCGCAGTTCATAAAAAATGTTGCCTCTAGTTACGAAATTTTTAGGATACGAGCGTTGCGCACGGAAAATCGCAGGCAGGTTAGTTTTTACGATCGCCACGTGCTCTCGCTGCGCTCTCGTGCAGCACATACACATCCACTCGTCGCTCTAACAGTGTGAAATTACTGAACTTTAAATACTGTACGTATTCCTATCACCATGCCGCCAACAAAGTAGCCTGATGGAAATTCTCCTTCCAAACAATAACTCTCCCTCCTCCCGCTTCTACGGACGTCGTCTCCATCATGCACGCAGCGAGACTTCTTAAAGGTAAGGTACCATTTAAAGATTTATTTTTTATATGTTTATATGTTTTTATATGATGCGATTTCAATATAACATGTTAAAAGTAAATTATATTAGTGAATATTGGCGTTACTTTTTTTTTTAAGAAACACTTTTTGGATGTCCAGAACGAATTACCGAAGTTTCTATTCATTCTTATGGGAAAATTTGTATCGGGATACGAGCTTTTCAGGTTAAGAGTAAAGTGATGGAACCAATTAAACTCGTAACCCGAGGTTCCACTGTATAGAGTAAGTCTTACTTTTCTGATTATTTCTGATTTGTTATAAATGTACAAATCAAATTGAATGCTATTTTTACTATTCATATCTTTTCCTTTTAATCTGACTTGAAGAAGTTCGCAGCAGGTGAGTATGTTTTGTGAAGCTCTTGTGCTCAAGGTTTCCTTTTGAGTTTGTTAAACATTTCAAGCTTTTAATTGCATTTCAATTTAAAACATCCAGAATAACACAAACTCAGTTAATGTATTAAATGCAGATTTATAACATGTTAAACATTTATACAATTTTATGCAAATTAATCAAATTTACCTTTTTATTTTTAATTGCCAGATATTTCATTATATGGTGCTAGAAATATGTTACTAGTGGTGGATATTGTTTTTTTCCATGAGCAAAATACTATTAAATAATGGCACAAACAAACAAACAAAAATGCTCATATTGATGAATGATTTTGATTATATGGCTTCATTGCCTCAAGAACAATCCAAAGATTATAGATTGATAAACAAAGTTTTGTGCCTATAGCTGAAGGCAAGCATACTGTAAAGCATGCCTGCTGAGATATAGTTGGCTAAAGTGTCAAATACTTTTTAGGTAATCCGGGCATCAATACAAATGACATTCTTCAATTTTACAGCTCCTGAAAAACATCTATAATATTTTTACTTTAGTGGGGCATAATTCTCAACCATGGTTGGATGATCATGACCATGGTTATGCATTTAGAAAAGCTCTTCAAAACCTTGTTTATAAACATTTAATTAATCATTTCAAGTTTAGTGCAAATCCATGCAACTTTGAAGTCCAATTTAATATGAATAGTTGTTTTTTAGTACACAAAACTATTTTTATTGCAAAGAACCTTGTCAGCTTCCATACCTTTTTTTTTTAAGAACTGCTAGAACTGCTATATTAGTTTGAATATAAAAATCATTGAAGCTTATATTTCCACGATGCCTCCCTGGTTAGTAACTGATGTGTAACTGATAGGGAAGAGCTGGAAAGTGAATAAAAAATGACAAAAAAAAAAGATGATTTATTCAAATGCTTTAAATGTGTTATTATTTTCCATTGTGTCTGCTCCTACAATAAAATATAACCAAGCAAATGTATTCATTCTTTTCTTGTTTATATTGTTTTCATTTTTGATCTTTATTCTCACCTTCGCCTCTCAAGTGGAAATGTATGCATTGCGCTTGCAATGAAGGACTTCCACTCAAGTGTGTACATCCTTGATAAATCTGGACCGTACTATCACTAAAGGCCTTTAGCTGGATTGATGCCCTGTCTCTGACAGGGTGAAGTGTTTAAGGATGGGGTAAATCAGATCCAATAAGAGCAGATTTAAATGACTGCTGTGGCCTGTAATTGGTTCTGCCGATGACTCCTTAGCACAGGAGAAGCAGCCAATGACCTTGGCTATGATTGTACATCGCTCTTCTGTGCCACAACCCACATCACTCTCTGTAAACATGCCTATCTCTGAAAGGGATCCGTTCTATGCCATGTCATTTGGGTAGAGCCCGGAATAATTGATTTACGGCCATTTCTAAATGCTTAGAAACTTTATTAATTTTAAACAGTTTATTACAATAAAGGAATCCTGCTACTGCTCTATCATAATATTGTTTGGCCCATGAGCATGCTAATATTATCTCAGAAATAATGACTCAAAACGCTAATGGGATTTTGGTGCCAAATCAGAAAAAGAAAAAAAAAATACCTGACCAATTAGCTTTATTTCCTAATCACTTAGCATATGACTCGCTGCACATGAGCAAAGCTTGGCAAGCATCCACACTGGCTCCACTTAAGTCTCCTATTCAGTCTTTTTTCCCCTTATTCTAGGCTTCTTAGTACTAGACAATTTCATCAATAATGTACATAAAGAGAGGTTGAAAACTAATTTGGTAGGTTTTTGCCCCCCTCACAAGTGTAAACACTCAAACACAAGCATAAGCAAATGGAACAAAGTGGCCAATGTGGTGTAATTTTCCTCCCCCTCTCTTGTTCTGCTTTTCTTATCTTTTTTATACACCTTGCCACGTTGGCATTTTCTGCCAATCATGGCGTGACAGCTAACTTCACTGCATCAAACTGTGATCAAATCAGAGCCTTTTCGTCTGGCAGTGAGAACAATGTATTCTGTACTCTAATGAACTCCTGGCAGGAGGGCCACCTGCCTTTTTGCTTTGCCAGCCCATGCAGCAGCAACAGCAGGCAACCTTTACTTAATTACACCATTTTGCATTTAGGAAAAAAAAAAAAAAAAGCTTTTAGTAGGAGTGCTGACTTTCTTATTATCGACAAAAAAGTAAAGGGGTAAAAAAGGCTGCAAAAGATTGTAAAGAATGGGTGTTGGGGAAAGAACAAAGTATAGTAGAAAAACACTTGCTGCTATGAAAAGGTGCATATTAAATTATTTCAGTTCATTAAATTAATTTTCCATATACATTTTTCACTGATGTTATAACAATATTGGTGCATTGCAGTGAATCTTTAAATCATTAGCGATAGCTAAAGCAAATTAGAAAAGAAAATAGATTGCTGATAGTTGCTCTGCAGCATAACTACTCATAAATAATTTATAGTAAACTGGCGGTGGCTTAAGGGGGGGTGGGTGTTGGGGGTTCGATAGTATAAAGAGAAAATTCTAAAGGTGAAACTTATAAAAGGGTTAAAGCAGTTTAAACTAAGCCAGTTTAGCACTGCACACGTCCTCACTGTTATAGGATGATTTGTAAAATGGCTCTCTTAAAAAAGATATCTAGTTTAATCACATATGCAAGCCTCCCTTCAGTTTTACATTTTTATTTAAATCTCTCATGGTGGGTAATGAGTACTTGTGCCTGAGTTGTTAGATTTAGCTTCATTGAGGTAATATACTGTACCCTGCAATCTTGGCCATGATGAACTCATTTTGGGCTGTCATTGTGCAAACTCTGTCTCAGTTTGTGGCAAAAAGCGATTTGTTGGCTGCTGAGCTGTTTGGTCAGCATGATGCTTATAGCCATTCCTGCTGTAATCCATAGCGCAACACTGAAACAAAACACCAGGCTAATTAAGAACTAAAATCTGTCTTAAAAATAAGACTATTAAGAGTTCTCCTACTTTAAGAAGCTTAACGTGTAAAGGGGAATGAGACAGAGTACATGTGTGTGAATGAGAGGGAGGGCAGTGGAGTGGTGCAGTTGCAGGGAGAAGAGATGGAGAAGGTGGAGGAGTTCAGGTACCTGGGGTCAACAGTGCAAAGTAATGGAGAGTGTGTTAGAGAAGTGGAGAAAAGAGTGCTGGCGTGGTGGAGTGGGTGGAGAAGAGCGGTAGGAGTGATTTGTGATAGAAGGGCATCTTCAAGAGTGAAAGGGAGAGTTTATAGGACTGTGGTGAGGCCTGCTATGTTGAATGGTTTAGAGACAGTGGCAATGACCAAAAGACAGGAAGTGAAGCTTGTTTTCGTTAGGAGTGATGAAGATGGACACAATTAGAAACAAGTTTATTAGAGGGACAGCGCATAGGATGTTTTGGAGACAAGATGAGAAAGGCGAGATTGAGATGGTTTAGACACGTGCTGAGGAGGGACATGGGTTATATAGGTAGGAGAATGCTGAGGATGGAGCCAACAGGAAGGAGGAAAAGAGGAAGGACAAAGAGGTTTATGGATGTGTTAAGGGAAGACATTCACATAGTTGGTTTGAAAGAGGCAGATGTAAAGGACAGGGGGGTATAGAGACCGATGATCCCCTGTGGCGACCCCTATTGGGAGATGCCCAAAGAAGAAGAAGATGATAACATTAAAAAACACATGTATAATATTGTGTAGGTCCTTCTTGTCTTAGCAGCTTGTCCCTTTGAGGTATGGATTTCACAAGACCTCTGAAGGTGTACTGAAGTGTTTGGTACCAAGATTTTGGCAAGTTCTGACGGATCGAGGTGAGGTCTTTATGGACTTGTCTTGTTTGTCTTATTGATGCTTGATTGAGATCTGTGGTGGCAGAGTCAATCATTCCTGAATAATGTTTGCACTGTTCTGTATTACCCTGCTTATGAAGGCCAATGCTTTTATAAACTGTTGTTGCCATGAAAGGGGGTACCTGGTATGCAATGACGATTTAGTGGTTAATATGTACAGTATATAAGTATATTACATATACTATATACTGCAGTGGTGCTTCAGTGGTTAAGGCTCTGGGTTACTGAACATAAGTTCAGGGGTTAAAGCCCCAGAACCACAAGCTGGCACTATTGAGAGCTTGAGTAAGGCATTTAACCCTACCTACCCCAGGGGCACTGTACCACGGCTGACCCTGTGCTCTGATCCAATATTCCTGAAAAGCTGGGATTTCAGAAAACCTAAGGGGAGGTTGTAGCTCAGTGGCTAAGGCTCTGGGTTACTGATTGGAAGGTTGAGGGTTCAATCTCCGGATTTGCCAAGCTGCCACTCTTGGGGCCCTTGACTAAGGCCCTTGACCCCCAGTGCTCCAGGGGTACTGTATCATGGAACATTGCTAAGAAATGCGAAGAACTAATTTCACTGTGCTGTAAAGTACATGTGACAAGTATAAAGCACCTTTTTTTTCTTTATAATAGAAGTAGTGGTTGGCATGCTGTGTGCTCAAGAGACAACATATTCAAACTGCTCTTGATGCATTTACTTTAACAATTTTGAGATTATGAGTTTGTGTGGCCCAAAAAATTTATTCATTTGTGATTGCCAAGACAAAATTCTGTACTAAGGTGGCAGAGAAAGGCTTTAAATTGTAATTAGAATCATTAATGGTATATGTAATACAGAGGAAGTAGAGTGCAGTATCTGTAGGAGAGGCAAAAACAGGAACAAAACAGAAATGTGAATAATACAGTCCATTATAATATCATACATATAAAATGTATAAAAAGAAAATGTGAACAAACCTGAAGTTACAATACAGGGAATCTTTTTAGTGGTACAGTGTGATAATGTGACTATCAGGGAGGCAGCAAAGATGGTCAATGTTCAGGTTAATATTATTACAATCTAATATGAAAATAAAAAAAAACTTTAGTAAAGCTATAAAAAATCATGAAAGAATAACCTGCTATGCAGGGTGTGTAATGAGCAACAGATGAGTTTAATCAGAAGTCCAGTCAGTGAATGTGCTATGCTGTTTTTCAGTGGTGAATTCTGGAAACTAGAAACAGTGATTCTGATTCTCTGTAGCATATTTTTCAAAAATATAAAATATTCTTGCTTTAGGGCACAAGAAACAATGTGCAATGTATTTAAAGAGATGAATGAACAGTTTCAGTCTGGCAGTAATGCTGACTGCACACAAAGGTCAACAAGAGAAGTGACAGACTCAAGCTCATAAAAGATTGTTGCTTAACATAAGGCCAGATGTTGAAATTAGTGCAATGTAGCTGATCATATCAACAGATGATGACAACAAAAAAGAACTTGCAGATTTGTACTTCCCAATAAATAAATATCTCCTCTTATATACAGTATTCTGTTATCTAACCAGAAGTCAAACCCAGCTGCTTTATAGTACATTTCAGAGAACTGACTGTGAATCACTGGGGACTTCAGAAAGTGTCAGAGAACTGAAACTGGGGGGGAAAACAGAGAAACCACAGATACAAGAGGACAGCTGTAGAGAATATGAATGAATAAAATATCGATATTTGTCTGTGACAGCTTGTCATTTCCTGCCATTCCAGAGAGGGACAAATCTATATTATTAATGCATACAGCTAAGAACAACAGTCTAACTTTTAACCCCCACCACACTATATATAGGCACATTCTCTAATTACACACCACTCATATATAATTAATCATACTTAGACCTCTGCAGTCACTTGTATAAAAAAACCAAACAAACAAAAACGAGTGCAGAAGTGAGACAGAGAGAAAGAGAGAGATAGAAAGAGAGACTAACATATGCTTTTTAGATTTTAAAAGTGCTCTTCAAAGGCCCATTACACCATCGGTGAAGGTGATTGTTAAAGGTGATAGAACATATTATGAGTGAGTTTTCAAGGGTTTAATGATGTTTTCCTCTACAGCTGGATTATGTCCAGAATGATTACACTGTTTAATGCAGAGAGCTCATCCTCTAACTATTTTGTTGCTTACATGCTTCCGTCAGCTTAATTGAGACTATTTTGTAAGCTCCTATTACTATTACCTTCATTGAGACAATTTTGTAAGCTTCTATTGCAGTCTTTTCGATTTTGATATAATTGCCCAAAAATATCATTTGAATTTAATTAACCTGAGGGAGGGAGGGAGGGAGGGGAGAGAGAGAGAGAGAGAGAGAGAGAGAGAGAGAGAGAAAATAACTAGAGAGCATGAACTAGAATAGTTAACCTATTACACCATACAATGCAAACAGTTCTTTTAAACTTTTTTGCAATTCAAAATGGTGCAGAATGCAGCAGCATCACTTTTGTTGGGTGTATGCAAGCACGATCACTTTACTCCAATTTTAAAGTCCCTTTATTGGCATCTTGTCTGTAGAATTGATTTTAAGATTCTTTATTGAGTGTTTTTAAATCCTTAAAGCCTGGACTGGCACCTAGCCACATATCAGACCTTCTGCCTATGCACAATCCAGTGAGATCCCTTAGGTCTTCAGATCAGAGATTGCTGACCATTCCTAGGAAAGACAAAAATTAAGAGAGAATCAGACTTTTTCAGAAGCTGCAACAAATCTGTGGAACAGTCTCCGTCCTTGACGTTTAAAAACATTGTGTGCTCAAAGTGCTCAAAAACATTTAAATATTATATCTGAGCTAAAAAACTGTTTTCTCTGGCTTTTATTGTGCTGTAGAGATAATTTTTAATGTGTTTTATTTGGGTTTTTTTTTATGTTCTTTTATTACTTTACAGCACTTTGGTCAACTTCTTGTACTTTTAGAATTTATTTTATTGTATTTTATTTTATTTTTTTGCACCACTTTATAGATTATACTCCAGTAGTCCCACCTCGGTTTTAATAATTTTTGCCCAAATAATGAATGTTTAGACAGATGAATATAATCAGTCATTAGCATCCAAGATAATCATGCATATGATTCATAGCCACAATATACACAATATTTATTCTGTTCAACTTCATAGAATGTCCACATAGTTGCTTGCACAATAAGGGAATATAGAAAATAGCATCCAGTGATTGCAGGCACACTGGCTATTCTGCTGTCTGATACATTATTGATCTGAGTACTTGCTAGAGTGATAGGTGAAGAAGGCAACGAATGAAAATAATTTGAAACTGAAACAGAAATATAAATCAGTTTTAGTCTGTTTATCTGATGATCATGTTATGATTATGAGATTACAAGAAATAAAATTAAACAAAACAAGAATGCACAACCTCAATGAACTATTTGGAATAATATGTAGGCGAATTCAGTTCTTTTCAGTAAATCCTATCTGTGTTGCTTTACCAGAACTATTTAAAGTACTTGGACTAACATTGCAATACATTCAAATGTTGCAAATCCACTGAATGAACTGGTGTACAAGTGTTTCTATTAAAGTGTCTGGTGTGTTTAGTTTCTTAGATTCAGATACAAGTGTACATATTTTCATGAATCCACCATAATTCTAACCTATGCAAGGGTTTACAGATATTAGGCTTTAGAAACTGAATGGAGTTTACAGATACAAGGCTATTGAATCTAAATAGGGTTTAGAAATTTCAAGGCTTTAGAAACTGAAAAGCAAGTAGAAATGCAAAATGTAAAAAAGAAAATTCATTGGTTTTTTTGTTTTATTCAATGAATTACCATTTATGATTTTGTTTTACAATTAGTTACAACATTTGTAATTATAAACTATATGTTTAACAGTTTGTGTGTTTAAAAAAAAGTCAATACATTTCAAGTTTTTTATGAAACGAATGTTCATGGGTCACTACGTAGTAATTATGTCCGGTCAAATTACAAGAAAACGTGTGTTGTTCAAAGAGCCAAATGATTAGTTTCTTTGCAAATCTATCACGTCTGTTTTTATAACAAATTGCTACATGTCATAAGGGAACACAAGCCTATGCCTGAGAGCTTTATCCACAACATAGATTTATACCTTTAACAATGTTATATATAGTGTGTGTGTATACAAGGGGTGTTGAGCTGTTGGGTTTTTTGAAGTTGCTGAAATCATCTTTTGGGGATGGGCCGAAAACGCTTTAAAGGAAATTCATGGTAGAGAGTGAAAAGTTTTGAGAAATTGTTAGTTTTTTTTGGGGTTTGAATGGACATTACTCTTTATTGCATGCGAATATGTGCTCTAGTGTGAATTGCAGTCTCTAATAAAATAAAAAAAAAAAAGAAAAGTTTTCTATTTAGTTAGTGAGAATCTGCTTTTTATATAACACTAGATTGACATGATGAGTAAACATGTGTAGCTCAGATCATATAAAACTGATCTATTGAGCTATAAAGCATTTTGTATTTTTATTATTAATTGCACATATTTTTGTGTTGTTACATCCAAATTAATGGCATTAGTGTATGAAAAATATTTGTACAAGCAACTTTTTTCCAAATAACAAAATAGCAGGGTTAACCAGCTAAAAAACATTCCTGTCAATCCTGTGAGAATCATGCATTTCACAGTACTTTTTTATTTTTGTGAATTATTTTTTATTTTTTCATCCCTGAACAAAGACATTCACCACATGACAATACTTCACATCACAGTTCCTAAAATGAACAGCTTGAAAAGAAATGATTGTTATAGGTTTAGCTTTAAAATAAAACTATATACATTCTGCATGTGACTCCTCACACTTCAAGATTATTGCTCAGAGCTTACCCTGGGCTACTAGTCATTATGTTATCAGGCCTGGCTTTTTCTCAATAAGTAGCTGCCTTGATCGAAGTCTGAAAAAGTCATGGGCTGAGATCGGTGCTTCTCACAGCTGAACATTTGCCTGTAGCCCTGCTAACTGTTATAAACGTCTCAGAAGTATATAAATGCAGGTGAGAACAATGGCCTTCTTCTTTTCAAGTGTAATACAATAGCACAGCAGGTTCTAACACATCGTGTGCCTCGTGCCTTTGATTCTCATAGGACTTTAAGCAGGAAGTATCCTGTACATTTAGTTACACTGTAGATGCAATGTTGTTACACATATTGTAATGTTAGCGGCCATGTGTACAACATAAGCATCAGCAGCATTAATCGGCAGTATTTATACAATTTGTCTGAAAAATATATTGTATCATAAATATCTCTAAAACGTTTATATGTGTATATATTACATTTTCCATCAGCATTCAACATCATAGTCTTGAGAAATCTAAACTTGAGAAATACATTAAGAATAAACCTAGTTTGCCAGCTGAGCCATTAAAGTGAAACTAAAAAAAAAAAAATTGGAATTCAAATCCTGAACTGAAGAATAATTCACGCGGCCTTTTAGCTCTGAAAGCAGGTCCAGAAAATGAAGTCACTGCTGAGAGCAATTTTAAAATCGGCAGTATTTATAAAATTTGTCTGAAACGTACTATTTTGCATTTTGAATTAAAAAAATTTTGGAAGACATTACTCTTTGGTTTATTATGAATTAAATATGCTGTATGATGATGAGGACGCTCATAATAACAGTATTGTTATTGTTATTGTTATTATTATCATCATCATCATCATCATCATCATATATTTTTTTTTATACTTCCTGCTAAAAGTGGAAGCCTCAATGATTTTGCTGTTAATTGCTTTTGGAAAGGCATGAAACCAACCTGCATGTTAATATATTTGTAGTACAGAGACAGATTTGCTCATTTAAATATCAAGTATTCACATCAAATTATCGAACAGAACCTTAGTGTTATGAATCAATATTTGTACTAATTTGTTTTCCTTGTGTACCCAGAATGCTGTAATAATTTTATTTAATAGCATTAATTCAACATTATAGGTGTTATTAAACAGTGTAGTTAAATTTGTAGCTTTTTTCAAGGATAAATGTGTGTGTCAGGGTGTGAGCGAAACAAACGGCAGAAGCCGGAGTACAGCTCGCTTGGGTTTTAATGGCATGCGTGAGAGAGAGAGAGATACACGCGCGCGCGCGCGCGCGAACACACACACGCACGCACGCACGCACACGGCAGTCCTTCGGTTGAGAGAGAGAGACCGAGTTGCGCATTGGGAGACGCGTAGCTGACCCGAGATGCACAGGGAGGGGAAGCGCAGCCGGTACGGGATTCTGGAGTCCGAATGGAACGGATGAGAGGAGTCCTGGATGAAAACCGGACCGCGAAAACATGCAGCACGGGAAGTCCAACAAAAACAATAATGAACGGGGAGTGGGAGTGAATGTGGAGCTTATATAGAAGCGGGGTGGAGTGATGAGGAGCTTCAGGTGTGCGTGATTAGGCCTGGAGCTCCAGAGAGAGTGGAGGCATGATTGATGATGAGCTCCAGGTGTGCGCGGTTAAACCTGGAGCTCTAGGGAGAGCGGAGGCATAGAGAGCCACCAAAGGGGGCGTGGCAGGTGGATCCCTGACAGTGTGTGTGTCATAAACAAGCTCCTGAATTCTGTCTGGACAGATTTCTTGGATAGATTTACCTCACAGACAAACCAAATTTCCCTTAACAATTGTCAATACACATATTTGTACAAATGTAATTTAAGTAAGCTGGAATTAAAATAATCAAACTTAGACACTAAGTTTGTTAAGACAGGATGTCTGCATTTTCTTTTTTTCTTTTTTTTTTTTTTATATTATCTCTATCTGTGCCTACATTTAGTTTAAAAAAACTTTAAAAAACACAAAAAACCCCCAAAATTTTTAAAGTAGCTATTAATAATAATAATAATAATAATAATAATAATGTTTGTATATTTATTCATTTATAATATAATATTTTTAAACTAATTTTCCTGTAAGATTTTCTGGTGAAGCAGGACATTTATTTTGATGCAGGACAATGCAGGATGTTATTATATATTTAATTGTAATCATTAAATTATATTCATATTATTTTGGGTTATATTGAAGAAATTTTAATTCAAAGCTTACGATGTATGTTTAGGGCTAGCTACCAGAGCAATTCATTAATAAAAATAACAATAACAACAACAGTAATAATAATAAAAACCCGGCACTTCCTATTTGCTTTTGTATATATCTATATATCTTATCTGAACTTTTTTCCATTCCAAATAATATATTTGTATTTGTGCACATCCCTGTGATAGAGATGAAATGTCACCTTCTCTAGTATATATAGGTTGTGAGAATGCAATGGGGTCAAATGTACTTTCAATCAGTTTGTATAGAGTCTCTTTATTACAGCATCAATCATCGGGCAGCCAACAAAGCCTGGCGTGGCTTCTTTCTCACTTGTCGCCTCAGGTGTGGGTAGAATGATGAAGCGGTCCACAGCCATGGCCATTCGATTACGTGTAGTACTGTTGTTTCACCAGAAATAAAGTGAGTGAAGGCTTCATGTCTTAGCCTACTCTTACTTCAGTCACTCCTGTAGTTTAATATCACACTGAGACCAGAGCCATTTCAAGTGGTGCTCAAATCAACCAAAGTTTCTGTGTAAAGCCAAACATCTATCTGCACATTATTGGACTCTATAATAAAAATCCTTATTGCTTTACCCCTTAAATGAGAGATATCCATCTCAGCTGACAAATCCTAGGTTCCAATTTCAGACTAAATAGATTTTCCCTTTAAATGCTTGATCATGAAATAATTTTCACAAAACATATTTTAAAAATCCCCTAAATATATCATACCACTAAATATCTCAAAAAAGTTTATATATGTTGTGTTCTTAGTGATTCTGGTCCAAATTTGCTGGTTGATGCTGTTTCATTGTTATTCCTGTTTAATGGTATCAGCTGTCCATTTTTTGTCAGCTTTCAACTTCATAGTCTTGAGAAATCTTAACTTGAGGAATACATTAAGAATAAACCTAGTTGCTAACTGAGCCATTAAAGTGGAACTTTAAAAAAAATTAGAATGCAAATCCTGAACTGACAAATAATTCACGTGGCCTTTTACCTCTGAAAGTAGGTCCAGGAAATGAAGTCCCTACCAAGAGCAATTTTAAAATATAGTCCAGTTAACATGTTTGACATATTTAATGACAATAAGCTTTGAAAAAGTACGGTGTCATTAAAGTATTTTAATGACTAGAGCGAATTGTTTATTTAAAAAAAAACATAGTGCTGCAGATCTGAGACTTATATATATTAAAGCATATATCCCTGTCCCTTTACAACAGATCTTTGCTTTAACTGTATTTTAAATAAACAGACTAACTGTATAATCAAGACTGGCATACATACTTGCTTAATTGCTGTCATACAAGTTCCTGAACTTTGGGTGAAATGGCTTACAGTAGTTAAGAGCACCAGATTAAGAAGGAGAGAGATGGATCATGTCTAATATTTTAAAATAACAGGATTTTACGGAGCTTTGAAAATAATCCTGCATGGCACTGTTTAAAAGACTAGCACTGTCATAGCATTACTTTGAAGCTTCAGTCTGTCTACTGTATCATATAGCATGGCGCCATGGTGTTAAATTGACCTGAATACAGTACATATGCATTTGTATTACACTGAATTGAATTACCATTTGCATTACTGGTATGAATCATACTGCTCGTATTCACTGTGCCTTTATCTTAACTTATTGCACCATAAATTTGCATATTTCATTGAACTACGCTGCCGTTTGCATTTCTGCATTGACGATAACTGAATTTCATTGTCTCTGTACTCATACACACTGGCAATGACAATAAAGTTGAGCGTAACCTAACGTAACTTCTCTGGCTCATATATTTCACTTTAACCACCAAAATCCATTTTCATGTCTTTGAGGTTTTTTGTAATCTATAGTAGCCTGCTTGTTTATATATCTGTTTTCGGCCTGTGTTTGTTGAGTTACCCCATAAACCTTTCATAATTTTATTTAAAGCAGGGTGATTTTTAAAGTGGGTGGTATCGTTGCTGACATTGTGAAAGCTGCTTGCTTCAAACATGCACATGAGGATTTGCAACAACATACATCTACAGTATGTTTTAATGAACATTTAATCAGATTTAAGCTTATAAGGACTTCTACATGTAACAGATATATCACACATGCACAGATAACGTAAACCTGTTTATGGATTATGCACCATGGACTATGTTTCCCAGCAGTCACTGCTCTTCTGTCTTAATCACATGGCCTAGTCACACGTCAGTGATCTCACACACACACACACACACACACACACACACACACACACATACATACATACACACACACACACACGTTTCCTGTCTTACTGTTAATGAACACATGCATCTCATTCAATGTATTGTGCTTGTCTAGCCGATTGTTGTTGTTTCTTGTTACAGTTGTGGTATTGAGTATTGCTTAATGTTTTTATTTGCATATATTTTGTATATCTTTTTCATTGAAGTAAATCTGCATATGTGGACAACCTTTACACTGTATTTACATTTGCAAATGGTTACCACGATTACAATATACATTATACCACAGGTAACATCTATTTACAAGTTGATTTAATTTCTTTTTCAATTTAGCATCACTGAAAACACACACTGTGCTTCTTTAGTGTGTAATGAGAGTTAATTGTGTCTTGCCTTGAGTAGAAGTGGCTTAGATGTGTGAAAAAGCAAGGAAGATACAAAAAAAAAAAACACCCCTCTGGTTTGACTATTTAAATATGGGTTTATCAAATACATATTACATACAGTATATAGATGTGAATATTTGCAGTATTAGTGGATTGTTTAACAAGATTTTGGAAGGTGAGAGGATGCCTGAGGAATGTAGAAGGAGTGTGCTGGTACCGATCTTTAAGCACAAGGGAGATGTGCAGACCTGCAGTAACTACAGGGAAATTGAGTTGCTCAGTCACACTATGAAGTTATAGGAAAGAGTAGTGGAAGCCAGACTGAGAGAAGAGAGAAGAGGTGATCATCTGTGAGCAGCGTAGGACAGGGTGCCAAAAGAAGAGTTGTGGTATTATTTGAGGAAATCAGGTGTGTCAGAGAAGTATATGAGGGTGGTGCAGGACATGTATGAGGACAGTGTGACGGCAGTGAAGTGTGCAGTAGGAATGACAGACTGATTCAAGGTGGAGGTTGGACTGCATCAATGATCGGCTCTGAGCTGGGTATGAGACAGGTTGACGGACGAGGTCAGACAGAAGTCTCCATGGACTATGATGTTTGTGGATGATTTGTGGTGAGAGTAGGGAGCAGTTGAAGGGGTGGAGGTACATACTGGAGAAAAGGGGAATGAAAGTCAGTAGGAGTAAGACGTAGATTATAGAGGAGTAGATGTTTGTGAATGAGATGGAGGGCAGTGGAGTGGTGCGGTTGCAGGGAGAAGAGGTGGTGAAGGTTTAGGAGTTCAGGTACCTGGAGTCAACAGTGCAAGGTAATGGAGAGTGTGTTAGGGAAGTGAAGAAAAAAGTGCAGGCAGGGTGGAGTGGGTGGAGAAGAGTGATAGCAGGAGTGATGTGTGATAAAAGAGTGTCTGCAAGAGTGAAAAGAAAAATTTATATGACTGTGGTGAAACCTGCAATGTTGTATGGATTAGGGACAGTGGTGTTGACTAAAAGTCAGTAGGCGGAGCTGGAGGTGGCATAGTTAAAGACGCTGAGATTTTCATTGGGAGTAATGAGAATGGACAGGATTAAAAATGGGTTTATTAGAGGGGCCGTGCATGTAGAACGTTTTGGACACATGGGGTATATCAGTAGGAGAATGCTGAGGATGGAGCCACCAGGAAAATGGAAAAGAGGAAGACCAAGGAGGAGGTTTATGGATGTGGTGAGGAAAGACATGCAGGTAGTTGGGTTGAAAGAGGCAAATGTAGAGGTATGAAGACAGATGGAGGTATGGAGACACTGTGGTGACCCATAATGGAGAAGAAGAAGAAGAAGAAGAAGAAGAAGAAGTAGATACGAATAGTTTATTGGTGTTGCACAACTGTATTAAACTGTATCCAGGTCTTTAAATTTTATAATCACAAATATCAATTTTACAAAGATCACAAATATCCAGAAATACACTAGAAGGCCTAGTGGTTAGAACTAAAATGAAATGTCACACTTTTGTGTATATAATTATGCATATGCTGATAGAATGCTCCTGATGGTAATACAAATTATATTGTATTTCTATTGACCCATAAAAGACTGTCAAGTGTAGGCATCTGCTGCATTCAGGCAAGTTATAAAGGTTTGCCTGGAGAGAAGTAAACCAGGAAATGAGAGCACTCTAGCATGTGAGTGACAACATTATTAGTCTCTAGTCACACAAAGCAGTCAGTGAGTGGAACAGTCCTGTCTTTCATTGTCTTTTTACTTTTCCTCTTCCATCTTCCTTCTCTTGGTGCTTGTTCTTTGCCAAGAAGTAATCTCCAGACTTTTTCCAATATATAGTTTCAGGAAAAGAAAGCAATAAAGGTAAGTAACAAAACAAATAATATTTGTGTAAATAAATAATTGAGACTTAATTATGCTTAAAAGATTGTGAAAAACATGTGCAAACATACTGTATATTAATACCTATAAAGTATATACAAGCTACCATTATGCTTGCCTTGTGTACAACATCTCAACAGATGTTAAGTTTAGGTTTACACATGTGGCTTTGATTAATTTATTTTCTGCAAGTTCGTTGTCAAAATCCCACTGGATCCACAACCTGTCCCAGATACACTTAGCACAAGGCAGGAAAAAACCCAGATGGGACCCGAGTCCATAGCACAGGGGTTCCCTAACCTTTGTGGCAAACAACCCAAAAATGTCATAAGTGCATCCTGCAACCATCTCTTCCTCACTAAGCAACACATGCACACACCATCCATTGGATTTAAAAGGAAACATGATACATTTGAACAAGCCACCTTTGCTCCATGGTCCAGTTCAGATTCTCACATGGAAAGTGCTTTCGATGGTGGACAGGGATGAGGGGTTCTGACACCTTTCAATCATAAACAGCATTAACTTTCTCAGCAATTTGTGCTACAGTAGTTTTTTTGTGGGCTCAGACCAGATCATTGCTCTATATGTGCATTAAAGCCTACTGAGCCTTGGATGCCAGTATTGCCTATTCACCGATTGTCCTTCCTTCAACCACTTTGTTTAGATACTAGCCACTGTATAGCTAGAACAGTATTTTTTATTTTGCAATGTCAATAGTACAAAATCAACCATCATTTGAAATGCAGAAAAGATTACAAAAACAGAGATCTGATTTACAAAGAAACTAGAAGTTAATTAATAAATATATATACACTGGAGATCAAAATTAGAGAACAATTTATAAACAATTGAACAATTCTGAAATAATGTTATCTTCACTGCTCAACAGTTGAAGGAGTTTTTGTCCTGTCTATACCATGCTACCAGAACACTTTTTCCACAAATTAACTAAGGCATTTAAAAAAAAAAAACATTATTTTGCAGAAAACACACTGATCAAAATCAGAGAACACTTTCAGATACCTCCCAGTTATTGGTGTTAATCTGGTACCTGGTGCTAATTTCCTTGATTATCTGTCAACCCCTATTTAACCGGCAGCCTAACTTCCAGTTTCACTGACTTTGCAAGATAGTGGGCCGTTCTAAAGTGACTGAAAGCCTCCGGCAGCAGGTTGTCCAGATGGGGATGACCCTATCAGCCATAGCAAGACAAGTTGGTTGTTCCAAATCTGTGATTTCAAGAATACTGAATCTTTACAACATCACAAACTCATTTAAGTCCGCCGAAAAGGCTGGTCGTCCACGAAAGACAAATACAAGAGAGGACAGGATACTGCGGAGGATCTCAATGGGCAATCGTTTCCACACTGCAGCTGGATTTTGCTCACCAGTTCAGCGCTGAACAGGGTAAAAGGATCTGTCTTGTCATACAGTGTCTCGACGTTAAAGAGTATTTGGACTGAAAGCCCACTCTGCAGTGACCAAGTCAAGTCAAGTCAAGTCAAGTCAAGTGGCTTTTATTGTCATTTTTACTATACACAGTGGTACACAGTACACAGTAAAAAGACCAAACCTCTCATTAGCAGAAAGAATCAAAAGCCTAGACTAAGCTTTGCTGAGGAGCATGTCGTGTGGACAGAGGAGAACTGGTCCAAAGTTCACTTCAGTGATGAAGTTTAATTTATTTGGGTCCGATGAGAAACATTATGTACGGCGACAAACTGGAGAAAGACTGAACCCAAAGTGTGTAAAGAAGTCAGTGAAAAGTGGAGGAGGAAGTGTCATGGTTTGGGGAATGTTTTCTGCAGCAGGAGTTGGGCCTCTTATACAGCTACATGACAGAGTGAATGCAAATGTTTATCAGAACCTTCTTCAACAACATATGGTTCCTTCCCTGCGTTCATCACCCAATCAGCCCACAGTGTTCATGCAGGACAATGCTTCATGTCACACAGCAAAACGGGTAAAGCAGTTCCTTGAAACTGAAAACATTGAAATAATGACATGGCCTGCACAGAGTCCTGATCTCAACCCAATAGAGAACCTCTGGAAAATCCTTGGTGACAAAGTTATGGCCAAGAAACCCACTACAGTCACTAAACTATGGAGGAGACTGGAAGAAGACTGGACCAAAATCAAACCAGAGCAGTGTGAGAGACTAGTGCTGTCCAGTGGCCGCAGATGTGCTAAAGTCATTCAGAGCAGAGGCGTGTACACTTCTTACTAATTGCTGACTGTTGTAACCTTCAGAAAATTTTGTTGTAATCTTTTTCCATGCTACAGTCATTGTTGTTCTCTAATTTTGATCAGTGTGTTTTCTGCAAAATAATGTTTTTTTTAAAATGCCTTAGTTATTTTTACAAGCAAACATATGTTTTATGAGTAAAAGATTATTTTATTTGTAAAACATTATGTGCCACATACATTTGAAATTGCTGTGCATAATAAGAAGAGTAAAAGCTGTTCCTGAGAGCTTTATGTAAATCATTTGCTTCATGCCAGCAATAAAAATAAAAACAATATTTTTGTAAAAAAAAATTTTTGCAAAATAAAGCTTTTCAGGAAGCTAGGATCAGATCACAGGGTCAGCCATGATACAGTGCCCCTAGGAGCAGACAGCTCAAGAGCCCAACAATGGCAGCTTGGCAGTGCTGGGGCTTAAACCTACAAACTTATGATCCGCCTTAACCACTGTACCACTACCTTGGGTCTATATATAAACACAAATTTTGTGATCGAACTGGCATACGTAGCTATTTTTGCAAAATGTGTTGTTATTTGCATTAGCGGGCCGTGCATTTTGTACCTGGACCTTTAGTGGGGACTTACCCGACCTAATCACCTCTTAATACCACGACTATCACGTCACAATTATAGAAACCATCAATACTATACAAAAAACGCAATATAACAACACGTGGCATTACAGAGAGAGAAAGAGAGAGAGAGAGAGAGAGAGGCATTTCACATATGGAGGGTGTATACTATTTTACTATAGCAAGCTCCAAACCTCTACACTACAACCTACTCACCAGAGATGTATACTCATAATTTGCCAGTTCCAGTGGTCTGGAAGTGGAGAACAAACCCTTTCTCGGGCGGAGACAATCTAGCTAGCTTCGGGATTAGACGAACTCTTCTCATGATGTCTAGCTTTTCTTGTAAATAAATTTGTTACCATGTCCGAGACCAAATAAATAAATATTGCTCCATAGGCATAAAAAAGTCTAACTCTAATGTATTAATGTGTGCAGAGCTACACACGTGTTTTGCCAGTCGAACTTGGCTGTAACAGTTTCCCTCTGACCAACCAGAGAACCGAAAAATGCTGACCATACTCCGGGCCAGCTAGCTGACCCTGTGAGGTGAATATAAAATTTGATTGGTTAAAGAAACAGAGTTATTTCTTAAGGAGACATAGTAAAAAGGCCAGCAGTATTGACTTTGAAGGCCCTGGGCAGATTAGATTGACATGGCAGCACACAGAAGCTGAAATCTGATCTCAAAAAATCTAACATCCACATACACATACTGGAAGCAGTGCAGCCAAGAGAAACGCTGTGCAATGAAGAGAATAAACTGTTGGAAATAAATTAATACATTTTCATGGAACAAATATTAGAATTTAGGTTGTAAATGTAGGTCAGTGCTTCTGATAGTGTTTAGGCCAGCAGAGAACGCTTTGGTGGCCCTGACCGTCCGCCACTGGTTATTTGTTATGGATATAAAAGACTTTCAATCCTAGCATTTATAAAAGAAGCCTTTTAGAAAACTGCAGTTATTTTTTGACATACTCTCCTGCTACATTTATACACTTACCCCAGCGTTTAACTAATGCCTAGAAAGATCCGGCATAGAAAGATTCGTCAGTATGCCTGAACCATCCTAGCACAGCCTGATTCTTATGTTTTTTATGCCTTTGTTCACAAGAAACTTAATCAGCATACTCTGCTCCATGGACACACTAACACTTTTGTCTGCCATCTTGATTAACGCTCTCAGAACTGGCTTGCGACATGTGCGCCGCCTATCAGTAATAGGACACACTAGCCACTTACTACTGCATGTGGTACTGCCACATTAGCATCCTTAAAGTGTAACATTAAAAGTCCCAGAATGTAGGATGCAGCAATGTGGGAACACTTTGAAAGGTTGAAAAAGTCATGCAACTGCATACTGGATCTGCTACAGAGGTCAAATGGTGTTCAGAGGCAGACCTGCAAGGAAAAAGTTTGCAGTAGTCCAGGCTTAAAATGACAAGGGACTGAACTTGATTGGCCTGTGTGGACAGAAATGGATGAATTTGTCTGACACTGTAGAGGAGAAATCAGTATTAGCATGTCAGATCAACAATTCGTGAGGAAAAGGACAGTCGATTGTCCATGGTTACCCCAAGGTTGTGCACAAGACTGGAGTCTGGTAGTTGCAAATGGAGATCACAAGATAATGTATATGAACCAGTTAGGATGAACAGCAGTTCAGTCTAGCTGGGACTAAGCTTGTCTGACTTAATGTTTCTGCTGTTTGAATTTAGGAACATACTAAGGGTAAATATATATATATATATATATATATATATATATATATATATATATATATATATATATATATATATATACAAAAGCAAAACTTGCTTTTGTCTGGTTGCAGTTTAAAATAAATTTTGGTTGGATTAGCAGCGGTAAACTTTACAATCACTGCAGTCATTTCTTTTGGTAGATTGAAAAATAATGTCTAAGCATTCTTACGGCATTCTAGGATACTAATGAAAACCTAGAAAAATAATGAATAAAAACCAAGAAAAATAGGAAACAACTATTTCAGAGTCTGGAATATTTTTTGCACCCCAGACAATATGTATTTAATGATCAAAAGCCTGCTTTATTATGATGTTAAAGGGATTATTCAATTTGCAGATGTATTGAATTCAAGAACCATATATATATATATATATATATATATATATATATATATATATATATATATATATAAATAAATGACATATATATAAATAAATGACAATATGCTATATTGTTAAATCTTTTTAACAGTACAGGGAGATGTCACAACCACCTTGGCCATTCCACCCACATCTGTGTGGTATAATTTATAGCCACTAAAAGAACAAGAGGTCCCAAATGAAGAAGAGGACATAGGCTTGCACTGTAATGAAAAAAATAATTGCAAAAACATTTCTAATAAAAAAATACTGTTTGTCAGGCAGTGGTTTTATTTTGACACTCCAGAAAACAGAAAGTCAACATGAGAGTTCCATGTGATCTTTCAAATATAATTTAGTACACTGTATAAGTATTGGATATGGCACACTATATCACAAGATGAATCACTTCAGCTGGTCATGAATGTCAAACTTTGCTTTTGCTTATGTCTGGTAACAGCTGGATATAGGGTAGAGTTCTGTAGTAGCAAACAGAGCACAGGTCTGTGTTGCTCCAACAAACAGCATGCATAGCTAGTGCAATTTTGTGTGATATGGGCGAAAGCACGGAAACGGCATAATTTCGTGTCTTGCACAGTTTGAAACCAGCCATATGATGCATAGCACATCATCATTGCTGGCATCCATCAAGCAGCTCTCAACAGCTGGTGCAGTTTTATTTACACATTGGCAAATGTCTGGTTGTAATGTATCAAATGCCTAGAACATGGCTATTTTTTCCTTCCATAAAACAGAGATAAAAGGTGTTAAGAACTTCTGTGTTAGCTTAGTCTTCAGCAAATATTGATACGATTACTTATACATTATATGGATAAAAGTACTGGGACACCTGACTTTTCCAGCCATATGTGCTTCTTGCACAAATGGTTACCACAGAATTGGAAGCAAATAATTGTACTTCGGATGTCTTTGGATGTGGTAGCATAAAATCTTTGATCTAGAAGACCCAAACATGTTCCAGCTGTAGCCAGAATAGAATGGTTAGTTCTGAGGTTGCAGGGCTAAAAAAATATGGTTGTACGCCAGCAAGCACAAATGGATTTTGAAAACCTTAAGTAGTACAGAGGGGATCTCTAGTAATGTAACTAGGCCCCCTAGAAGTACTAGGTTTTGCCGAACACCTGATGGTCAACCAATATGTGTTAAATGTAATCAGGGTGGCCATATTGCTAGATATTGTACTAATATACTTCAAACTGTTTTTTCCGATGTCCCAAGCTCCAGTGTTGGTACAGCTTCTGGACCTGTACCAGGGTGGAAAACTAGAGCCCCCCAGGGTGCAGAGCCACACGCTGGAAATGGGGACATTGGGCTCAGAATTTGACCAGGGTATGGTTTCAAGTTTGGTAGGATCTTGTCCAACTTTGCAGGTTAAGATGGGAACTGTTGATGTTTGGTGTTTATTGGACACAGGCTCCATGGTTACCACTGTCACTGAAAGTTATTTTAATTTAAATTTTTCAGATTTGGGTAAGGGGGGCTTCAAGAGTGTGCATGGTTGGCTTTGAAAGCTGCCAATGGCATGGATATTCCATGTGTGGGATATGTAGAACTGGACGTTAGTATATTAGGTGATACTTTACCTAGTAAAGGCATTTTGATTGTAAAAGACGCATGTTCCCCCAGTATGCATGCTCAGAAAGAAAAGATCCTTGCAGTGCTAGGTATGAATATTATTCAGGAATGTTACTCTATTTTATTTAACAAATATGGTGCAGAGCTTTTTCAGGTCCCTCAAGTGCAAACGGCTGCTCCTGCCTGGAGACAGGCACTTCGTTGTTGCCAACAGATTGAAGCCATTTCAGGTTCCGCTTCTATATATAAGGCAAGAACGCGGGGTAAGGTCCCAATTTGCTTTGCCGCAGGCACTATGACTATGGTCCCGATTTTTGTTAGAACCTTTAGGGCCTGAGGAAAATGCTCTTCCAGAAGGCTTGCTGTTGTCTCCTTCGGTAGTCTATGCTGAGGGAGGGTTAGTATATGCCCCCATTGTTAATGTAGGTAGTGTAGATGTATGGGTGTCACCTCGTCATACTATAGACACTGTTCAGGTGGTGAAAGTAGTTAAAACCCAAGGGCCTAATCTAATAATTTCTCCTGAGAATGTTTATACAGCCCATGTTCATCTCCAGGTGGTGGAACAAGCACCTGGTGATGAGGTAAAGTGGCCTGTTTTTGAAGGACTGGCAGAACAGGAAGTAGAACATGCAAATCATCTTTTGAATAGGTACCAGTCCCTCTTTTCTGTAAGTGAGGGTGATATAGGGTGTTCATCACTAATTACACATGAGATCCCTCTGGTGGATGATAAACCAGTTTGACAGCCATATTGGCGAATCCCTCCTTCTCTGTATGAGTCAGTGCGGGCCCATATTCAACAGTTTCTGGATAGTAAAGTGATAAGGGAGCGTGGTAGTCCTTATTCCTCCCCTATTGTCTTGGTACAAAAAAAGGATGGGACAATTAGGATGTGTGTCGATTATCGGCAGCTCAAAGCAAAGACCAGGAAAGATGCATACCTGTTGCCCAGAATTGAAGAGTCTCTGTAAGCGTTGAATGGGGCAATGTGGTTTTCCACCTTAGATTTAGCCAGTGGGTACAATCAGGTACAAGTGGCTGAGGCTGATAAAGCAAAGACTGCTTTCTGTACTCCATTTGGCTTATTTGAGTTCAACCGTATGCCTTATGGGCTGTGTAATGCCCCAGCAACGTTCCAGAGACTCATGGAACGTATGTTTGGAGATAGGCGGTTCCAATCTTTGTTGTTGTACTTGGACGATATTATTGTTTTTTCGTCTACCGTACAGGAGCATTTGGTACGGTTGGAAGAGGTATTTATTCGGATGCAACATGAGGGTCTTAAGATCAAGCTAAATAAGTGTAGCTTTTTCCAGAAGCAGGTAAAGTACCTAGGTCATGTCGTATCTGAACAGGGGGCTGCTACTGACCCTGGAAAAGTGGCAGCAGTGAACGTTTGGGGTCGCCCAGAGCATTTGGCAGACCTTCTGTCATTTTTAGGGTTCGCCAGTTATTATCGACGTTTTATTGAGGGATTTGCCAAGTTAGCTAGGCCCCTGCATGCACTGGTGACGAAATTGAGTGGTAACAGGAGAAAAGGGAAAACCCTACGGTTGCCCCTATGTTCCTTGTGGGATTCTGAGTGTGAGGAGAGTTTTCAGACATTAAAAACAAAGCTTGTTACGGCACCCATACTTGCTTATGCTGATTTTAAGAAGCCATTTGTTTTGGAGATTGATGCGAGTCATCAGGGGCTGGGGTCAGTTTTGTCCCAAGAGCAGGGGGGAAAGCTCCGCCCAATTGCTTATGCGAGTAGGGGCTTACGGAAGACTGAGCGGAATATGGAGAACTATAGCTCAATGAAGTTGGAGTGTTTGGCTCTCAAATGGGCAGTATGTGAAAAATTCAGAGAATATCTTTTGGGAAACGAGTTTGTTGTTTATACTGACAATAATCCCCTCGGTCATCTGCAGACATCAAAGTTGGGTGCCCTAGAGCAACAATGGCTGTCCATGTTGGCTTCTATTAATTTTCTCATAAAATATCGCCCTGGGAGGGTTAATCGAAATGCAGACGCATTATCTCGTCAGGGTTTGGAAGATGTTTTTCCAGGTACAGAGGTCCCATTACTACAACAGCAGGTTGGTATACATCCCCCGGAACAGGCAGTGGTAAGGGTTAATGAAATTGTTGCACTGCCTGGATGTTCGCAATCAGATTTGCGGTCTTTGCAACAGGCAGACCCTGTTATTGGCCCTGTCATGAAGGCTTGGGATGGGGGTACCCCTCTGCACGCTTCAGAGTTGGCGGAGATGGGTCGAGCAGTGAAGGAGTTGTCTAGGCAGTGGGATCGATTACGTGTAAAGGATGGGTGCCTTTATCGTTTAATTTATTCACCGGATGGCCATCAAGAGATCTATCAGTTATTGCTACCTCAAAACCTCCAAAAGGAAGTGTTTACGAGTTTACATGATGGTCATGGGCACCAAGGGGTAGATAGGACTGTTGAATTGGTTAAGCGTCGTTTCTATTGGCCAGGGATGCTGAAAGATGTGAAGCAGTGGTGCCGCGAGTGCCAAAGGTGTATTCTGGCTAAAGCGGTTCAACCAAAGGTGAGGTCTTTTATGGGTACATACCAAGCATCCAAGCCTCATGACATTCTAGCAGTAGATTTTACTATGTTGGAGCCTGCAAATGATGGAAGAGAGAATGTCTTGGTGCTTACAGATGTATTCTCCAAGTTCACTCAGGCTATTCCCACGAGGGATCAGCGAGCAAGTACGGTAGCTCAGGTATTGGTCCGCAATTGGTTTCAATTGTTTGGGCTGCCTCGTCGTCTTCATTCTGATCAGGGACGAAATTTCGAGAGCAATCTTATCAGTCAGTTGTGTAAACTATATGGTATACAGAAAGGTCGCACTACCCCTTACCATCCGCAGGGTAATGGGCAGTGCGAAAGTTTTAATCGAACCCTACATGACCTATTGCGTACTTTGCCTCCTGAAAAAAAGAAGCAGTGGCCTCAACATTTGCCGCAGCTTGTCTATGCATATAACACCACAGTGCATCATTCTACAGGTGTGAGTCCATATTTCCTTATGTTTGGATCTGAACCCAGATTGGCAGTTGATTTTTTTTTTAATAATCAGTTGGAGATGACTGTGGAAGCACCTGAACTGTGGATTGTGAAACATCAGGATAGACTTCAGGTGGCATATGGGGAAGTGCAAAAAAGGCTGAGTGATAGGGTTGCCCGACGTAACCAGCGCCATGAGAGTAGCGTGAATGATAAAGGGTTTTGTGAGGGTGAGTTGGTTTATTTAAGAAACCATCAACGTGGGCAAAATAAAATCCAGGACATGTATGATTCATGTTTGTATAAGGTTGTTTGGGCACCAGGTGAGCAGAGTGCAATATATTCAATCGCCCCGTTGTCTCGGGAAGGGCCGGCGAAGCGGGTGCATCGGTCAGAAATGCGTAAGGCATTCTATGAACCTGTAGTTGAAGATGTGGGCCCTCCTGTTCTTAGTGGAGTGTCTAATTCTAATGAAAGGGCTGGTACTGATTCTGCATTGGAAAGGGATTCTGCCTCAGATAGTGATTCTGTATCGGTTGTAGTATTGCATAATGATTGTGATTTAGTTCCTTTAAGTGTTGGCAGTGAGGACCGCTCAGAGTGTTCTCTTGTCTTAGGGGAGCAGCCATTGAGCTTGGGGCGTCCGAAAAGAAGTACAGCAGGCCAGCATTCCAACCCTTATAGACTACCAAGAACTGTGGCTGTGGCAGCAGTTAGTGAAGATTCGGATTGAAGAATGAATGTGTTATTTTGGGATTTTACTTATTGTTATCGTCGGGTCGCCGATTCATTTGGGGGGAATAGAATGTAGCCAGGCAAGCACCTACCAGTAGGGGTGTGGTTGGCTAATTATCCCAAGACTTTTTAAGCAGGCACTGGGCAAGAGGCCTTGAAATGTGGGCCCTGTTTTGAAAGCACATGGGCTATAGTGCTGCTTTGTTTGGTTTTGTTTGAAGTCGCCCTAGAGGAGGTAGGCCAAGTTTGTTTAATTTGTTTATTTAGAGGGATTTATTTTTGATTGTATGTGAAAATTGTTTTTGTTTATTTAGTTTCAGATAAATTTAGCAATGCTGTCTGTGTATGTTGACAGCTGCTGGTGTAGATCTGGAAAAATGCTTGAACATCAACTGATTGTTATATCTGCTATATGCCAATGAAGGTAAATTATTTAATATTTTAATTAAATAAGTGTGTGCAGTTGGTAACCATGGTTTTAAATGTTTTGTGTTTTAAAGCAATTGATGTATTGTTAATTTTTGTTTTTCTGTTTTAGATTTATCAATTGCTGTTTCTCCTGTGTTGTTTTTGTTTGGTCCCCTGGTTGGCCGGTCTCAGGAGTGTGCTGCATGGTGGCAGCACGTGTATCGTGTAAATTGTTTGTGTACGAGTCCGGTTGGCCAGGGCTTTGTTTTTTTGTATTCTTTTATTTTTATTGATGATACCTTCCCAGCCTTATGCTGCCAGCTTAACTCATGGTGCTTGTATTTTGTGTGCATGTGTGCATGCCTTTGTGTATGGGATTTAAGTTTGCTGTGTTTTCTTTTGTGGTTATTGCCTTTTGAGTGTTTAATGTAAGAGGGATGTCCCCCTATGCCTAAAGGTTTGCCGCACGCAACGAAAGCAGTCATCATAGCGAGAGAGTTGAGCTGGCTGTTAACCTCTTTGAGAGCTGGGACCAATTCTGGATAAGCTACTGGTATCAATTATATAATGTTTAGGTGTTTTATGTATATTCTCTGTCCTATTTTGAAATTAATTTTTGTATCTTAGCCATCTGAAGGGTTTCGTTTTTGGGCCTGTGCTCTAAACAGGTTTCTTTCTCCTTCGAGTTCATTTCGAAGGGGTGGCGTAGTTGCTACACAGCATTACCATGCCCCTATGCACAAAGTGAGCTTCATGAAGATATAGTTTACATGGGTTGGAGTGGAAGATCAGTGGAAGTGGCCTGCTCTAGAGCTCTGACCCCAAACATTTTGAACACCTCTGGGATTTTTTGGAATGCTGACTGCACCCCAGGCCTCCTAACTGTACATCAGTACATAACTTGTACTTAAATTGTACTCTAATCTAGTGGAACATCTTCCCAGAAGATTGGAGGTTAGTATAAGAGCAATTGGTGATTATATTTTAGTAGGATATTCAAAAAGCACATATGCATTTTCTGGTCAGATGTCCAAAAACGTTTGTCCATATAGTGTATTATTGAAATAGTTTAGATATTTACGTCATTAACATAACTAAAACAACAAAACAGATTACAGTGTTGGACATATTTAAGAAGTCAAGAGAAAGCATTCAGTATGAAAAAAGTGATGTGAATAATATGAGATTTGAGTTTTCTCCCTACTTTGTTTATTGGATACCAACACCATATTTCAGCTCTACTGTATGTAGATACGTGTTAATTGTCTCTGGTTTCATGAGAAACATTTAACTACAGTAAATATACTCTGAAATCAACAGCTGTCACCAAGCCTTGCACTGGGGATGTGGTTAATAAAATGGAAATTTCTCCAAATTTCTGAAGGGTGTTCAAATAGAGGCTGTTAAAAATAAATAACTAACTAAATAAGTGCATAGACCCTGCTGTGAGCAACTGGGCAGATATATCGAGTAAATATAGCTTTAATTACAATGAGAACTCAGGATGGGACTGCAACAGCTGCTGGGCTCATTAATCTAGTCTAGTTGAACAGCAAAGAAAAAACCAAAACAAAAATGCATTTTTATTATTTTGTTATGTTTTATTATTTTCTGATATTATCATGTAAGCATATTTACTTCATGTATTCATTTATTTATATGGTTATAGTGTAACCAGAATCAGCCAAACTGGTCATTTGGGTGCAAGAGGATGGAAGAAAAGCACAAAAACTACAGAAAAGGCACACAAACAAAGGGGGGAAATGTGAAAATTCCCATAGGCAAGAACCCAAGCACTGAATTAAAACAAGGACCCTGAAGCATGGTGGTATTAATGTAATTTGCCCCAGTGCTGCCCATACCTAGGGTTACTTGCAATAGTAATAATATTAATTGCCCATGGCATGGTTGCTGGTACTATTTTGGGTTGGTTTAAATATTTCCTTAAATACTGAGTTTTTTTTTTTTTTTTTTTTTTTTTATATACAGTTTTTCAGTTCTTTCAGATCAGTAGAACAGAACAGTGGTCTCTAAGGTTTATACAGAATGATGTAGAAGCAAAAAATGAACACATCTGGTAAATGGCAGTTCTGTGAGATGAAGTATCTTGTTTATGGACGAGATGTTAGAGGAGAATGGCCGGGCTGGTTGGAAGCTGTCAGGAAAGCTACAACAACTCAAATAAATCAAACACTAATATTTTTCAAGCCACCTACTGTACACATACTGTAATAGGTTCTACTAAAAAGGTACATTTGGCTAAAAATGGCCTAAAACTGTATTTAAAACCTACAACCAATACTGGCAGGACACTACCAACCATGGACAAAAACTTCACAGGTGTTAAATATAGCCAGTCACTGATTAATGTATGATGTTAGGCATGGAAATAGTTGGATCATTAAAATGATCACTTCTTACCTAGGAAAAAAAAAATTGTCCATCACTTTCAGGTTTATGATGATGCTTAAAGTACCAATCTTTTGAAGTCCTTATGAATGCAATTCCTTGTTTTTGACCTTCACACTAGTTTATGTTTTAAACCAGTCCATTCCTGCAGTTTTACTAAATCAGGCCTAATGGTTAGATAACATGGCATGGGTCTATGCACCCCACACAGACTTTATGCCCAGGCTTAATGTCCTTGCAGTTGAGTGTAATGTTGAGAGATATATGGGCCTGATGTTCTCTCCACACCAGGTCAGGCAGTGAGATTGCATGCCTGATACCATAGTCCATCTACTTGACTGTGACATTGCTCCAATCAATACAGCTCCCAGATTCACCGTCCTTCAAACTGGCATGCTGAGCAATATCTTCAAAGAGTTTGGAGTCAGAATAGGATAACGGTTGTAGGGTATTCAGCCACAACCCATGCCCCACAATATAACAACTCCACGTGGATCACCTAATATCGTCAAGCAAAACTGTTTATAAGGAAAGACCTTCACTTTCTTTGACCCTGTCTAATTCGTCCATCTGTTCGGACAGCTTGACATCTTGAGATCTACTGTACACATTTTGGAGTTCAAGCTACTGTATGACCTGAACTCTGCAAAACCCCAACACATTTACCTGCTTTTCACCTTAAATTTTCTTTCCTTAATCCTCTCTTATCTACAAATCACCTATTTAAGGGGTTAACTTTCTCTCACATTTCTACTCTTAAAAAATAGTCATTTCTTTCTTTCTTTAGTTTCTTTCTTTAGTTAACTGATTGTTTTTTCCACTATAAAGGCGTATTCTAGTATCTATTTTATTAACATGGAAGTTATGGACACTCTACATGAAAATGTGCAAACATTAATATCCAAATATCGATTTGATGTTACAAATATTTGATTTGGGTTTTAATCTACTGTGACCTTTTACAGGCTACTTGAAAAAGGTTACGGAATCCTTTACATGAAACTTGAAAACCTGCGAAGATTATCTTATGGGGCTATGCAACAGAGACCCATTGCTAATCAATAACTGCCATCAATATTTATTATACTCTCTTTTTTTTCATTTTGCAATAATCTTTTACCTACTGCACAGAATTAAACAACATGGCTATAGAATTCTACTTGTGGCCCTGAAATGACCTTGGTTTCCATAATGCATTCAATGGTGGTTAGAAACCAGAAGATTTGGCACACTCAGCTATGTCATCTGTGCTTATTGCTTTGACCACATAACTACTATGACTTTAGCAGTTTAGGAAACATGTCAGAATGCAAGACCACACAAGATTTCCCCTATTACATGGGTCATGAACAGATATGAGATATTCTACAATGTATACACTGGATCCAGTGCATTGCCCGTTTTCATAAATACTAACTTTTCTCAATAAAATGTTTTCTGGAATCTCATAAACTTCACTGACATTTGACAGTTTAATCCCCTAATCACATTCCAGCGTAAATAGCAGGAAGGAAACGAAATGCTAGGAACACATGAACACAATGGGCACAAGTTTGTAGACACATGACCACAAGATTTCTGTGTTCTTTCTAAACAACCCTGTTTAAACAACCCTTTCCACATGCACAGTAAGACCCATTTTTGCATAACCTCCATTACTCTGGGAAGATGTTCTACTAGATTTTGTAGTGTGGTTGTAAAGATTAGTGTTAGTAAAGTCTGAATTACGATTAGAAGTTCTGGGCTGCAGTTCGTGTTTCAATTCATCCCAAATATGTTCAATAAGCTTAAGGTCAGAGCTCTATAGCAGGTCAATTCAATTTAAGTAAACCATATTTTCATGGTGCTGGCTTTTTACAAAGGCTGTTAAGATCTCCTAGTTTAAGAGAAATTTTCATGCTACTTTCATGATCATTTTATAAAAATTGTATGCCTCCAACTTTGCGGTAACAGTTTTGTGAGGATCCACATATGGCTGGAAAAGTCAGGTGTCCTGATACTTTTGTCCATATAGTGTATAAAGCCCAGAATAATGCCAGATATCTTTGTCATTTGAAAAATTGCATTTAACTGGCAAGAACAATAGGCTGCATGACTGGTATTTAATCAAAAATCTGCCTCATGCATCACTTGGTGACCTTGTTGAACAATCTCAGCATGTGTGCACATCTGCAAAAAAAATCACCATCACCAGTATATGCATATCGAACCAAACTTCCTTTTCCAAACTGACTATGTGGATGACACAAAATAATTTAATAATAATAATAATTATTTTAATAACAATAATAATAATAGCAGAAATGGTAAAATGCAACAACTTAGGAACTAATTATATAATCACTTAACACACAATTTTAAATAATTGCTCCTATTATTCAATTAAATGAATGCTTTTATTTATTGTGTGTATTATATAATCATAGTTTTGCAATAATACTGGATGGATCTCTGTCAGAATTGTTGGTAGTTGTTGTGTAAGGAACACATTCAGTATGTAATGTTAGGCAAACACAACATCATTAAAAAATGAACGAAATACAGTTTGCTGCTCTTTTGTTTGCTGCAGCTTCTGCTGCTGCCTTTTTATCTCCCAAGAAGCAGCTAATTTGGCATACGCATCCATCCATCTGTGGAGCTTCTAACAACAGCCTCAGCAGCCATGTCAAAAATTGTTTCGAATTCCTTGATCATCTTGTGATTTTTTTCCCCCTTTCGTTCTTATACTATCTCACACAATATCACCCTTGTGAAGACTTAACCAATTAGAATACATTTTCAGTTAGAATTATATACAGGCATAGCACAAAAAAAATATTTTGAGACACATTGAACCTTTACCGACCTAAATTGCCTGTTCCTTTCACTTCAGGTTTAAGAGGAAATACAATACTGGATATGAGTAATTAGTCTTGAATGACGGTGACTTGACTCGGCCATATCAAATGTCACTGTGATTTAAAAAATATCACAAAATCTTTAGTTTTAGCTTTAAATACACTGCCAGTGAAATTAAGCTTATAATGTTAGCCTGACTCTCATTCAGGAACTGAAAGCACTACAGATTATTTGATCCATCTGCTTTGCCCTAACGGCAATACATTATGCAAATGCGCACTTTGCCGAAGAAGTGGAGGAAGGGTTATTTTACCATAAATGGCTCTGTATGGCACCATTTACTATGTACCGATTGTGAGTTAGCGCCATGGCCCAGTTTTCCTCTCCATATGGTGTTTCTTAGACGGTTTTAAACGTGCAATCTGTCAAAATTAATAACATGCTCAATTGCCAGTGATGTACATTTATAGAGAAGTTGATATGGTGTTTTTCTTTAATCTTCACCTTCCTTTCATAACTAATGAGTTTTGTTATTGCACCAGAGACTTCGCTGTTGTAGAATCAAAGCGATGTACAGAGTTATCATTGGCCACTGCCTAGATGTTAGGAGGCAAGAAATGTTTTACAGTCCTGTGTTTGATTTATTTGTAAAAATAATGTGTTAATGTATAGTGAGCTGTAGAGCTAATAGTCAGAATCAGAATCAACTCATTTTTATTCTGTTTGCGGTGTTCTGCTTAGTTAGTAATCTAATGTGGTTTATCTTCCAAGAGGTACACTATGATCTTTTTCAAAAACCTTACAGAATGTTCTGTTGTTTATCTCGTACAAATCAGTGTTGTGTGGTCGTGTTGCATTGCTGATGTGTTTTATAACAATCTGGGATCAACAATAGGAAATGAAAGAAAGCTGGTTCCTGATCAGCATCCAGGATTTGGGCTGGGACACTGACTAGGTTAACAGATACCACTACTATCTCTGCCACCAATATTATGGTACTGACAGCTATTAAAGAACTGTTGAGATGCACTGACTATGTCCCAAAGAGTACATTAGGCATTTATAAACCTTTTGCCTCTTTAGTATTTTATTTTTCAAACCAATCAGCAGCAACTGTAATGTTTTACATTTTCTTGGAAATGTTATTTCATCTTCATTAACAGCATATTAAAAAAGAAAACCTATTTAAATCTTTTATGAAGTATCCACTTTGGATACTCTGTGGTTTGAAGTGGGGGAAAGAAAATAGAAGTCTAACAATATGTGTAACAAAAACAAAAGCTTTATTAGGGTGCTTGGTTGCTCACACACACACACACACACACACACACACACACACACACACACACACACACACACACTCTCTCTCTCTCTCTCTCTCTCTCTCTCTCTCTTCCTTTTTTCTTTTTCTTGCTTTGTTCCCACCCTCTTTTACCCCTTCCACCACTCACTAAAAGAGGGAACACTGTTGTGTGATCCTTACCACTCAATTCCTCTGGTTCTGGCCCCCATTTGCAAACTGGCACTCAACCACAACACTGCTTTCATAACTGTGGAGCTTGAAACTGAATGCTCCATTTGCATTCAAAACTATTACAAAACACCATTCCAAAACAAATGATTTACTTATTTAGAAAGCCGACAAACCAGCCAGCTGAATGATTTTAATGGGTTCATACTAAAGTGGTAATCAAGTTTTCATTTATAACACTGCTATGAAGTACCTTTCTAATAAATGTTTTGAATGTTCTGTTATATTCTAGGGAAAAACAAATGCAGTGACTTTCTTGATCATTTTACCCCATATGATAATTGCAAGGATATGAGCTCTCATGTATTTCATAAAGTAGTCACATGGGACTTTCTGAGATCTCTAAAAAAGGGCATTAGTTTTCCATAAATTCTCTAAAGCAAAAAAACTCCTTAATAAACTACAATATCTGTGCAATGCGGTCTTGTGTAAAACCATTAGTTGCTTATAAAGTACGTCTAATGTACAGAAACATTGCACTATGAAACTATGAAACACAGAAACTATGAATACCTTCTCCTATGTATAAATATGGACAGTATTTCAGTCTATACTAACCAAAGGTCAGACTGTATTGTAGCCAAACTAGATAAATGTGCTTCAGCTTTTGGACAGTTTTACACATAATTATTTATTTATTTATTTTTTTATGAATTACAGTTCATTCGATATGTTGTACATCTAGAGGAGGACACTGGATCTAAGTTTGGGCTTTTCCTTACATGTGAATATTACAATTTATTTCTGGAACCATAGGTACATACACTAAGCAGCTTCTTTCCTCTGAAAATCTCTGCTGCATGTGAGGAACATCTCTGAAAGTTTTTAGACCCTGTCTTAACTCCATTACTGCCATGTTGTCCATGGTCACACATCAAGCAGCTGGCCATTTGTCACTGCTCTTGCCAGCTTTTCTGACAGCTTGGATGCCCTATAGAGAGAGGCAGCTGTTCCCAGTGTAGAGGGGTTCTGGTGACCTGCTTTTTCATATTATATACTCCCCAATGTATGCATTAAAGGGAATCCTGCCAGATCAACAATTTGTTTTGTGAAAAAAAGTCCTCTATTATAGTTATACACCAAACCCACGGAGAGCCTGTCTTGTGTTTTTGTGCCTCCCACACTTTCATTGCCATATAAAGATTTCTGTAAAAGTAAAAAAGCGGCTGTTCTTTTTTATATATAAATATATAAAGTATTGGTCTCTTTCTCTCTGGGTAAATATAAAACCCTCTGCCTTACCCAATGTAACAAAAAACCAAACAATAAAAACTTTCAATCCTGTTAAAAATCAACTTCAGCTGGATGATGCCAGAATGTAGGTGACAAAGTTGTTCTCAGCAATTTTATTTTTAAAATGCTTCTGCAATCACAGTTTCATTGTAACTATGGTTCCCCCATCTAAAACACCAACATACTTAAACCCTGCTTTTAACCACTTTTCTCCAAGTCTAAGGGGGTCAAAAGATTAAGTATTTGTGAACCACACGTTTAAATTATTTAATTAAATATTTAATTAAATTTATTTAAAGAAATTATAAAAATTCTTTCTATTATTTGTTTGCAATGTTGGTTTCAATTCAAATGTAAAGTCTGTTTTATACTTCCCTGATATTTGCGTCGTGGTTATTGCAGAGGCACTGTAAGTGTGCAAAATGCCATTAAAAATCAAAAGAGTGAATTTCATAAGTAAAAATCAAAAGGTCAATTTACAACACTATGGATCTTTTAAGGATGCAAACTGCAGTACCTCTGCCCACACTTAGGAAAGGAAATAAAAAATGACCATGGACATTAATTTGGATTATACTCATAACTGGAATGTTTCCTTTTATCTCTGAGCAGCATTCAAATAAATGTGATGTAGAAAATTATTAAATAGCTGTTATTTAACAATTACAAGTAAGTAAAATATTTCCTGGGTTCCAATGCAGTGAGAAGTTAGTTAAAGCCTAGGGGTATTCAGGGGGGTATTCCGTATTCATGATCCGCATGTTCAATTTGGCACATGTTTTTTACGCTGGATGCCCTTCCTAACGCAACCCTCCCCATCTATCCAGGCTTGGGACCGGCACTAAGAGTGCACTGGCTTGTGCAATCCTAATGGCTGGGGTTGGTTTGGTTGAAGCCTATTAATGGCACAAAAACTAAAAGGGGTGCAATGATGCATTCTGATTTTATTTGATTCTCTGAAGTTTTTTTTATTTTATTTTGTATCAAAATGTAATGAGCTCCATTGCAGGATGAATGGATTCATTTGAACCATAAATAGAGCTCCAAAGTCAGCTAAAATATCTAATTTCCACCATCTCCTTTTTTAACTGTAGTTTGCAGAATTGTGGATTTGAAGTTGTCTGAAAGCTACACTTTTTCTGTTTTTGCATTTACAGTAACTGTATAACCAGTTGTTGTAATCTGGAACTTTTAGGTACCAGTTAGATGATTCCCAATAATTGTAGGTTTTCCACAAGAAAATGCAATTATGTGACCAGAGTAAGCAAAGTAATATTTTTACTCTGCCGTTTTGGCAGTTTGGGACCATTATTTAAAAAAAAAACAAAAAAAAAAAAACTGCATTTGATTCATGATAATTAAATGATGATTCTGCAGATTTCTGAGATGCCCATTATCTCTTTATAGCATCTGAGTAATTAAAACTGCTCAAGAAAAAAAAACTGTCATTGTTCAAAATAGTTAAGATAATATCTTAATAAACTTTGATACATTATACATAAAACATTCATGTATTAAGTCACAATCTTTTAAGTAAAAATGTTCTAGCAGTTCTGAACCTTTCCAAAATGTTAGGGTCACTTTTCTTAATGCTTATATTTTTTATTTTCTATATTTTATTCATTTGCATTTGAATTTGGGCAGCTTTCAGGGTATATTCAGGGCTCATGTATAACTGATATCAAGCAAGCACCTGCTCTATATGTTTTTTTGGTGCTGTGACACTTTCTACACACATGCTGAGGCTAATGATGAAAACAGTGGTTCTCACGCCCTACATGCAACCAATGGTGTGCATAATCCATAAGATGTAAGCTGTAAGATATAAGCCAGAATTTATAGTGATGGGTTAAAGCGATGTAATAATGCAAACTGTAGAAACAAATGTACAGGGTAAAGAGAACATATGGTCAACCTAAGCCAAAGTACAATATCAAAATACACGCAGTGAAACAAACTGCAGCATAGTGTTGGGAACAGGCTCCCTGAAAGAGAGCTATTACAGATGATCTTGAATCATGGAATTGTAAAAATCCTCTTGGCTACATACTAATTGATATAATAATCTTTCTTCAATTTACATTTTTTTATTCTACCTAAATTTTATGCATGTTATTTTCCATCTTGTCTTTTCCTACTTGCTTATATAATTGATTGGTTAATCGTTAGTCTTTTCTGTACTCCCTTCAGCAGGAATATCTCCAGCTTCCATGTTTCCAAAGACTTCTTCCAAAAAACTCTCAAAACAAAATCTTAAAAAACTCAAAGCAAATTCAAATACAATAATGCCAAAAAACCAAAAAGATTGCTATCTTCCAGGAGATTGCTTAACTTTGCAATGAGTAAAACAAACACTTAGGTATACTGTTAATAAGCTTGGTATTACAAAAGAGATGATCTTCTGCTGCAGAAGATCAAGGCTCTAGACCGTTTACCATAGGAACCAATGCTTTATTTCAGCCCAGCTCAGGTCGAGTCCCTGCTGTCTGTGTATGGCAATCAAGTGTCCCTCTTGATTCATGATTCATCAGTTTAAAAAGTTTAGATTCGGTTATGGGGTTGTTTTTTTTTAATTACTGAGACATTTGACAGACCCACAGAGCTACAAAACAGAAGAATTTTAACATTGTATTGCACACATAACCAACATTTACTTTCTTGATATTGATTCAGAAACAACAATTATGTTCTCATTATACAGCTCTTAGAAAAAAGTACCAGCACTGTTCCTGCAACTGCTGCATCTTCCACAGAAAACCCAACCACAAATGGGACATTAGCACCATGGAAGCATGCAAGTTGCTCAAACTCCATGATACTCTCAAAAACCGTCCCACTACACCTTGCTCAAATCCATTATTTCCATATCTGCCCTTATGCTGTTCCCCCTAATACCAAGCTCTGCACTTTCTAAAGCAAGTCTTAAGAAAAAAAAAAAACACAAAAATCGCACAACTGCCAGAAGAAATAGTTTGAGTAAGAGAGATGCAAGAAGAAAATTCCCATTCTAACATTGAAAAAAGAGTGCAGAGTGACTAAAAGCAAAATAGTCTGAGATGAGCTAAGATATTAATGAAAAAGTGTGAAAAACAGAATTATCAGAGATGCAGATTTAGACATGTACATATTCATACAGAGGCCATTCATTCTAATATTTTTCGATTTCTTGTTTTCTCTTAATCACGACTTAATTTTCTCGTGATCTTGGCATAACGATTTGTTTCCTCGTGAGCTCGACACGAGTTGTTTTCTCATGATCATGACTTAATTTTTCTCGTGATCTCGACATAACGCTTTATTTTCTCGTGATCACAACATAATTTTCTCGCCATAACAAAGGGAGTTGTCTTGTGACCTCAGCATAACAACAGTTATCATGATTTATTTTCTCATGACCTTAACTGGCATTGTTTCCTCATGATCAGTATTTAATTTTTCTGTTTATTCAGCATAAGAGCGTGTTCTAGAGGCAGCATCATCGCAGCATCAACGATAAAGAGGCTGTCAGCACCCTCTAGAACATGCTCTTATGCTGAATACACAGAAAAATGTTTTTGTGATCTGGTTATGGTAATTATCCATGATGATGATGCGATAACGCCGCCTCTAGAACATGCTCTTATGAAGAATACACAGAAAAATGAAGTACTGTACTGATCACAAAAAAAAACAATGTTTGCTATGTCAAGATCATGAGCAAATTAAGTCGCGATAATGAGAAAACAACCTTGAGATTAGATTACATTGGTTTTAACTTTATAGTAATTGTGCAAGGTACGGAGTCAATTAAATACAGTTAGCATCTAACCAGAAGTGCATAAGTGGCCTTTTTACAATAAATAACAGTACGATTAAATAGGGTATGAGGTCCATATATACAGGGATGAGGGTGAATAATGTACAGAAGGTGCAGTGTGTAATAATATATAGTATATATAGTAAAATACAATATACTGTGCATATGCACAGATAGACATGTAAAAAGATAATATACTTAATGACATGATATAGTTATGTGCAAGTATGAATGTATGTATGATACTTCTTGTGGGGTCTTTTCAGTCATTCATTTACATATATCATGGCATTATAATCAATTATACATTAAAGTACCAAACCTCTTATGTATATTTTTGCAAGTCATCTTTTTATTTTGTGCAAAATCAAACAATTACAAATGCATTCATGTAATGTACAACAATTCTCTGTAGTTGAAACACTGTTGTAAAATTTGATTGTCTACAATCTCAAAGATTTCAGTCAATGCAGAAATAAATAAATAATAAGGGATCTTGCCTTTTGAGCTCAAAGCTAAAAGATCTCCTATTTCTGTTATTGCCAACATGAAGATTAAATAATAAATGCCACCACTGTTTGCAAGAAGTCACATCCAGCATGGATACAATTTTATGACTCATTGCTTGTGTGATCTTGAATTTGCTCGGGCCTCACATATGCACTGATGCCTAGTTAAAAATTCCTTCGCATATGGCTTCTGAAATGACATCTCATTATTGTCCTTTGGGAAGACCAGAGGAAGAGGTTGGGGGAATCGTGAGAGACGGTGAAAACATCGACTGCTGTGTGTGTCGTAAAAAAGATATTTACTGTAAATCTCCAGCAGATGCGAAGAACGATAAAAAACACAAACACAATCACAAGCGGCTTTATTACAGCCTACACATCTGTTCCCAGAGTTAGCCTGACACTGCATCATTGTGCCACACATGACACTTTTATAATATTTCACTTATTGCATTTTAGTGCGATGGGATAGGTATTATAGTGGTGCCATGGGACTCTATTTACAGCAAAACTATAAATTCCATGCAATGTTTCCATGTTACTGAAGAGGAACCTGTGAATTCCAGGAGAATGAAATGCTAAAGCACAATTCATATATCAGTACACCAGAAAAAAACAGCACTTAACCCTTGTAATTCTTTGTAAGTTGAATCAACACAGGAACTATTTTATCACAGTAGGGGTTCACCTAATTAGTTTCATGATTGTGGCTGTTTCACAGCACCGGTAACAGACATCAAGGCAATGCATCAGTAGTACAGACTGAAGGGTGTAATAAGTGGACGACGCATCAGACCAGATCAGACAAATAGCACTGGCCGCTGATGAAGGTGAGCCTGTGTCATCTATAGCTCTCAGACAAGCTGACAGCAATTTCTCACCTCATTGATGATGCACAGGCCCTTAACCCTCTCCCTCATTCACCCCCATTATCCCTGCATCTCTTCCCCCCCTCTGTCTTTAATATGTTCTCGACATCCTCCTTTTCCTACTGCTTGACCTTTCTGTTTTATGGTGTAAGCAGTTTTAAGACATTTTATTCAATCTGCACATTCCCATCTCCTGTAAAAGATATCTGGAGATAAAAATAGCACACAAACAACAAAGAAATGGAGGTGAGTGTGTGTGTGTGTGTGTGGTGGTGGTGGTGGTGGTGGGGGTGGCGGATGGGGGGGGGGGTGGGAACGATATAACATATTCTAATGTTAAGCAAATTACTTTTCTGAAGCTGCATGTTTGTTCTATGATGTGTAGGAGACCTGTAATATTTTACAGTGATGTTCCTTCATAACCCAGAAACTTATCAAGAACAAATAATGAGCAAATGTGAAAAATATTCGAAAGAAATAAGTTGTGCAGCACTTGCATGCTTTACACATTCAGTAGTCAGCATTTTCTCCACGAAAATAATGATCCCAATGTTCTTTGCAAATGATGGAATTACTTTAGATGAGGACACAAGAAACTTAGTTCGACTCATGCTAAAGGCACCAGTGAACATGTTCACAACATGCAGTCAAAAAATTAAAATTGTCATGTCCCTAATTAATATTTATATTGTTGGCACCTAAAATCACAAATACAACCAAGTAATAATACAATTATAAATAATATGCAAATATTCAGAAACTATTCATTTTTAAATGGATCAGGTACCATTGCCATAGGCTGCTTTTTTTATTTGTATCTTAACTCTTTATTTTGTCCCATTATATAAGGAAATATCTATGAGGAGACATCATTTATTAATCCAAAACGTTTTCTAAGTTTATTAGTAGTTTATTTCTAACTGCTATTATAGGGCAACCTTATTATAAAATATTACACACTAGAGTGTAGACTTAAGGCAATAGCTAGTTAAGATTGGAGACAGGTGGATTGATCCTAAAGTTCTTATATTAAAATAGCAGTCCTAAATAGAATTTTTTAAACAAGTCAGTTTAGCATGAATAGGGACTATTTCCTCCTCCTCTCAGCCCCTGTTTATTATACAAACAAGTCAGCCTTCTGTCACTCAGTCATGTATCTGGGCCTATAAGGGGTAAGGGGCATTTTACTTGTCACATGTACATTACAGCACAGTCAAATTCTTTCTTCACATACAGTAGATGTAACAAAGCTGGGGTATTGGTACTTGGTATTGGCTTGGAAAAAATATATATTTTGCCCATCCCAATTAAATGTCTACCAAGACTGACAGCTGCTTAACACTAAGTGTTATTGTATCTGAAGCAAAAATGTGTCCAGCATATGATGATATATTTATTTATTTTTTTTTTTACAAAATAAAGTTTACTGTATGAATGTGTATTGGTCAAGCATCTGTGCCGAAAGCGGAAACCTTGTCGGCCCCTCTTCAAATCATTATTTAATTGTAACAACATGTTACACACAAGGGACATAAGAGAGACTTTTGCACAGTGCACTTTATATATGTAGTACTTGTGAATATGATAATGATGATAATGCTAATAGTGTATTTTACATATTGAGCATATGATCAAATAAAATGTTTACCTGACAGAGTGAGACTAAGTGTACAATACATTTTACAAGGTATGTTCATTTGGCTGATGCCCTTCTTTTGTATTTGATAAGTAAAATTTCTTTATTCTTTCCTTTTGGCACTTGTGGATGTATAAATAAGCTACAAATTGTTCTTGGTGAAACAAAATATGGCCACTGGCTCACTGTGGGCTTTCTGTATGAAATGCAGGCATGGTAAAGAGGCAAAGCAACAAACTGTCACAGGCCCTTTATGGGTTAGCCCAAACTGAACCAACATGAATACCCTGGCAAATGTTTCACTGTTGGCTGATTGTGGGGAGGGTGAACTTAGAAAAAAACACAGAAAAAAGGCACATGCAGCACACACTACACCCACACCACCATTCTAAATCGTGACAATGAAGGGCTTCTTTTAGCTGCATTTAAAAATTCATATTTAATAGTCATATTTGAGAATGTCAAATCATGTTTAGTTCCTGTATCTGATACTGTCCTGGAAATTTGATATAATCACTGTAAATCAGACTAGTAAAGTCTAAGAGAAAATGAAAATGAAATAAGATTTGAAACTGAATTTGTAATTACAATCAAACTATCAAAATATGGGTAATATGAGCTGAGTTTTGAGGTGCTTTGGATGAATATTAAGTTCAATCTTGAATAAATATTAAATATGTGTAATACACATAGTATTTTTTACTTAAATTTGACATTGGAGAGTAAGGAATAGATGTGGTTCAGGTGCTTTATAAATTATGCATGCATGGTTGTTCTAAATCCTTGTCTGCCTTGACCTTTTCATTAATCATGTTTTCCGTACCAAAGTCAATCTCGCGCCATGCCAGATTGTCTATTTATTGTTTACACCTGCCACATTACATCGCTGTAAAACAAGTCCTAAGGACGTTCTCTTAAATATTTAGGTCCAAGCTGACTGTCAGAGTTTAGTTAGAGGTAGACCTCTGCCATTGTTTGGGTCTAGTTTTCATTTAACAAGCAAGCCTTCACCTAAACTATGATATATAACAGTGGGTTCATGAAAAATGAAGCCAGGGCCCATCTTCCAGCCAGACAGGGCAAGGAAAACTCTGTAAAGAACAAAGGCACTGTGCAAACACACATCTGTCACTCTCTCAGGGGTTGGTTTAATACCACATACTGAAGAATGAGATATGTTTGTACCCCAATCTATGTTTCCTCTCACCACATCATCTGTAGCAGCACAATCATTTTTTGAGTATCTGGTGAGCCATTGTATTTAATATACATAAATGTAGGTAATATACATAAATATCAATAATAGATTGCAGTATGATCCTATGAGACACCCTTTTTATTAATTAGATCGAAATGTCAAAATTACTTGTGAGACCAAGATCCAATATAACACCTTAAACTATTTCTCCATCTTCACTCTTAAATACAACTGGCAAGAAAATTATATTCAAGAAGTAAAACTGTAAACCTGGAAGATAAGCTGGACTAACTTTGTCATTCAACATTAACTTTGCCTGTAGATCCCAGTGAGGCACCTTTACTTTTCATTTTAACTTTCTAGTCTTGGTGGTACTGTATAGATGAGGCTGTTGGGTTATCTGGGAACACTGCTGAAAACTAAGGCGCTAAAGAAAGAACCATGTCATACTAGTGCAGGTGAAAAATGTCTTAGTTCCTCTCTGCTGCCATTGGCAACAAAAGAATATGTTCATAATTGGGAAGATCTTAAGCAGAGAAAACCTGCAGGTTTTTAAAAACTTTTGTTCAGTTCAAAAATGCTTACCAGATTGAACCTTGGTCCATTAGGCTGTCTCTGAACAATTCCTGTGCTGAAAGACATACACCCACACAGTCTCCAGGAGCAGCAAAAACAATAGCATTTCATTGTATTACGTGCCAGAAGAACCATCTCATATATTCTAAGCCATCTTTTTATTGCTCTGAAAAGTTGTATAGATTTCATATAGATTTTCCTTTTACAAATAGGCAGTCCAGCAGGGTTGGATCAAGGTTGGGAGAAGGTAAATGGGATTACATCTGGTATGATTCAAGTGCTAACAATCAGCGAAAAATTACAAGGACTCCATATTCTTTCAACTATCTTCCATTTTAAGTTCCAGTTGTTTACTTAGTCCAAGCATTTATTATTTTCTGTTTTAGACGGCCTGACATGTTCTTGCAATCTCTTTTAAATCCTTTCTACAATGTCTATATCTTCTATCCTATCCTTCTCTTTGCACAGCAGCTTTCATTTGCATTTAATATGGCTAAAAATGTTCACACACTCCACAATTTTTCTCTTGAGTAGTTCTCTGATGGAAAACATCATCCAGATGTGTGGCTCACACAAGAGCTGGGTTGTATCCAAATGCTTGATTAGACCAGTGATGAGGCAGGACTCTAATTAGACAGTGCAAGCTTGTGGGCAAAAGATCTAACCTTGTCAGGCTCTGTTTGACTTTACGTTCATGGGAGAACTGGCCTGTGAATGCAAACAAAGAATTACAAAGAATCTTTTATTGTGCTCCTTTTCTCGTGACCCACATATCAGTATGGTGTTTCTTTGAAAGATGTTCTGAGGTGCACTGCTGAAAGAAATATGAAGCTGATGAAATTGCAAATGGCAAAACTTGGTGGTTAAATCCTCCAAAAACTGCCATATGCTGGAACACCAAGCTCCAAACTCTTCCTTTAATTTAGACATAAAGAGGGACAAAGGCATGTGTGGGAGTAGAGAAAGCAAAAGCTTTTGCCTATAACTTGTGCTGAATATAAATGGAATAATCATTTATTTTTCCCAGGCTTCTGAACGATTCTGGTGAATTTCCTTCTGATCTGCTGTTCAGACTAGATGCAAACAAGTGTCCCACATTTGCACCATTTTTTATCTGCAATCCCAGAAACAAATAATTCTCTATAATGCCCATAACTGTTAGGTCTATGCTCCATGTACAGTATTATTATTATTATTATTATTATGAGCACTTTTTGCAACCTACATCACAACCTCCACACCGAGGTGTCCAGGTCCTGGGCTAAGCCGTATCCGGCCCGCCTCTTGAGTTCCAATCCTCATTGTACTCCAATGTAGTGGGACTAAAAGAGTGTGTTTACAGGTCGATGGCCCGGGTTATAAAGACGCTGGCTAGCTATCTCTCCACGGGTGTCACATCGTCCCTTAAGACCCCGACACTGCCCACCAAGCCCCTTCATAACATGTTGGCGCTAGTGGATGAGGGTAGCCTCAGCAGGTCAGGCCGTTGCATGCCTGCATACCATGGCGGTGTTACAGGCGTATCAGGCTGACCTGCTGCGAGAGCTAGTCGTAGGCAAATTTGGCTCTTAGGGCCACAAAAGAGACCGCTGTGGCTGTTGGCCAGTCTATGGCTGCTCTAGTCTCCTCGGAAAGGCACCTATGGCTCACCCTTTTAGATCCTTTCGGCAGGGACAGAGCTCTGCTGCTCGATGCAGTCGGCAGCATTTTAGCTGTTCCTCCCACGTCGCTCTCATGAGGATGCTCGGCAGGCGCAGCCCCAAGAACAACCCAGCACCTCTTATCACCAGGAGGTTAAAAAGCAGAGTGTCGCAACTCGCACTCCCCTGCTAGGGATCTTGTGTCACGCTCTGGGCCTAAGCCCCATTAGATGTCAGATCTTTTCAATTAATGGGCTTCGAAATCCTAACACAGGACGTTCTGAGGATTGCTTCGGGAAAGGGCATGGTGCACCTCATTAAACGGTGCCTGTCCTGCCCAGGCACCCCCAGGGACCTGGTTCGTTAACCCTGCCACGATCAGTGATTCAAGGCATGGCCAGCTCCAGCAAACACCATCCTCGGTTTCCGCTCAGTATCGAAGTGAACCGGGAGGACTCGCTGCCTCCTTGGAGGCTCCTAGAGCTGCACCAGGGCCTTTTCTTTCGGGTTGTGGAGCGATCATGAACGCCCTCTCTAGAGATGCTGGCCGTCCTTTTAGCTCTGAAGCATTTCCTGCTGGACCTCAAAGGTCATCATGTGCAAGTTCGTTTAGACAACACCTCAGTGGTCTCTAATATAAACCACCAGAAGGGTCTGCGCTCGCTTTACATGGATTAAAGTGAAAGCTTTTGAGTGGACTGCTATAGAGATCTGACCTCAAACCTACTGAACACCTTTGGGATGAATTGAAACACTGACTGCAACCTAGGCCTCATTAACACAATGAGCACAAATCTCCAGCACACTCCAAAATCTAGTGAAAAAGTGAAGGTTATTATAACAGCTAATTTGGACTAAATGTGGAATGGGATGTTCAAAAACACACGTCAGATGTTCAAAAATGTTTGTCCACATCTAATGTGTGAATCAATACCTTTTCTAGGGCTTTCTTTAAATTCTCCTGCGATTATATTTGTAATGTAGATATATAATTAAAAATAAATCATCATTATAAGAAACCTTCTGATTATTCTAATGAAGCATCATTTTGGTAACCTATCCTATTAATATGGTTTTGGTAAAATGCTTATTTTAACATCTTATTTTACATTTAACATTTTGATTTTTTATTTCCATATTTGTTGTTGCTTGATCACACCATAATTACATGATTCAAAGAAAATTTCTGAATGTTTGTATTGAAGGTTATCATCATGTGCTTCATCCTAGTTGTGCTAAGTGAGAAACTGGATAGTGCCAAGGCCTTGGAGTCATCGAATTAATAACAGATTACAATCACAATTCAGATGGCTTCTCAATCTTGTAAATCTTTCTGGCAAGCATGCAACACTGGTGGGTTTTTTTTTTAAATAGAATTCAGAAAAGGCTGTCACAGTTTTTACTTTAAATGTAAATATATGGAGTTTTTGGCAGCAATACAAAAACCCCACATACTGAAAAAAAAAATTATTCATACACTCAAACCCTGAAAATCAACAGTGAGAAGGAAGAATTTTAATTATGTATTTAAAGGTACATCAAATTGGTGCCTTTAGTCGTATTCAAAACACAGATTTTTAGCTACATCTGATTATATAAATTTATGTGTTGTCAGATATGGCCAGGTGAGTTAATGACCTCCTGTGTGTTCCTGTGGACATGGCTAATCTACTTTCCTGTGCTAATGCCAATTTTGCAGAGGACAGATGTAGATGTGCTGCTGGAGCTCATTAGGCTGGCTGTGAGTAAATGAGCCTACCAACTTCACAAGGACACCTCTGAACTAACACATTCTCTCAACAGTCCTTAGCTACAGGTCTTTCCAACCAAACAAGCTGTTGTGGTTGCTTTTAGAATTAAAGCCAGCTAACTGCAACACTCCTTCAAATATCAAATATCTTCAAAACAGGGAATGTAACGAGCATAAAAGTTTTAGTAAGACTTTATTTATACAGTTAATATTATCTAGTTATTTTAAATTATGGAAAGGAGATTTTTCAATATTTTGTTTAAATGAAAAGAAAAGCCTTGATAAATCTTGTTCTAAATGAACATTATATTAGGGAAAAAGGTATGAACAATATCTGATAAACCTTTCAAAAATCTTTTTTTCCTTATTTCATTCCCCAAACAAAAAAATTGTTGCCATAAAACATTGTGTACAAGTGCAAACCTGTTTCTACCATCACTGGCTTGTTCCCAGGTCATTAGATTAGTAAGAGCTAAACACATTGGGCAAGCAAGTCTATGAGGAAATCAAAAGCTTCCATCTCAGCTTCTCTGTAGTTAGTTGAAAAGCAATAATCACTACTGACTCTGAGTAGTTTCATTAACAACTTTTCCTGCAAAGTAGACTACATTTGCCCAAACATTATTAGCAAGTCATTGTGTTCATGTTGCATTAGGCAACTGGAATTAGGCCACATGAAACAAAAACCTTCTAAATGGTCTTATATCTATGTGTCCCATAACTAAATATGACCTTCACAAGCTTCAAACTAATAACAGTCAACCAGCTGCTTCCATATTCTCTAGATAATTAGCTTAATTAATTCTGGTCATTTCCACGTGAATGCTGAAAATGCATGATAGTCCCTACTGGGTTACAATAGAGTAGATAAAGTCAATATAGGTGACCTTCTTTGGAGATTGTGTTTGCTGTCATGTTTTATGCAGACTTTTTTGAATTAAAATAAGTATTTGTTTGTATGCGGACTTCAGTATGTTGCTTTATGATAACTATCACTTCTGATAGAAGTCCTAGAATTTTTAGGGTAGTACAGTGATTTTGCTTCTCTGAAGTATTATATTTATTTCTTGCAAAATAATATTTTTTTCAATCAAAATGGCATGCCTTTATAATCATTCAGATAAGTAGTATCCTAAAAAAAAACTGGTGCACTGCAGTTCAGTGCTGGTCTCTACAATAATTAGAAACAAGATTATATAATAGACGGAGTGGGTTTGGATTCTTTCCATATAACACATACCCAGTTTGAACTCCATTGGGCTATGTTTGATACAGAGCCATTACTTCCATTAAACCTCATTAATATCAGCCTGGGCATTTGCAAAATCACTGCTTTAAATAGACTTTGAACCTGTTATGTAAAACATGAAATCTAAATTTATGCAGTGTCAGTCCCCATGTTTCAGTTTTGGCATTTTATCCATAATTTTACACAGCGCACTGGGATTTATTTATTTATTTACGGTCTCTTCGTACAGTATATGGCAATGTTTTATCATTTATAACTTCAGTATATCACATAATATTGTTGTTTGTTGGTCATTGTTGGTACTTTAATTGCGACTAGATGTGAATGTGTCCAAAATTACACTGCCTTATCCTGCATTAAATGTAGATCCAGAATAAAGCGGCAACTGAAGATGAATAAATAATCTGTGAATGAATTAAAGAATGTACGAATGTATGTATGTATGTATGTATTTAATTATTTTTTTTTTTTTTCTTAATGGACAAATGACATTTTTAGATAAGTGGTTTTATTTACATCATTCTAATTTTCTTTGGAGCAATTACATTTGCAAAGATGTAATGTTGGCAAACACAGGATTTGGAACTACTGTACCATTACTAAAAGCACCATTATGAGTTTTTTAGGTCAGCTATGTTATTTGAGTTGTTCTGTAGATGCTAATTAATTTTGTAACTGTCAGGGGGCACAATTATTTAATTATCACACTGAATATTAAGCAGACTGAATTAGCCCCTATTCCTATCTGATTTATCTTTTCTGTTAATAACCACAACTTTAATTGTACTATTCAATCAGGGAAATCCTTATTTAAGGATAAGGAAACTTTGGAAAGGACAATTTGAGTGCTAAAGAAAGTTCTTACAAGGTCAAAACAATTTTACAGGTTTTTAAACTGTTCAGAACTGTGACCTTTCAGGTTCTTGTGTATGCCTCTAAGACTTTTAAGATTTTCTTTTGGAAATTTGGATATTATTTTAAACAGAATATATTTAAAAATGAGAGAGAGAACAATAGAGAATGGCACCACTGCCAAAACAATTTGCCTAGAAATAATGTGCCATAAATCCATAGCAAATCATTAATAATTAATGGATGTAGGTAACAATGAATAGGAGGGGTGAAGATAGAGATGTGTATGCCTTTAAACCTGAACCCATACACAATATATTGGCCAGGACTCAAACACAATGCATCAATCAATTTTACAGTGGAAATGTAGACAGCATAGACTTACAGTTTAAGTCAAAGAACTTATAGCAGGTGTATATATATATATATATATATATATATATATATATATATATATATATATATATTATATTATATGCAAGAATATATATATATATATATATATATATATATATATATATATATATATATATATATATATATATACAGTGAGGAAAATAAGTATTTGAACACCCTGCTATTTTGCAAGTTCTCACACTTGAAATCATGGAGGGGTCTGAAATTGTCATCGTAGGTGCAATATATGATTTTTAAACTATTTATTTGTATGATACAGCTGCAAATAAGTATTTGAACACCTGTCTATCAGCTAGAATTCTGACCCTCAAAGACCTGTTAGTCTGCCTTTAAAATGTCCACCTCCACTACATTTATTATCCTAAATTAGATGCACCTGTTTGAGGTTGTTAGCTGTATAAAGACACCTGTCCACCCCATACAATCAGTAAGAATCCAACTACTAACATGGCCATGACCAAAGCACGTCTTGTCAATGTCCAGGCATGTCTTAAGATTGCCAATGACCATTTGGATGATACAGAGGAGTCATGGGAGAAAGTCATGTGGTCAGATGAGACCAAAATAGAACTTTTGGGTCATAATTCCACTAAACATGTTTGGAGGAAGAAGAATGATCAGTACCATCCCAAGAACACCATCCCTACTGTGAAGCATGGGGGTGGTAGCATCATGCTTTGGGGGTGTTTTTCAGAACATGGGACAGGGCGACTGCACTGTATTAAGGAGAGGATGACCGGGGCCATGTACTGCGAGATTTTGGGGAACAACCTCCTTCCCTCAGTTAGAGCATTGAAGATGGGTCGAGGCTGGGTCTTCCAACATGACAATGACCCGAAGCACACAGCCAGGATAACAAAGGAGTGGCTCTGTAAGAAGCATATCAAGGTTCTGGCGTGGCCTAGCCAGTCTCCAGACCTAAACCCAATAGAGAATCTTTGGAGGGAGCTCAAACTCCGTGTTTCTCAGGGATAGGCCAGAAGCCTGACTGATCTAGAGAAGATCTGTGTGGAGGAGTGGGCCAAAATCCCTCCTGCAGTGTGTGCAAACCTGGTGAAAATCTACAGGAAACATTTGACCTCTGTAAATGCAAACAAAGGCTACTGAACCAAATATTAACATTGACTTTCTCAGCTGTTCAAATACTAATTTGCAGCTGTATCATACAAATACATAGTTAAAAAATCATACATTGTGATTGCTGGATTTTTTTTTTTTAGATTATGTCCTCTCACAGTGGACATACGATGACAATTTCAGACCCCTCCACGATGGGAGAACTTGCAAAATAGCAGGGTGTTCAAATACTTATTTTCCTCACTGTGTATATATATATATATATATATATATATATATATATATATATATATATATATATATATATATATATATATATTAATTAGCATTTGCTTTAGCCAGTTTCTTCAATGTTGTGTTGAAAGTAAGTTTAACTTTAAACCACACATTTTGAGAGAAAAAACACATCAGATTTATGTGGTAATTACATGGTAAGAAAAGCACCAATTTGCAAAAATTCATTAACTACTTGTACTGAGACTAGTCCAACCTCTGAGGTGCCAAAGTCATTAACACGTCCAAACTGTGCATACCCTCATGACACTACACTGAGCTGAGTGTCGATAGACTGAGGTAGGTAGGCAATTTGTATTAGTATGCAATCAGAAACCAGGAAAAAAGTATTGTATGTGGCCTGAACTGAGATCTAATTGTGCATTCCTACTGGCAGCAATTTTTCACTTTACATGGCTCAATAATCACTCTACTGTGGTCGCCTTTGGGTGTTCCTATCTTTAGTTGTTACTTGCTGTAGTTTTACTGGTAGTGCCAAACTTGTGCAGCATGCACACAAGCTAGCGCACATGCATACGTCCACCCACTTAATCAGAAAACAAATGCTTTTTTGACTAAAAATAAAACAATGGACAGAAAAGCTTGGATATGAAATGCATCTATGCGGCCTTGTGTCAGTGTAGCATGTCAGCTAGTCTTAAAATAGCTTAAAAAACATTTTGTTTTTTTACAGTATCTGCTGATATTTTACGGTCCTAAGGGTCTGATATACTAAAATAGAACAGCAAAACATCACCAACTGGCTCAGGAGCTTTAAGTAGGAACACATATGTTGCACTACGGATACACAGAGAATGTTTCACAGCAAGGGAAAAAACTGAATGTTACCACTATGGGTCTCTTCTGTTGGTAGTCACCAAATCCTTCGCATTTTATTTGCATAAATTTAAACTGTCCCAAATTTGTCTCTTCACTTTCCCTGCCCATTTTGCCTCATTAACTGTGTTGCCTGACATTTGCCTCTCTCACTGTAAATCACTTCCAGGCATTTCATGCATCACTGCCTGTGCAAGTGCATGCTATGATTTCCTCTTGGGCCTTTGAGTCCTCGAACTCACTGATAGAACGCTGATTACAAACCAACAGGCTTATGTACTGTCCATTGATCTTTTTCTGGGTCTCAAATTCACCTCAAAAACCTGAACTCAACAAGTAAACCTGTTCAAATTAGATTAGTGGAAAGGACCTGCAACTATTCAACACATTTCACATGTGGAATATTTAGACAGTATGAATACTGTAATAGTATTTATGTCCAATTGCTTGTGGGAGGTGTTCTCTGAAACCTAGTTCGCTTCACAACAAGTACATCACAAGAATAATTACCTATTGAGTCCTTATCTAGCTTTTTCATACAGTAGTTTTTAATTAAATTACATTATTACTGAATAATTTCTTAAAAGTTGTAAAGATGTCCCTTTATTAGGCATTAATCCCATATTATTGGGATTTAAGCTACTGATCAAAAGGTCACTGTGTATAAATGCTCCTATTATGATGGCCAAATGTTCATAGACGTAAACGGTATAATAAAATATAAGGATACATTTCTCCAAAATGCAGAGGCTGTAGCCATGTTTGTTTTTATGGCATCCTGCTTTTGTGTAGCAGAGCTCTAAAGTTTGTGTGTAGCATAACAATCAGAGATAAAGCTGTGTTTTTTTGTTCTGATCTTCAGCACTGCTATGTAAAAGGACTTTGTACACACAAGCTAACCTATGCTATTTATACATAGGCAATGATGAGAAGGCATACATGTGAATAATGATGATTTCCCAGTGGCAGATGATAGATTGTTTCTAAAGAGATTGTGTATGGAGGCATCCCTCATGCCAGTGTGAATTGGTTTAATAATACTAAGCTAAGCTAAGCTAAGCCTGGATTGCTGAAGTTTTATTATTGATAAATTATTCAGGTTAAACATTAAGAAATGTGTGAGTAATCTTATATTTCACATGTATGAAATCTGTTCTCCTATAAGGACCTGAAAGCCAAAAGCGAGAGGGAGCTGTTTAATCCAGGGTGCCTGAGAATGGATCATGAAAGTAGTGATTAAGATGACACTAATGGCCCTGAGTGGCAGTTTTGCTCTGGCATCAAGCCCATTATCCATCCCATGAAGATGAAACACTGCAATATATCTGCCCCAGTGAGGTATGAGGTATGGAGACTCATCAGCTGAGGGTGTTTATCATTAGAGCTACATTTGTTAATCACACAGGGATGGGCAATACATCAGCAATTATGTACAACCGAGAAAGAGTATGAATGACAGAAACTATTATGCATAGGAGTCACAGCGATTAAGGACTCAAGGAGTGTTATAATTGTGCATTAATCTGAAATTTGATTCTCGGATAGGCTGAATGAACGAAGAGGTGTTTAAAAATTGATCATTTAGACTACTAGCAATTATGTTACAGCCCTTCAAATCAACAGGGGTGTTGAGAGTCACCTGAATGCTTTCTTGTACATCTGCACACTCAAGTCAAGCCCTTTCTACACAGTGATGTATGAGGGGACATTTGCAAAATTATCTCATGTGCCTTGTGAGTGTATTTGAACACATTTCATAACAAAATACTATGGAGCTTGCTAGCTTTAAGTTGCCTTTTTTGGGCATTGCTGGCTAACGGTCACCACGCAGTTAAATAATTAGCTATAATTACCCATCACTACATTAATGGGTAAGGTTCAGCTCTCGTAAGTCCACAGGCCCAGCTCACAGACTAAATTATCATGCAGAAAATGCCATGGACTAATGAGATTGGATATTGTTACTTTAGAAGGAAGAAGAACAAGATTCCAAAAATGTGGAAGTTGTCCTCCAACATAGCTTTGGCATATGCATCCAGTAATCAATTTTAGAAAGACTTTTCCTCTTTTTGCTTGTATTCGGAGACTACTGCAGTGAACAATTCACGTGATAAATTGTGGACATCTTTTGATGGTCCTTGTTCTGCAGTGTGCTATCTTATTGGACTCATCCAGTGCTGTCCTGGCTGAGTCACCTATTGATAAAACTGTCAAATGTCAATGAACACAGACCAGTCTGTGGAATTACTTGGACCCATATTAGCATCCAAGTGTCTAGGAAGTCCGGTGGATTATTACAATAGGAAATTGGAAATTCAGTCCTACTGGGGCAGTAAGATTCTGGAAAATACATGATGTGAACTTTCCACTCTTTAGCCTTTACACCACTCTGTGCTCTGCTGAATGAGTCACCTAGTAATAAAAGTGTCAAATGTCAATGAAAGCAGTCTGGTGTCTCTCAAGTCAGTAAAGTATGTTACATATTCTGTGCTTTAATGTGTTTTCAAAAGGTAGAGTGCCATTATGGTTATTTCACACTATGCTACATGAACAGCTGGAAAATGACAACATTTAGAAACAAGAGCAATGCTGATAATAGTAATACCATTAGGGCTAGAATGCAGGAAAAGCAAACATAACACCTGAAAGAATGCTGAGAACGTTTGAAGCCTTTCTCTGTTTATCTGCCTAGTTATCCGCAGGACATCCAGGTCACTCATCTGGAACACATTACATTCGTTTACAGCTGAATAACAGATATTAGGTTTGACAGTGAAAAGTTCAGAGCTAGTGGAGCCTGAGACTTGTCATTACCTTAGACCACACAAATAAAGTGACTATATGCTCGTGTTTCATATCCTAAAATAATTGCTGCTGATTGCAAATTAAGCAATTTGCAAGTGGAGGTAATTTTAATACTGTATGTGACGGGATTAATCAACATAAATTGATTTATTACATTAGTATAATATAATATAAAATAATTATTTAATTTGACGCAAAAGCATGCTTTCAGTATAAGCTTATATTAAAAGTTTCATAGAAAAAGAGAATCTTCAATAAGGTATCTCAATTTCAATTTGTCAATTTTTTTTTATTTTCATATGCCAGAATAGACTAGACCAAAGCAACCAAGATTTACCACCGCATTTTTTCCAATGTGTCAAAAAAGACATAAAAAAAAGCTCAGACCATTTCCAAACTTCACACCTGAATGATGACTAAATAAAACTTAAATGTAATGTTTGTTCCAGTCGATCTTAATAATTAATAATTATTGGTTATTATTAATTAGCAAGATCGGCTGGAACATACATTACATTTAAGTTTTACTTAGTCATCATTCAGGTGTGAAGTTTGGAAATGGTCTGAGTTTAAAAATCAATAAGGAGAGGTAATTACTAAGTACACCCTATATAGTGTTCAGACAGACAGCAAGTATTGTTTCTTCCTCTACATAAAGGAAACTGCATTAGGCAGGACATAAATCCATAAAATTGTTTTTTTTGTAAAAAAAGGTGGAAAAATAAAGTGAAGTTAAAGCTTTATATATTCCACAAATATATATTTTACTGTGCTAAAGTTTAAGGTAGGTGAGAAGAAATGTCATAAAGTAGGAATTATTTTTAAAATACACATTTGAAATGTTTATTTCTCTCAATTAACAAAATGAAAAGTGAGCAAACTGAAGAAAATCTAAATCAAATAAATATTTGGTGTAATCACCCTTTGGCTTCAAACCAGCAACAATTCTTAAAGTTGCACAAAGGGATTTTGTAGCACCAGAGTTAGGTGTTTGATGAACCAGTTATGCCAATCAGGTGCTAATGATCATCAATTTCATATGTAGGTTGAAACACAGCCATAAACTGAAAGAGAAACAGCTGTGTAGGAGGCCAAATCCTGTTACTAAGGTGTGAAATACACACAGGTTATATGTCACAGGACATACACTATGGCAAGACTGAGCACAGCAACAAGACACAAGTTGTTATCACACATCAGTAATGTCTCTCCCAGGAAAAGATTTTAAAGAAGTTTGGAACATTTAAGATGTGCTTTTCAAGATATTTTGAAAAAGCACAAAGAAACTGCCCGTGTTGAGGACCGTAAGCACAGAGGTCTGTCCAGGAAACTTAATGCGGCAAATGAAAGACACACCATTCTTATTCCCTGATTCCTCTGTCTAGCAGTGCCATCAGCAAAGAACTGGCAGAAACCATTGGGACCCAGGTACATCTACTGGAGAAGTTTGGCAAGAAGTGGTTGTCATGGAAGAATTCCAGCCAAAAAGCCATACCTGTGACCTAAGTCAATTACTGTATGTGCAATGCCACAACAAGGAAATGTGGAATACATGCATATCAGATTAGTGGAATACAACACTGTTCTGGAGTTTCAAATCCCTGCTAAGACATGTTTTTAGAGGGAATGGTCTCTTAACTTCAACTCATTTTTTTTGTGCAAACTGGAGAACCAAACTGCTACCTGTAAAACCCTGCATTTGTTCCATTGTGCTGCTGTCAAAAGCAATTTGTTCTTGTGAAAGACAATGTTCAAGAAGAATTTAATCGAAAAGACTTTCCATCAGAGGTTTACTTTATAGTATATCTTTTTGGCTCTGGTGATTTTTTTCTTCAATAAAATGAAAAGCAGTTGGTTGCACTTGTGTATCCTAGCATTTCAGTAGGCATTTTGGGGACATATTTCTGGCTTTGCTTCACAATAGGAACATAACCAGAGGTGAAGCTGGCAAAAATTCTCACCTTATTTCAGATGAGGAAAAAAGTACTTAAGCAAATAAAATAGGCCTACTGTGTGTACTTTCCCATGCTGATTCCACTTAAACTAGCACAAAACCTGCCAATTTTTTTTTTTAACCCGGTTATTTAATTAGACAGCACGGTGGTGCTGTGGGTTGTGCTGTCACCTCACGGCTCCAGTGTCCTCAATTTAATCTTGAGAGGCCTGTACTGATTTTCTCTGGGTTTTCTGCCAATAGATGGATTCACTAAGATAATTTGGTGGCTCATTCAGGATGTACTCCTATCTCACATCCATTGTTCCTGGAAAAGGCTCATGATCTGCTGTGATCTTGACCAGGATAAAGTGAGTTACTGATACACATTTAACTCATACACTACAATCCTTACTTTGAAAAGTGCTTCAAAGTATATCAGAACACAGAAGCCTGACTCTTATAGGTATAGACTAACATTCTGCTGAGATAAACTTTCTCACTTTCCCATATCATAACTATCAAAGAGCATGTATAGGGCAGTCGATTATCAGTATAAATGAAAATAAATGGAGGGCAGACACATTAACATTAATGCAGTTAGTCCTCAAAGTGGCAGCGATTATACAGAGTGATGTCACATGGTGCACAAGGATAAACTACTTTACAAGGTTACAGATACCAATAATCCATCACAGTGAGGCCAGCAAATTTATTAGAACCGTAGAAGCCTCTGCTGTTCACTCAATTCAAATTATTCCCTTTAAGAATTTATCAAATAAAATGCCCTAGGCAACAAACAGGGTTATTACAAGTACCAACTGACACCTTTCATCCTTGTCAGTACCTTTCCAGTGTTCCATGTATTGTTAAGTCAAGTCCTCCTTGACATGTTTCAGCAGTTTTATAATAGGGTCTCACTTTAATGGTCTATAGAGATAAAGCCATATCTATATTTGCATATTCATTCTGACACAACACTGTATGTTCTCAGTACTCAATATAAGAGATTAAAGAGAGAAAAAAGCAACTGAATTCAACTCAAGATGCATAATTCAGACTTGCTGGAAAATGAAGCCCTTATGACTTGGCCTCAAACTGCCACTGTAGGCAGATCAGACTGCTGTTCAGTTAATGATACACAGAAACCTTGCTGTAGATGCAGCAACATGAAACTGATTAATCCTCACAGGAAATAAAAACATATGCCCATTATATTCAAATGATATTACATTTGTTTTAAATATTTTAGATCAATGATTACTGTTTAATTAAATGTGAAGAGCATTACATCGCATCACTGGCAAATGTAAAATTTGCTAACCCTGAGGAAATAATTAATGCCATTCCGAGCCTTTTTTCATGAAATGTAGTCGGTTTAATAACTTTGTTGCAGTTTACTGCTGAGCAATGAGCTACAGTCCATTAAAATGCACTGCCTTTTATATTAATTGTCAAGTGGGCAATGAACTATCAGTGAGTATTTGGGTTTGCAAAAGACAAAAGGATATTCATCTCTGCTTGCAAAAACTAGGTTAATATATTTGGTGTGAGTATTTTGGACTTTGTTAGACTTTTAAAAATGACAATGTTTAGAATCCCAAATGGCGTGTAGTAGTTGTTTTGGTTGCTGAGGAATCTGAAAAGTGTAGTTTGTGGTTCCAGTTTCAAGTAGTGACAGACACGTTACAAACAAACACACACACACACACACACACACACACACACACACACACACACACACACACACACACACACATGCACAGACACACACTTATTTAATTATAAAATGATCTAATCAATACAGGTCAAGCTTCAGTTAAAGTGAACATCAAACCCCAGAGAGGAGAAAAGATTAAATCTAAATGACTTTGAGATCTAAATGGACATGGCAAAAGTGTTGGTGCAGGTTTGATTATTTTAAAAACTGCTGACCTTCTTTGGATTTTCACATACAACAATCTAGAGTTTTCACAAAATTGTGTGAAAAACTATAAAAAAAATAAAACAAAACACACAACACCAAAAAACTGCAAACTGAACTACCCTGTTGATAATAGAGGTCAGGGTAGAATGGCCAGACTGTTTTGAGCAGATACATTAGGAAAGTCTCTAGGTTCCGATGTAACCCTAGTACACTGAGGGAACGAGGCGATGTGTCGAAACGCTTTGGGAGCGCGTCCGAGTGTTCATGCTCTGAAATAATGTGTGTAGTGAGTCAAAAATTGGACGCTGGCCTGTTGCAGCTGATCGGTCTTTCCAAGGACCCGTCTTGTGGACGTAGGTGTCCAGTTATGCCCAGAGATTGCCGAGCCACGGGGGCATGATAAGCCAAAATGGCGGATACGTAGACTTTTAGGGTGGATGGAGCCAACCCCTTGGTGAACCGTCTCTGGAGGAAATCCGGCACTGAAACAACCGGGCAGTGAACTTGATCCAGCTGGTGGTGCTCACACCATGAGCAGAATAGACGCCACCTGGCGGCATACGACCTTCTCAGGAGGGAGATCTGGAGTGGAGAATGGTCTTTACCACCTCAGGGGCCGCAGAGACAGCCTCCACAGCTCAGGATGGGGGTGAAATATGGCACCCCCGAGCTGGGAAAAGAGATCCTTTCTCATGGAGGGTGCTTGATGAGAGCTACCCTGTCCGCAAACCATGGTTTGCTCGGCCACCTTGGAGCTAACAGGAGGAGACAGACTCTGTCCCGGGTAACTCTCTCCAGAACTCCAAGCAGTGCAATGGGGGAAAGGCGTACAGACACAGCCTCTGCCACGCCTGAGCCATGCCGTAAGAAGTAAGGGAGAACCAGAGAAGACAATGCGATGTCTCTCGAGACATGAACAGATCCACCTGGGCGCTTCCGAATTTCTCCCAAACCTGCTCCACCACATCGGGGTGGAGCCGCCATTCCCCTGGTCTCAACCCCTGCCTCGACAGCATGTCTGCTGCCTCGTTCAACCAGCCTGGGATGTATACTGCTCTCAAAGAGACGCAGACCTCCTTGATGGTTGATGTAGGAGACCACCACAGTGACCTCTGAGGGGTGAGAGGAAATGCTTCATTGCTAAAAGCATGGCCAGCATCTCTAGGCAGTTGATGTGCCAGAGTAGATGGGGCCCTTCCCACAGACCTCTAGGCCCCGTGTTGGGAGTCCCCGGTCGTTGCTTAACACTAACGACCAGGGACTCCCAGCATGGGGCCTAGAGATAGGAACCAGGAATCTTTCCAAACATCTGATGGCCGTAAGGACGGCCACAATGCGGGCAGAGGAAAGCTGCATGCGCAAAATAGTTAAATCCTATATGACAGAGGGACAGGTTGTTCTCTGTAATGGAAAAAGCACACTGTTCCTGGCGTTCAGCTGAAACCCCAACGCCTTCATGTGGGAGAGAACGACATTTCGATGCCGGACCGCCAACTGCTAGGATCAACCAATCGTTGATGTACTTGAGGATGCGGATGCCCTTAGGCCTCAGGGGAACCAGTGCTGCATCCACACATTTTGTGAAAGTACGGGGTGAAAGGGCAAGGCCAAATGGAAGAACCCGGTAATGGTAAGCTTAGGGCCCTAAAGCAAACGTCAGGAACTTTCTGTGAGAAGGTAAGATGGATACAGGAAAGTACGCATCCTTTAGATCTACCTTGACAAACCAGTCGGATCTAATTTGAAGCATGACCTGCTTGAGGGTCAGCATCTTGAATCTGAGTCTCATAAGAGAGCGGTTCAGCTGAAGTAGATCTAAGATAGGACACAACCCTCCGTCCTTTTTATGAACTATGAACCGGCTGTAGAACCCGATCTCTCATTCTGATGGAGGGACCACCTCCTTCCCCAGGAGTGTGTTTACGACCAGAGCCTTCTGGCTTCCCACCAGGGTGAGAAAAATCCTGTGAAGATGGAGTGGCGGGGACCCGAACTGAATCAAGTAGCCTCGCTCTACAGTGTGCAGGACCCACTGAGACACATCTGGAAGAGTGTTCCAAGCTGCCAGAAAGTGCCTTAGGGGTTTAAGTCTCTCCAGTGTGCCTAGAGCCAGGGCAGTGCCCTAGGACGGATCTAGGGGTGGCGAAATGTCCTGGACCACAACAATGCTGGGTGGAGCCCAAGGAGAGAGCTCGCTGGAGCTGGAGATTACTTCTGTTGCAGGGTGAAAGAAACCGCCGAAAGGTGTGCTTCCGGGCCTGTGAGCGAGTGCTGGACCAAGCAGGTGAGGTTGGAGAAAGGGACAAGCCTGTCTCGAAGCCCTCTGCAAGGTCCATTTGCGAGTCCCAGGACCTGCCGCTCCGATCCGAGCAGGGGCTGAATCGCGAGGAGCGCGAGCTCTCTTCTTGGAAAGTGCCGCTCAAGAGAAGAGCGATGGCATTGACATGCAGCCGGCTCTCTCGAAAACCGACTAGCTTGCTCCGCTCCCAGGAATATCTTTTTTTTTTCTTTCTTTTCTGACGAACAATTGACAGACAATTCAACACATACACATAGAAGTTCCCGCTGCCTTCACTCGATATGCATTTTATACTTTCTGGTCATGACGTCACCCCGCCGGTGACGGCCAGCGTCCAATTTTTGACTGATTTACACAAATTATTTTAGAGCGTGAACACTCGGGCATGTTCCCAAAGCATTTCGACTCAGCTCAAGGTTCCTGAAAGGGAAATCTATCTAAGAACTCAAACTGAAATCAAAACTGGTTGGCACAAAAAATAGTTAGGTTACACTAAACATACCATTGGCTCTGAGTTAATAGGAAGCCATGCTTCATGATTCATACATGATTCAACATGTCTAATGCACCACTGGTTTCCACCAGTTGTTGAACCACAGTTTTTTCCTTCTGATTCTAGATTTGACAGGGCTCTGTCAAATCTTTTTTTAAGGTATCAGATATTATTTGTGCCATGTAGCCGAAAGAATGGATCATGCCTGTGGATATGCACAATGTGTATTTTCTTATTCCTGTATCACCAGAACATACACAATTTTTAAAGTTTGTGTTCCAAGAGCATTCACTGCAAATCAAAATCTCTGCAGCTTCTCTAGCACCAAGGTAATGGCAGACTGTATGCAGGCAATTCTGTCACTTCAGATTGCCAGAGATATAAACATACTGCTACATTTTGTTGACTGTCTCATATAGTTCTCCAATTTGATGACTGGCTTCTATATTTGTCATCATTTTGCCATCTGATACACGCTCACCCTCCATGCCCATATATCGTGTACTTATAATGTAATGATACAAAATATTTAATATAAGAGTGAGCCATAATGAATGCTTTGTAATTTAGAAATGATTACAGGGTATTTACAACAACAGAGACTGATATTGCACATTACACTCTTTAAAGTTCTCAAGTCTCCTTTAAATCTATTGCAGCAAGTAATAAAACAAGTAATAAATTTGGGGCCAAACAGACGCCTCCCTGATGGTATTGCATAATGGAGAAGTATCTGCCTGTATTGCTCATCATTGAGGCAGCCATTAATCCTGACCAAATCTCCAACTCCATTTGCAGAAATGCAGCAACAAAACAAGGAACCTCCACCATGCTTCACTCATTATTGTACCGCTCTCTAAACCTTCAGCAAACAACTTGCCTCCTGCTACAGCTAAATATTTAAAATTTTGTCTGATTATCCCAGTTCCTATGTTTTCATGCATAGTTTAGTTGCTTAGCCTTGTTTCCACATTGAAAGTTTGTCTTTTTGGCTGCAAATCTTACATGAAGACCACTTCTGGTGATACAGTAGATGGATGTACCTGGGTCCCACTGGTTTCTGCCACTGATGTAAGCATGACATGTATTTTATTTGCTGTATCAAGTTTCCTGGGCTGACCACTGAGCATATGATTGTCAACATTGCCTGTTTCTTTGTGCTTTTTCAAAATAGCTTGAACAGCACATCTTGTCTACTTTTAAATCATTGCCTGGGAGAGACATTGCTGATGCAGTATAACTAGCTTGTGTCTTGTTGCTGTGCTTAGTCTTGCCATAGTGTATGTCCTGTGAAATGAAACTGCCTTCCACAACCTCACCCTAGTAACATAGTTACTAAGAGGCTGTTCCTTACTCAGTTGTAAGCCTCCTACACAGCTGTTTCTGTTTCAGTTAATGACTGTGTTTCAACCTACATATCAAATTGATGATCATTAGCACCTGCCTGGCATAATTGGTTAATCCTACAACTGACACAGATCCTACAAAATCCCTTTTTGCAAGTGTACAAAGTATGCAAGTGTAGGAATTGAAGCTGGTTTAAAATTTTCATTACACCAAACATTTTTAATTTAGATTTTTCTTGTTTGCTTATTTTGCATTTTAGAAGTTGATAAAAATAAACAAATTAATGTATATTTTTTGAAAGCATTCTTGCTTTACAGCATTTCTTCACAGTTTTTTTGTCAAGCAAATAATCCATATACTATATGGCACTGCAATTCATAACAGCGAACTAGTGGCTCTGGAAGTGAAATTTTAGATTAGTGATAGATAGAAGTGATAGATAGATTGTATTTACTACCATTTAATCTCATAATTATTAAATATATGGAAAAAAAGTATTGGGAAATCAGACTTTTTCAAGCACAAAACCAGCTCCATATGCACAAAACCATATATGGTTGAAATTGGGTTGAATTGAAATGTTGGGCCAGCCCAGGCTTCCTCACCCTACATCATTACCTGATTTTACTAATGTCCTTATTTACTTCAAAATCTAGTGGAGCATCTTCTCAGAAGAGTGGAGGTTATAAATGCTGCAAATGGGGACTAAATGGGATGTAAAAAAGCACATACATATCTTGTGGTTAAGTTTATACAAACTTTATGGACCCAATCGAATAAACAGTATTATAAACAATAGTGTATTTAAAATTATTGCTATGCATTTTTTTATTTTATATTTGTGTGTGTGTGTGTGTGTGTGTGTGTGTGTGTGTGTGTGTGTGTGTGTGTTGGGGTGTTTGGTAATAACATAAATGTCTGGTTTTGTCCAATTTAGCCATTGTTCAAGTAATTTTAGCTCATTGTGACTGAACAACATGCCTAACCAACCTCCACACCCCCACAGCCCCTTGGCCTTAATACAGCCAGCATGGCTTGATAAATGGACAGTCAACTCAGTTTATTATGATGAATGGGAATTCTCCAACAAGGACAGAAACAAGGAAAAGTGCTACCGCTGACAAATTGAAAGCTGGTGCCTACATGACCTACTGAAATTCTAAGCAGTTCTGTCTATGTGTTAAACTATGAATTGATTGAGCATATCCTATATGGTAGTATTAGAGACTTGTGTACACACCAGTGAAATAATTTCTATCCTGAAAGGTATCTATGTAAAACTTTGAAATAAGAATATACAGATATAAGTCTAACATAGATGCCATTCATTGTGTATTATACAGATCATAAATATACACAATATCAGAGTTAAAGTGCAGAGAGTGGGGGATAAATATAAGATTAATTATGTACAAAAACATTTTTAGAGGATCTCCAAATGGTTAGTAGGAAATGTTTAAATTACCCCCAGAAAGAGAGGTAATTTTTTCATATAGTCATAATATCTTTACAAACAGTATTTGGTCATTTGTGTTACTTTTGATTATCCCAACACCCTAAGTAACTTTTTGCTACAAATATATCTATTTTTTGTCTTTGAACATGACAAAAATGGACAAAAGTGTTGGGACTCTGGTCCATAAAACTGTTGTGGTTCCTATGCAGTTCATAAAACTGTTATCACAAAGTTTGAGGCACACAAATGTATGTCTTTGTAAATTCATTTGGATGTAGCAGCTAGTTGACATAGGAGACCCAAACCTGTTCCAATAATGACAATGCCCTTGATGTCCTTGTTTACAAAGTGAGTTCTATAAAGATTTTGTCTACATAGGTTGAAGTGGAAAATCTTGAGTGGCCTGCTCTAGAGCTCTGACCTCAAGCCTTTTGTACACCTTTGGGATAAACTCTGAACAACTCACAACCAAACTTCAAAATCTAGAGGAACATTTTACCAGAAGAGTGGAGCTTATTATAATGACAAATGGGGACTAAATGTGGAATTTGATGTTCAGGAAGCATATACAAATCTTATGGTCATGTTTCCATGTGTCTATATAGTGTATGTTTAATCAGATTTAAAATAAATACAAAAAGAGCAGGGCAAAGAAAAGGTCATCAGAAGCACTTTGAGTTCCAACCCTAATATTTTTTTTTCTGAATGAGCTAAAGCATACTCCACAATCTAGAAGAAAGCCTTCTCAAGAAAGCAGAATATTAATATAGTGGCAAAGAGGGACAACATCTGGTTTGGGAATGTTAATTTAGAATGAAACATTTTTGGTTATGTAGTGTATGTGGAGAATTAAGATAAATGCTTATTACTGTTTGCCAACTCTATCAACTAAGAACTTTCGGTTTCACATATTGACTCAAAATCTATTATTGGTCATATAATTTGTAGATGCTCCTATCACTTCACTCTAACGCGTCTCTTCTTTCAAAGGAACCTCAGCCCCCCTTCTGCTTATATAATCTCTCGTTTCTTTTAGCGATCAATAAGTTCTACCAACAAGTCACTGATAATACCATTTCCTTTCCAAGCTTAGCTCTTACAGCGAATCTCAGCTTTCTCCTTGCTCATATCTCCACTCCAGTCTCTGAATTCGTGGGTGCTTCATGTTCTCAAATCAGACTGAGCAACCTTGCAAAGATCTAAGGTGCTTGGCAAAAATCCAACTTTTAGACACAGCTGGCTGAGTATCAGTAACATTTTGGCTTGTTCTCTGCTGCCATTCCTCTGGCATTCCTCCTTTTTTTTCCTTAAGATAAGCAGCTGTATTTTTCAACATACAAATTATTTTCTGTCTGTCTGATTTCCATAATCATCACCTAATAAATTTTGTTAGACTTAACATAAATAGGTATAAACATATCACTATCCTGTACCTTAAATAATTATACTTTTCCATTTGCTAATGTTAAATGAACATAAAATATATTATTATATGATGCCAGCAAATAAAAAATATTGTATACATTTTAAACAGAATATTTTGCAATAATATAATGTTATACTTCTTTTCTGCATAGAGAATGTGTGTTCCTCTTCTGACAGTCTAGCATATCTGCAGATTAATTCCAATGCAAGCTATTACATCTATTACTTTTGAAGAAATTAGAGTGAACATCGGAACATCTGAACCTGCACACCTGAGCATTAAGCGCCCCAACCTTTCGCAACTGATTTCAACGTCTAACATGTTGGGATATTCTAAAACTATGGCTGTGATGGTCAAGTGTCCACAAATCATTGGCGAAATTCTATGGTAACCAAAAATTATAAGATTGACAAACTGTTCCAAAGAAATGTTAATTACAGGGTTAGGTGTATACAAACGTTGGGTCCATATAGTCAAATCACATACACTTGTTTTGTTTTGCTTGAAAGGCCACTCAGTTCAGTTCAATTTTGTGGTTCTAGTGGGAGTTTGGGCAATAAATGCTGAGCTGCTTAAGTTTAATTGCTTGCAGTGGCAGTCAAAGTCAATATCCTGGTCAATGGGCCATGGATCCCACAGGTTCATTTCCCTTAATTGCACTACATGTGCCTGGCCAGTACATAAGTACTATCATTAAAATAATTAGCAAAAATAAAATAATAAGTAAAAAAAATTAGACATTAAAGCAATTTAATGACAATATACAGACCCCAATGCACCTAAGTTCTAAACAGAATATTACATGTCAATATGAATTGTAATGATACTTGGTCATTACTACTTCTACATTAAATAACATTCAGCCAACCACATAGCAGCACCAGTTTCTTTCTTTTTTTCCTTTTAGATTATTTGAATCTGTTTTCTTAAATATTTTGATTTATTTAAATTGTACAAACCTGGTTAAAGTAGACAACAAACCCTTCTGAAACTGTATTTGAAAATTACTACATTCCCAGAACAAAACTTATTAGAACTGATTTACTGTATTGTTCCTTCACTCTATAATACCTTAAAATAATATAATAAGTGCTGCTATAATAACTTCCACTCTTCTGTGAAGATGTTCCACTAGATTTTGGAGTATATTTGGTGAGATTTGTGCTCATTCAGCCACAAGGGTGTTAATAAAGTCAAGTACTGAAATAAACAGTCATAGGGTTGGGATCAGAACTTTACAGCAGGCCACTCAAGATCTTCCACTCCAACTCATACAAACCACGTCTTCATGGGACCTATTTCATGCACAGAGGACTGTCATGCTAGAACATGTTTCCAAATGAAAAATGTAATTTTTTTTTAATAGTATATATATATATATATATATATATATATATATATATATATATATATATATATATATAATGTTGCTAGTCTCAATATTAAAAGCACTACCAAAACATTTTAAGTAACAACAAAAGGTATAAGGGCATAAAGTGTATTGTCAGATAAAGTATAATGCACATATAGAAAGAGGGATCGGGAAATTATGGAGTGCATAATCTGTCTACAATGGTGACCATTTATTATCAATGGTGACTTGTTTCTCTCAAACTGTATGCAGAAAGGCCACATATTCTCAACTCTGTCTAATATCTTACCATATTAATAAAGTGTCATGCCACTCACCTACATTCACATTCACATTTGTTTGAGTTGTTATTAATGTCTTAATAACAGGGGGAGTGGTAGCTCAGTGGTTAAGATGCTGTGTTACTGATCGGAAGTTTGGGGGTTCAAGCCCTGATATTGCCGAGTTGCCACTCTTGGGTCCCTGTGCAAGGCCCTTAACTTCTGTGTTCTAGGGGCACTGTATCATGGCTTACTCCTGCTTCTAAACAAGCTGGGATATGCAAATACAGAATTTTCAGTGCTGATGTTTGCCATAGATAACAAAGTAAAGTAGAAGATGCATTACTATTGTATTAAATACTGAACTATTTGTTTATGGACTTATTAAGTACAAATAACTTTGAGCAAATAGCTGCCTGGGACTCATACATATATTTTTATTAACATGGTTGAATTAATTCTTCCAATAATTTGTAGATGCCCACACTCAATTTCAGCAAGCTCCTCATGAGTTCCAAAGCATTCAAAGTTTGTTTTAGTAACACTGGGCATAGGGTGGATACATCCTGGATCTGACATCAATCAAATGCAGGGAAACCTGATTCACACCTATAGGCAATTTATTGAATTTTTTTGTAGTGGGAGGAACCAGGATGAAACCGCCATTGACAGAATCTAACCAGACTTAATAACCCAGACCCAGGATCAAACCACAGACCCTGGAGCTGTAAAGCAGCAAAGCTACTCCACATCTTGTGATTTTCCATTTTTTTTGAGGTGAAGAAAAAAATCTTTACCTTTTCATCCTCCTCCACATGTGTGAGTTATTATAAATCTTAAATGTCATACTTAAAGTTGAAATTGTGCCAATAAATATAGCTTTTGATTGCAGTGTTTGCTCTTAGCTCTAGCAAACACAAAGCCATTAAGTGATCACGTCACACTTTTTCTTCACCTCCACAGAATGTGCTGTATGTTTCTCAGGGAATATAATTTACTCTTGCATACAGCCTGTAAAGACAATTGGACTCAATCCTAATTAAATAACTAAGAATTGACTTATCAGGACATTTATTCGAACATTCATTTGGTAGCGGTTTTATCCTAGCCAGGGTGTATCCACAGCCTATCCCCGGATCACTAGGCACAAGAACAGATCACACTCTAAATTGGACATTTGTGATTAAAAGAGCAATTTCTTTTAACAGTTAAAATATCTTTCTGGGCAAGGTGCTCTAATGGCAAGCTTTGGCTGACAGCCATTTTAGGCAAACTAATGCACACTTTTAGATAGCTGAGCACTGGAAGAACATTCTCAAGCTGTTGTTTTGGCCACTTTGATGAACCGTGGTATATGGCACCACACATCATTAACTATGTACCCTGTACAGAGGGGTCAGGGACATCTTAGGTAAACACACCAGACAAAGCTAAAGACTTTTAGCTGAGCTTATAAAAAAGAAATATAAAAAAAAATAAATAACAAAAACATGGCAGGTTAACTGGACAAGTCAGTGTTTTTGGAAGAAATTTAAAGTAAAAAAAAAAGCCTGGAAGTACGCTATAATTACCAGAGTGACTCGGAAATGCTTATCATATTCTGCTAGAACAAAGTGCGTGTGTGAGCGGCACAGAACAGATTGCAACAGAAACATTATTCAGAGAGCAACAGTGCAGTGCAACTTGAGGCCAAAGACCCAGCCAACTGTTCACAAGCATCTCTCCGTATGATTAATATTCCTCCCTCAGGTATATTAAAATCTAGCATAGAGATGTTCGGACCATTATTCTTAATGCCACTAAATCCATATAATTCAGTAATTAATTAATCAAAATACAATTCACAACAAACTCCTATATCCAAAATCAATTATAACCCATTTAAACTTGGATTTGCTGGAATGTTGACAATGAAGCAAGTGTCTGATTTTAGTTCTTTAGAATTGTGTTGCTGTATTAGACAATAGTTTTTGGACTCATAATGAACTGTATATCTTGTGATTATAGTGATCTTAATGTTGTATAGTATACTACTGTATATGTGATGATAGATCTGTCACACATGGTTAAGTCCCAATCTTAAGCAAATTACAAGTTAGGTACCAAGTATGAAGACAGACATTATCAGAAATCGTACACAAAGGATGAAAGTTCGTGAGAGTCTAAAACAAGAAATAATAGTAATTAAGAACAGTATGGAACTTGTTTTAACTATAGATATAAGGCGAATATTTATCCTATATTTTGTCCTCTGTGTCCACTTAGCTAGTGATTAATAGCCAGAGGTGACAAAAGTACACACATCCTTCACTTATGTAAAAGTACAAATACTAATGTTTTAATTTACTCTGGTAAAAGTTAAAGCACTGACTGTACTTTTTTACCCAGTTAAAGTAAAGAGGTTTGGGCTCTGACATGTACTTAAGTAAAAAGTAGCTATTACTACTACCTGTTTTAGTGTCATGCTGGTAACTAGACCTCACATCATCTTTATATTAGGGCTGTCAATCAAATCAAATATTTAATCGCAAATTAATCGCACATTTATATCTGTTCTAATCAACATGTGCATGGAGAAATATTGATGTTTTATAAAAGTGTATGTTTATTATTAGTGAAACCAAACTTAACATATAGCATGAAGACATAATATTCTTGTAAATTGAATTATGGTGTTTTAAATTACGTTAATCATCAGGACACCAAACTAAACTTGTTTCCACAAGGATGTTTAATGAGGTGATACCAGAGAAACTGTACCACTTCTAACTTCCATACGGATTACATAATCAGAGAATATTGTGTTTAATTAGACATTTCGAGATTTCTACTCAAATATATTATTATGTCTGTGAGACAAGTATTCTCTGAGATTCAGGTTGTTTTATTTATGTGTCTGTGAAGAGAGATGATAGAGACCACAGAGAGCACCCCTTTCTGTCTTCTTTATTTTACAAAAGCACAGAGTTTGTATTATTATTATGAGTGTATGCAAATAAAAGTAGACCCTTTACAGATTTATATAATGTATTGCTCTTATCTGGACGATTAAAAAAGACAGTGTAATTTAAATTTATTTTGGCATTATGTAGAAAAATGTGCATTTGTTGACCCCAGAGTGTTAATTGTTTGCATCATGGCAGATTTTGGTGATTGAGTTGAGACTTGGCGCATCAGTAAAATAAATGTTTAGTGATTTCAATAATTTTTCGGTAAGAAAAAGAAAGGATGTCGTAAAAAATGTTTGTTTGGCTAAAAGTTTTAAATACTTTTTTTTTTTATTATTTATTTATATTTTTTTTTTACTAAAAATGGTCAAACAAAAATGAGCGCTGCATTAATCGTGGGATAATAACATTTGTTTAATTAAAATTAATTTACGTTTAAATTTTGACATCCATAATAAATATATCGTTACCTAATGAATGTATCCAGTCTGAACAACCACCATATAGAACACAAGCAGAGAAAAGAAGATGGTGATCAGTAATATCTTTGTTTCTGTCATGTTTGCATCGCTGACTCCCTCTGTCTTGTCCACGTTAACCCCAAACTTCTTGTTATCTTCTGCCTTGCTTGCAAATATTTGTGTAAAGATGTAATAAGTGAAAGTAAAAATTTATCCAAAAAATAAATTGTGAAGTAAATTACTGATACCAGAAAAATCTCCTTAAGTACATTAATGAAGTATTACTTTATACCTCTGTTGATAGCTAACCCATGCGATAAAATGAGTTGCTGACTTATCCAGCTAACTAAGATTTTACTAACTTAAAAAAAAAAAGCTATGTGTGGCTTAAAGAATCTGATGAAATTCTGTTTATATATTTTATCACTGGTGGACAAAGTTCACAAAAGTATTTGCCTTCAAAATAACTTAAGTATCCAAGTACTACAATTTATCATGGCTATAATGTCATTAATATTTTTACCACAAAACTGTTGCTTAATCAACTCAGTTTATGTAAAAAGACTCTAATATTACAAACTAATCTATTAAGAGAATAATATTATTGAGTTAAACACTGATTGATATCTAATAAATTATCATAATTATCATAAACCTTCGTTTACACAACTTCAAAAAAATAGTGCAAATAAGGCCACAAGTGTTGTGGCAAGTAAGAGACAGGAGTTTCTTCCAGCATTTATTTCTGTCAAAATGTTCTGTTTGATGTCGTTGCTAAGTATAAACCACCAAGTGGCAATGGCGGTTCTAGCTTGAATGACGACCTGGGTGAATCACGCCATAACCCAACGTCTCCCCCATTAAATAGTTTTAGCTTGAAAAGCTCCTCTCTGTCTCAGCTACCGTCACTGGATGAGTACGACATATTCTCAGAGCAGTTCACAAATTTGAATACATTTCTGGGAGCATAATACATAAATATCAATATCATCCTAAATGCATTTATTTATAATGTCATTGTGCACAATCTATCAAACTCTCAGAACCAAAAAACATACAACTCCTTGGCTAATTGTAGCCTTAAGATACATACAACATCTTTATCCTTATAATATATGTCTTTTAAATTAATAACCTCTTAAGCTGCACTGGAGACTCCCCCTTACTAAACTAAGGAACTTTTCAATACAATCATAGAAAACCTTTATGACATCAACTCAATTAAAGGTAACCAAATCAATAAGTGCTATTTTAACTACAATCCAACTAGACTAGTTAAGTTCTAATTGTTTTGTTGCTACACACATAATGATAAACAAAATGCTGTAAATTATAATGTTATGCAGCTAAAAGATATATTGTCTTCTATGAGTAAAAGCAACAGCATACTATCCTCATAACAAGATGAGTTATAGAGCTGCATAAACACCCTTATCTTTTGCTCGTTTAACCCCTACTTATTTCCCCTTGTATCTGAATTGGGCTCCTGAGAATTTAGAGCATTTTTGTCATCCATAATTTTTATTTGGATTCGGCTCTCCTTACTCACATGATGTCACTCCAGGTCTTGTCAGTGCTCCCACTGGAACATCTCTAGGTTAACCAGAAATACCCCAGAGAACAAGGCCTTAGAGGCTGCCACACTCTGGCTGGAGTGCGCTCTGACCCTGAAAGGAGTGGTACGACCAGAGGACTCATAAGAGGAGTGGATAACATCTACAATCCATCTACTAAGGGTCTGCTTATTGGCAGGAAACCCGTTTTTATATGGACCGTAGCAGACAAACAGCTGGTCCAACTTTCTCCACACGGCAGTTATGTGAACAAATATGTCCAGTGCTTGCACCAGGCACACCTGATTTAGCTTCTCCTGGTTGGGGGCCTGAAAATTAGGAGGATAGAATGACTGGAGCATGACTGGTTAGCAGGATGACCGATGGCACCTTGAAAACATACCCTGGTCTGGGGTTGAGAAAGGCACTGGCCATGCCTGGAGAAAACTCCAGAAGAGAGAGTGCTACAGAAAGGGCCTAAAGATCCCTAACCCTCTTTAAGAGTAGATTGCCAGTAGGAACACAGTCTTGATTGTGAGAAATTTTAAGGGCACAAGGGCTCGAAGTAAGGTTCAGATGGGGCCTCTCACGAAAGGAGTAAGTAAGCTTTGGCCCCAAAATCAAACCTTAGGAACTTCCTGTGTGAAGAAAGAATGGATACGTGAAAATAAGCGTCCTTCAGATCTCACGGTCCTAGATGCGGTTCTATAACTACATTCTTTCGGACCCACTACATTAGTGTAGATAGAGACTTTGGGACTAAAGAGGTGGCCTGCTCCAGAACCTGGACACCACAGTGTGCAGGTCTGGGAAAAAGGGCAGACCCCAGCATGGAGGCAGTGACGTAGGTCACAAAAAACACTCATCCAGCTTGCTAAGTGGATGTTGTTTCTGTTTCTCATCTGGACAAGCGATTTCTTGCTTGGCGAA